>NC_056737.1:81676450-82004575 GCF_019279795.1 Protopterus annectens
CCACAACTGACTCTAGGCCTTCAGCTTCTCAAACAGTTTCCAGTCTCCTCCTCTGAAGTGAAAACAAAAAACTAGGCATTTGTCAACCCCACTGGAAGACCAACCAGACTGGCAAACATTCTCCCAGTCCCTGGTTCAGACCTTTATGTGCTCTGCCTACTTTCATCCTTAGGTCTGCCTCTGCCAGTTCAACCTCCCCCTTCCTCAGACTCAGGAGGAAGACTCTTCTTCCTCCTCCCCTGATGAGTCACTCATGTACACTTCTCAGCTGGCCTCTCCCGTGGAGTACTGTTCTCTAGATGACTCTTTGGAAGAAGAAGATATCACCTTTGGGGAGACCATCTTCAGAATGAGAGAATACTTCAAGTGTGATGCCACTCAAATGACTGAAGTACAAAAAAGTACTTTGAACTCCTCTAAATGGAGTCATCTCCTCCCTCTGCTATTCCCCCTGTGATTCCAGCTTACCTGGATGCCTTTGCTTCTGGTTCCAGGACCCCAGAATCCCAACCTCCAGCCCCTAAAAGGCCAGATTGGTTCTGTAAAGTCCCTGATGATCAAAAGTACCTCATCAAGCCATGGCAGACCCTGCTGTCTTTACAGTGGCACCAGACAAGCAATCCAGGCAGACTCCTTCTATTCCTTGCTGCCATCAGACAAAGGCAATAAAGTGATGGACAGATGGAGAAAAAAAGATCTACACTTCCTCCACCCTAGCCTTTAGGGCTATTAATTACCAGACACACATGGTAAAGTATGCTCTAGAGCTAGTCTCCCAGGCAACTACATTACTGTCTTCCATGCCGGACTCCCCTACAAAGCCCAGGTTGCTTCCAACCTTTCCTTTGCAGTACAGGTAGCCTGGCATTCTATAAAATGCAACTACCATGCTGCTGAAGCCTCAGCCAGATCAGCTGCTTTTGTTTCTGTATTACGCAGGTACTCCTGGCTCAGGCTTCAACCCCTCCCTGATGACTTCAAGAATAAGATCCTGGATGCTCCCCTGGATAATAAGTTCCTCTTTGGCAAGCAATCTGCTGAACTGTTCAAAATTTGGCAGACAAAAGGCAAGGGACTGCAGGACCTGAAGCATTTATTGGTTCCCCAGTTCCAAAATTGTACAGGAACTACCCTGCCAAACCAGCTTTGTTAGGAGGGCACCTGCTCCTTCCACTTCTTCCTCAAAACACCGGAAAGGGGCTAGGAAACCCTTTTCCCCTAGGACTACTTCCTCCAAATCTACCCCCAGGCAGTCTTTTCCAGACAGCCTGAACAGTGCGTGACTGCCAACATCCCCTCCACCTTCTCCCCCTCTCTACCCGCCTATGTCACTGTCTCCATCTGTGGCAACATACTGCCTTAGACCAATGGGTCTTATCAATAGTGGAAAAGTGGTACTTCATGACCTGGCAGAAAAAAAATGTACCAAAAGGCATACCCCTCCCTCTAAAAACTCAAATCCACCAGATTCCCCAGATCATCCAGGATTTTCTATCACAGGGCATCATAGAGAGGGTTCCAACAGGGCAAAAGGGTCAAGGGTTTTACTCCAGGCTCCTCCTGATCCCAAAAAAGGAGGGTCCTTGGAGGCCTATACTGGACCTGTCCCTGTTAAACCCCTTCCTGCATGTACCTTCTTTCCACATGCAATCCCTTCAAACCTTTCTTCCACTGTTGACACCTGTCTGCTTTCATGGCCACTTTGGACTTGAAGGAGGCATACCTCCATATCCCCATCCACCCAGACTTTAGGAGATTTCTGCTCTTTGCTGTGCCATCCTCACGCTATCAATTTACTGCCTTGCCCTTTGGTTTGTCTACAGCACCAGGGGGTCTTCACAAAGTGTCTAGCTCCAGCAGTAGCCTACTGCTGAACAAAGGGCATACAGATTTACCCTTACCTGGACGACTTTCTCATCCTAGTAGAAAAGACAAGTACTTGTCAGACACACCTGCAATTCACAATGTCTGTCCTAAGAAGTCTGGGTTTTACTCTCAACCTACTGAAGTCCTCCCTTACTCCATCCCAAGACCAGATCTTCTTGGGCTGCAGAATAAGGACAGATTTGATAAAGGCCTTCCTCCCACAAGACAGGGTCACATCTCTGACCAGCTTCTTCTAGTCACCCACATCTCTGCCAGGGAATTTCTGCGTCTGCTTGGTTTCATGTCAGCTAATCTTCCTATGCTGCCCCTTGCCAGGTTGCACATGAGGAAGTTCCAGTGATACTTGAAAAATGTCTGGTCCAACACAATCACTCCCTGGATTTTCAGGTGTTCTTCCTGCCTTGCCTGAAGAAAAAAGTTGGGGTGGTGGATCCAGCAAATAGGCCAAAACCCAGGCCTTCCTCTACAGCCCACCAAGCCAGTCCAATTCATGCACACAGATGTCTTAGATCAGGGACGGGGTGCCACTATGACAGGTCTCAAGGTGCAGGCTCAGTTGGAGCCCTCCCTCCGGAAAAAAACATATCAGTGTGAGGGAAATGAATGCTCTCCTTCTAGCTCTAAAGACCTTCCTCCCACTCATACAACCTGATCCCCTTCAAGTTTCCACAGACAACACCACAGTGATGTGGTACATCAACAAGCAGGAGGGGGGGACCAAATCCTACTTACTTTGCAGGCTAGCAGTGCAGGCATGGGAGATGGCCATTCAGTAGTACAATGTAACACTGCAGGCAGTGTACATCCCATCACAAGACAATCAGTAGGCAGATGCCCTCAGCAGATCATTCTCTCAACATCACAAGTGGATGTTACACAGGGATGTTTTCTTAGACATTGTCCACCAATGGGGCACCCCACTGATAGATCTGTTTGCCTCCCTTCAGAACAGGCAACTAGAGCTATTCTGCTGCAGGCTCCCCTTGCCACTAACCTGGAAAGTGGATGCCTTTTCAGTCTCTTGGAAGGGGCTGTTCCTCTATGTTTTCCCCCACTTCCCTGTCAACCAGAAAGTCTTGGTGAAAATTCAGTGGGACAAACCAAAAATCTTGCTGGCACACCCCTGTTGACCAAGGCAACATTGGTTTCCCCTTCCTCTATCTCTTGCCAAGGGCAGTCACCACAAGTTGCCTCACAAGGTGGACCTTCTCACACAACAGAAGGGATCCCTCATCTGAAAACCCTCAGCTTAACTCTGTGGGTGATAAACTTCTGATCCCTTTCAGACACCTTTACTCTGAGGATGTGCTATCTGTCCTGCAGGAGGCCAGGAAACCTACTACCAGGAGAGCCTACTTATCAAAATGGAAAAGGTTCTCCAGCTGGTGTCTTCAAAGGCAACTATACCCCGTCCAAGCAGATGTTCCTCTAGTTCTAGCCTGCGTGTGTGAGCTCCTAAAATCAGAACTTTTATACTCTTCAGTGAAAGTCCATGTGTCAGCTATTTCAGCCTGCTTTACGCATTAATCCAGCCCTTTTATCCAGATTAGAGGTGAAACTTTTTCTTAAGAAGGTTCTCTACATCAGACCACCGAGGAAAACTATACCTCCTCCATGGGACCTGAACTTTGTAATCGAGAAACTTACCACTGCCATTTTTGAACCTGCAGCTTCTGCCACTTTAAAGATGTGTACCTGCAAGACCATGTTGTTAGTAACCCTCACTTCAGCTAGAAGAGTCTCTGAGCTGCAAGCACTCATGGCTACTCCACCGTACACTATCTTTCACAGGGATAGTGTTTCTTTTCGTACTAACCTCTCATTTATGCCCATAGTGGTCAACAAACTGTCCCTCAACCAATTTATCCATTTGCTCACCTTCTTCTCCTCACCAAAGAATGACAGTGAGAGAGTGTTCCATTCCCTTGATGTTCTCAGGTAACTGAGGTTTTATCTGCACAAGACCAAGGACATTAGGAAATCTAGCCAACTCTTTGTATCATTTCACCCCTGGGCTTGGGGGAAAGCTTTATCCACCCAGACAATATCCTCCTGGATATGCAAAACTATAAACTTCGGTTACTCTATGGCAGAGAGTTACCCTACACTGTTAAAGCACACAACACTAGACCAGTCATCTCTTCAGGGGCTTTTCTGAAAGGCCTGGGTACAGCCAGTATCTTAGAGGCAGCTACATGGTCTTCTGTACACACTTTCACCAAGCACTACAAATTGGATAGCATCTCCAGTGCCAGGGCTGGATTTGCAAAGGCCACCCTCCATGGATACCTGGAGACAGGGCAGTTAGTTCTGAGGTCTGTGTGTGTGGACGTCACATTTATGGCCCACAGTTTATGGCCCTGAATGTGATGTCCCACGCAGCTGACAGCTACCAGGCTTAAGCTTTGGTAGTGGAGCCAGACGTTTGGGTCACCTGGGGCAGAGGATCCCACATGTAAGAATACTGCAACATGAAAGAGAAGGAGATCTATGGTTATGGTAAGATTTTACACAACTAATCTTTATTCGCAGGTGTGAGCAGCTTTTTGTTTCCTTTCACACCAGGTCTTTGGCTTTAGCTATTTCTAAACAAACCATCTCTTCCTGGATTTTTAAATCCTTTTCTTTTTGTTATTCTTTTCTTGATAAATGTTTTTCCTCATCAGTAAAGGCTCATTCTACCAGGGCTATTACTCTTCTTGTGCTTTTTTTCAAGGGGCTAGATATCAGTTCCATCCCTGAGGCTGCGACTTGGTCTTCTGTTCATACCTTCACTAAACATTATAAGCTAGCTGTTATTTCCAAGGCTAGAGCTAGCTTTGCCAGGGATATCCTGTATGGGTTTCTGGAGGGCTCTTCAATGACATCGTCTTCCCAGGTTTCCTCTTGAGCTTTTGTACTCTTCTTTCATTTATGAATACTGCAACAGAGATATGGAAAGGCATAGTACTATTGTGTAAAATCTTACCATAACAGTAGATGTCCTCCTCTTTACCTTTGCAGTATTCGCTCCCTCCATCCTGCCCCCTCTGTTCTAGCCTGATGTTTATCGTGTTTCACTGTTGCAGTCATTACACTTGGGTTATCCTGCTGGCAGGCTACCAGCAGTCGGCCTGAATTCCAAAGTCCTGGTCCGGCGTCGGTTGCTGTCGCCTCTTCCCTGACGTCAGTGCGCCAGGGGTATATAAGATGCAGCCGACGCCATTTTCTTCAGTTTTTCTTGCCCCAGATGTCAGGTGCCCCCAAAAAGGTAGGCTAAAAACATTGCTTATAAAAAGCATGCACTAAAATAAACAATACCTTCATCTACAAGCAAATACACCACATAGGTTGTATAGAATAGAGAGGTATAGCTAAGTCCCAGCAAAGAAAGGGGGATGGTGGGTGGGTAACCTGGACTGCAACAGTGAATACACTCGAGCATCTACATTTATGGTAGGTACACAACTGTACTCTGCTTATCGTGTTTCACTGTTGCAGTCATTACACTTGGGTTGAATCCCAAAGCTGAGGTTAGGCGGCTGGGTCTAAATAGAATTAGGAGTGGCTATGAGGCCCTGCAGAACTGCAGTGGCAAAGCCTGCTCTGGATTTAGAGTAGAGAGATAAGTGGTAGTGCCTTGTAAAAGTGTGCACTGAACTCCAAGTTGCAGCCTCCAAAATTTCCATGGTTGGTACTCCTCTGAGAAAGGCTGCTGATATGGCTGCTGCCCTGGTCGAATGTGGCCTAATGCCCTTAGGCACTGATTTGCCATGCTGTGCATAGCAGAAACGAATGCAGTGTCCTATCCATTTTGAAACAGTCTGCTTTGAGATGGCCTTTCCTTGTGATCCTGCAGCATATGTCACTAAAAGTTGCTCAGTCTTTCTGAAAGCTTTAGTTTTGTCCAAGTAGAAGCATAGCTGCCTGTGTATGTCCAAAGAATGCAGAAGTCTCTCCCCTTTATTCTGGGGATTTGGATAAAAAGTAGGCAAATGAATGGTTTAAGAGCCACACTGGATACTACCTTTGGCATAAATGTTGGGTTTGTCCTTAGAAAAACCCTGTCCTGATGGAATATGATAAAAGGTTCCACTGCCATTAATGCCTGTAACTCTGAGACTCTTCTTGCTGAAGTTATTGTTAGGAGCAGAGCTGTTTTTCATGATAAGAATTTTATCTCAGCAGTATTGGCTGGCTCAAAAGGAGGCAGTGTGAGCTTTTCCAAGACAAAATTGAGGTCCCGTGTAGGTATCGGTGCTCTCCTTGGGGGTCTTATGTTTTTGGCCCCTCTGAGGTACTGCCTTAACCGTGGATGTGAAAAAATAGGTGATTCCGAATTGTAATGAGCAGAAATGGCAGAGGCATGGATCTTAATTGATGAGAAGGATAGGCCTTTGTCCAGCATCTCAGTTAGGTATTGTAAAATCTGAGGAATATTTGGAACAAGCGGTTCAATTCCTTGTGCCTGATTCCAAGCACAGAATCTCTTCCATTTTTCTGCATAAGATTATATTATTCGCCATGCAGCTAGATTTAAGGTTCTGAGTTGGCTGTGCAGGATCTGATTGTTTTGTTGGGTCAGAAGATGAGGAATTTGAGGTAAAGTCCAGGCTGGGCCTTGAGACAAGCTCATTAGGATTGGGTACCAGTGCTGGCGTGGCCAGTCTGGGGCAATCAGAATCATTTTTGGCTTCTCTTGTCTGACCTTTAGGAGTACCTTGGGGAGGAGAGGCAGTGGTGGAAATGCATAAACTGTCAGTGTTTTCCAGCTGAATAATAGAGCATCCACCTTCTATGCTTGTGTGTGATTCCTTGTGCAGAATCTCTGTAGTTGACAGTTGTGAGGGGAGGCAAATAGATCTATGTCTGGGCATCCCCATTTCCTTGTTATCATGCTGAAGACTTGTGGGTCTAGTTTCCACTCGTGAGGGTCGATGAGGTTTCTGCTTAGTTCGTCTGTCAGAGTATTTGTCTTTCCTAGCAGGAATTGTGCTTGCAGATGCACTTGATAAGTCAATGCCGTGTTCCACAAAGTCATGGCTTGCCTGCAGAGGGGGTAGGAATGTGTGCCACCTTGCTTGTTTATGTACCCACCTGACTGTAGTGTTGTCCGTCTTTAGCAATAGTTGTCCTGGATGGAGTAGATCCTTGAAGGCTGTCAGGGCATTCTGTACAGCTAGCATCTCTTTTTGATTGATATGAAGATGCATTTGGCTTGCGGGCCACGTGCCCTGAATACATTTTCCTGCCATGTGTGCCCCCCCAGGCATAATCCGATGCATCTGTTGTTAGTGTCTGCCTGGCTGTGGGTAAAGTGAATGGCTGTCCCTTGTTGTGGTGACAGGCCAGTGCCCACCATCGAAACTCCTGTTGCAGGCAGGGAATGAGAGTAATTATTGTTTCTAGGCTGTGGCAATGTTAAGTCCAAACACTTTTTAGATACCATTGTAGCTTCCTCATATGCTGTCTTGCATATGGAATTAGCAGAATGCAGGATACCATGAAGCCCAAAGCCTGCAAAATTTTTCTTGCAGGTAACTGTTTTTTTGTTGTTATCCTTTTGAAGTAATAAGTCAGTTGCCTTTGTTTGTCTGGTGTGAGTTAAGCCATCTGGGCAGTTGTATTTAAGCTTGCACCCAGGAATATTATCTATTGAGAGGGCGCTAGTTTTGATTTCTTTTCGTTTACTGCGTACCCTAGGCAAATAAGTAAACTTTTTACAAATGCCAGATGCTTTAGTAGAATGTCCTTGCTCTCTGCTTGAATAAGGCCGTCGTCCAGTCTGGATCAGGGACGACCCTTCATTCCTCCTCCTCCTATGGCCACATTGACGACGGACGCCTCCCAGACGGGGTGGGGGGGCATTACCTGGGCAGGTCAGTCCAAGGCAATTGGCATTCCGATGAGAGTCTCCTTCACATCAACATTCTAGAAATGAGAGTGGTGCTTCTATCTCTACAAGCCCTCCATGATTACCTCCCTCAAGGCGTAATTGCCATTCAGTCCGACAACATGTCAGTAGTCTGGTATCTGAACAAACAGGGAGGGACCAGATCCTACCCCCTTTGCAGAGAGGCCATGAGAGTTTGGGAATGGGCAGTGGCGACCAGACATTTTCTGGTAGCGACTCATATCCCTGGGAGATCCAACGTGATAGCAGACAGACTAAGCAGAACTATTCTCTCTCACGAGTGGTCTCTGAATGATGCAGTGGCAACTCAGATCTTCAGAAGGGGAACTCCTTGTTGTGACCTTTTCGCAACCTTGATGAACGCGAAGTGCAGAAAATTCTTCTCTCTCACTCCAGCTCCGGGGGAGATTCCCATGGATGCCCTAGCCCATCCTTGGCCCACCAGTTTGCTTTACGCCTTCTCTCCGGTTCCCCTCCTTCCCAGAGTGATCCAAAAGGCGACTCACTCAGGGAGAAAAATTATTCTAGTTGCCCCTTACTGGCCTCATCAGGTATGGTTTCCCTATCTTCGGAAGTATTCTCTGGACAGTCCATGGTTCCTGGATCAGATCCCGGACCTATTAATTCATCAGTCGGGACAACTCCATCAGTCCCTTCACTCTTTGAAGTTAACAGCTTGGCTCCTCCTCTTCCGACAATAGTCAGAGATCATACTTTAGACCCGGAAGTCATACTCATCTTATCCTCTGCCCACAAGTCTGCCACTAGGAAATTGTATTCTAGCAAATGGAAGAGATTTACTATTTGGGCTCAACTCCGGGGTCTAGATCCCATCACTGTCCCGGTGTCAGAAGTCCTGAAATTTCTAACTTCCTTATTCAATCAAGGTTCTTCAGTCTCTACCATCAAGGTCCAATTGGCAGCTATTTCCAATTTTCATGAATCTATAAACCCACCTTTGATGAGCAACAGATTGTGTAAAACCTTCATAAAAGGTGCTGCGCTTTACGACCTCCGATTTCTCATCCTGCTCCTCCGTGGGATCTCGATGTGGTATTACGTGCCTTAACCTCCTCCCCCTTCGAACCGGCAGCAACCTGTGATTTGAAATTCCTTTCTTGGAAAACTGCCTTTCTGGTCGCGATTACTTCAGCCAGAAGGGTTTCAGAGCTTCAAGCTCTATCTGTCAGACCACCATACCTGGTTTTTCACAAAGATATAGTATCCCTCAGGCCTAACCCATCCTTTGTCCCTAAAGTTTGTTCCAGTTTTTGCCTACAACAGTCATTAAAACTGCCAGTTTTCTTCCCAAAGTACTCAAACAAAGCAGAATACATCTTCCACACATTGGATGTTCACAGACAATTGTGATTTTATTTAGATAGGACCCAACAAACACGGAAAACAGATCAATTGTTTGTGTCCTTTTCGGACAATAAATTGGGCAAAGCCGTCACAAAGGTCACTATTGCCAAGTGGATCAGGGACTGTATTAGTCAGGCTTATTCCTCTTCTATGAAAGAGCTTACAACTTCTGTCAAAGCTCACTCTACAAGAGCTATGGCTACTTCAATAGCATTCCATTCTAAGCTTGCCATTGGCGACATTTGTGCTGCGGCTACCTGGTCTTCTCGGCACACCTTCGTTTCCCACTACAAATTGGATGTGGCATCTCGGGGGCGAGCTTCATTTGGTTCCACAGTTCTCAGGAGTGTTTTCCAGTGAGCCACCCAGGAATCCGGTGCTAGGGACGCTGTCCCATCAGTAAAGAATGTAGGCGAGATAGGATCACATAACATCTTTTAGTTATGTACTTACCATAACTTTAGATGTTTGGGATCCATCTCCCATTCTAATAACCCACCCTCCTTCCCCCTGCCTTGGAGATCAGAAGAGACCGGACGGTCCGAGTACTATCGTTTCATCTTGAAACATCTGGCAATGTTATATAAACAGTTATGTGTGTGTGCATGAGTGCGGACAAACAAGATCTGGGGAAGTAGTGGTGGTGCATCCTGGGATATAGAATAGCTCAGCCAATAAGAGGCTTCGCTCTATAGCATAGCGTGCCGAGTCGGAGCCGAGGATTGGCTCCGAGCCCATCAGTACAGAATGTAGGCGAGATGGATCCCAAACATCTAAAGTTATGGTAAGTACATAACTAAAAGTTAACTTCATCAGGCAAGGTTAAAATGCAGAACAAGCATTTAAATACACATAAAATCAATATGATTGGGGAAAAGGGAGACTAGCTGAGTAATTACTGAAGTGCAAAACCTCTAATTAACCTCTTGGTGGCTGAGTTGCAAATAGAACTATGATATCTTAAAAACAGTTCATAGGCTCATAGATTAGTACTAAGATAACTGCCCTTGCGAGTCATTTAAGCCTAGCCAGTTATCCCTTGTGAGACTCAAACCTTGCACCTTGTGTTTGTAAGGCAAACACCTTAACCATTAGGCCACCCTTCCAACCCACTTGTTGGAACTGACAGTGTTTATAAATGTGTTACTATGTACATACATTCATAACGTAATTGTAACTGAGACTAAAACTAAAACAAGTCTGTTTAAAAGCTTATTAATAATTCTTCAAGTCTCATACTACAAGAATGCCTATTAAGGAATTAATACAAGTAAAGTGCTTATGCCAAAAAGTGTACTTTATGGTATTTTGTTTTTTTCCAGGACCTTTAATTTCAAAACAAGAGTGATGGATGTCCTGTCATTAATTCCAGGCCATTTGTCTGCATGCAGTAGGATTTGCCACCTAAGCTCCTTTATCTCCAACTGGAGTCCCAAGGGTTTCTTATCACTAATCTCTACGTGATCAATTGCCATAAACCTAAAGTTATGGCCAGTGTTATCTTGAATGTACCTGGCTAATGCATTGTTGGGGCTGTTCTTTCTTATAGCATAGTTGTGTTCATAAATCCTGGCACTGAGTCCATCAATATGTGTACATGTGGTTTAAAACAGCCATTATATATATATATATATATATATATATATATATATATATATATATATATGTATATATATATATATATATTTTTTTTTTTTTAAACCAAAAACTTTGCCGAGAATCATCTTGGAGGCTCCTCAGAGCTGTTAAGCATTATCACCACTCTGTCTCCATTACCATAGCAACCTGGGAGCATCTTTTTCTGTTAGTGTGTCTGCGTACTGCATACCAGAGGATCGCAATGCTCCTGAAGCAAAGCTTCACTTCACTGCAACTTCAAGCTTAAATTCCCTCCCTTTCAGCGAGGCAGTAGCCAGGAAAAGAATGGAGAGCAAACAGATAAAAAAAAAAATCCCAACAAGCCGCCACAAGAGATAATGTATTCTTCCAGCCTTCCCACCTTTCACTCAGCAGTTGTATAAACAAACTATTCTTTGCCAAAATATCCCAAATTACAGTTTTATCCATCCCCTTTCCCTGGATCCAGGCTAAAACACCAAGTGTCTCTTCCTAATACACAAGCATCAGTAAACCGCGATCACAAGGTGCAACCCACAGCTTCCCGGAGACGAAAACGGCAAAATACAACAGCTGCATCCACACACACTATGTCAGGCTTAATCAAACAACACTCAAAGCTATGATAACTGCCATAATTGATATTAACTATGTTTAGACAGAATAATAATGACATTTGTACTAGCTGCCAGACACGGCTGCATCCATGCACATCATATCAGGATTGATCAAACAGCAATCAAAGCTATGATACCTGCCATAATTGATATTAAATATGTTTAGACAGAATAATAATAACGACATTTGTACTAGCTGCCAGACACAGCTGCATCCACGCTCACAGTATCAGGATTGATCAAACAGCACTCGCAGCTGTGATACCTGCCATAATTGATATTAATTATATGTAGACAGAATAATGATGACATTTGTACTAAGAGCTTGCTATTTTCAACCAGGATATACATGGCATTTCTAAGTCATACTTTAACTGAAGAAGGGATTAGTCTCCATGAGAGCATTTTTTTTTCAAAACACTACTGTTACTGCTATTATATATGATGTTAATTTGTTACATTTGAGTCTGAACTCTGATGAATGGTACCTTGTTGAATTAGTTAATTAATTCCTTAAATTATAAATTGTAAGTATATAAGTGAAAACAATGAAAAATGAACAAGATATGTATTCATTGAGTTCAAGTAGGGGAATAGAACCTTCTATGTTTATATGTTGCTTTGTTTGGTTTATATATATATGGCATCTGTAAGTACTAAAAGCTTTGGTATACCGGCTAGATGCTGGGCTGTCCTTGGCAGGAGATCCCTTCAGTTTTGAATACTGCAACAGTGAAGAGAAGGACATCTGTTTTTCTTTTTCTTTAACTAAAGATATAGTAGTTTTAACTAAAATGCAAGATCCTTTGTGACTACATAAGGGAAAGGAAATTTAAACACTTATCTATGGGAAAAAATGTTATATGTGTATGTGTATATGTATATATATATATATATATATATATATATATATATATATATAGGTGTACTATCATAAACTCGAAAATAAAAAAAAAAGTGTACTATTGTTTGAATTTTAACATCGGAAATGAGCATTTCCGTATGTACCTAATGTCGAAAACAGCTGTAAATTGTCGAAAATGTCGCTCGTGACATTTTCGACAATTAACAGCATTCCCACCCTTCCTTAACTCCCTACCTAGCTAGCCTAAACTCACATCTATGCAGGGGGGCAAGCCCCCCACACCCCCCAACTTAATATTTCAACTCCGAGATCGTACTACAGTGAGGAAAAGGATGTATTTCCCTAACCACACTGTACCGCGATCCCCTTACATGAGCAAACGTTATAATTGCGAATGCACAGTCCATTCGCAATAATAACGTTCGCTCACATAACCTGCCGAACTATGAAGTGTTCGAACATCTGTTGTTCGAATACTTCATAGCCGTGCAATTGCACGTCGACATTTTGATAGTAAACCATATATATATATATATATATATATATATATATATATATATATATATATATATATATATATATATATATATATATATCCCACTGTATGTATAACGTATGTCGAAAAAAATGCATACTTATGTGTGTACATATATGAATGTAATACTTAATGAACAACCCTAAAAAATGGATAATGTTAATATCTAGGGGTATACACAAAAGAAAGTAAAGGGCCACATCAGAGGACTGTTATATATTCATTAAAAGAAGCACAGGGAAACATTTCATTATTATGTAAAGCTTTATATATATAACAAGCCAGTTAAATAAATAAATAAATAAATAAATAAATATATATATATATATATATATATATATATATATATACACACACACAGGATGAATGCAGAGTCCCTGTAATCACATCTATGCAGGTAAAAGCTGCACTCTCTAAAACCAAAAACACAGCATCCATGGGACTGGACAACATCACAGGCTGTGTTTTACACAAACTTCAGGACGAACTGATTCCCCACCTGAGCACCATGTTCAGTCATAGTTTCACATCAGGCTTTGTTCCCACTGAATGGTGTACAGCAACAGTTATCCCACTCCACAAAGGGGGAGCTAACACTTATCCTGGGAACTATCGCCCTATTAGCCTGACAAGCCTTGTCTGCAAGGCCATGGAACGTAGCATCAAGGAACTCATAAACAAAGACATTGGTCAGCTCCAAACTGTGGACCCCATCCAGTTTGGGTTTGTGAAAGGAAGGTCATGCCTTCTGAACCTGATCGTCGTCTTTGAAGCAGTCACCAAAGCCGTAGACAAGGGTAAGGTGGTTCACCCAGCCTATCTTGACCTCTCCAAGGCTTTCGACACCATCCCCTTTTTGGAATTATAGCTAAACTCACTAAACTAGGTATAAATCCCTACGTCACAAGATGGGTTGCCAACTGGCTCACTGACAGAACCCACACTGTAAAAGTTGCAGACTCCAAATCTGACTTCAAACCAGTGATAAGTAGAGTACCATAGGGTTTAGTCCTGGGACCTCTCCTGTTTGGTATCTACTTCTCTGAAGTACAGGCTAACACAGAATGCCTCTGGCTAATGAAATTCACAGATGACTGCAAACTAGGAGCCATAGTCGAGTCCCCAAATGATGTGGACATCCTAAAGAAGGGCCTCACTGAGACAGATGCCTGGTGTCAGAGGCATGGCCTCAGACTCAATGCCAAAAAGTGCATTGTCATCCCCTTTGGTAAAAGCTCTGTACCCATGAACTACCTTATAAACAGCAGTCTACTTAATGCCGAATGTGTGATGAGACCTTGAGACCCAGGTGAACAGTAGTCTCACCTTTGATAATCACATCACCACAGTAGTCAGGAAAGCCTTCTATGTGGCACACCTCATCAAAAAAGGGTTCTCATCCAGGAAAAAAGAGGGCATTGTTTCCCTCTACTTGGCACTCATTAGACCCATTATAGAGTACAACACCCCTTATGGAATGTACCTCACAAAACTCCTGCAGCAGCTGGAAAGGCCACAGAAGTACCTCACAAAGAGGATTACTGGCCTCAAACTGATGCCCTACACTGACCGTCTCAAAAAACTCCAGCTTTACTCTGTCTCATATCGCCTACTCTGAGGAGATCTCTGCCTAACATATAAAGTTATGTTAAACCCAGAGCTGTTGGACGTGCTACACCTAAAGAAATCCCAATACCTCTGAGCTGCACACTCCAGGGACCTAAACCTTGTCACCACAATAAACAGGACATGCTGAAGGGATAGATTCCTATCCCAGAGACTTCCTGTACTTTGGAACAAGCTACCCATCTATGTTAAGCAAAGTTACTCATTAGCACTCTTCAAGAAAAATCTTGATGAGTGGATGGGAAATGGGAAATACACCCGAGGGATCACTTCTGTGGCTCTGCTTGACAGGGGCACAGGAAATTAACTTTCTTGGGTGGCGTAAGCCAGGGAACCTTGTTGGCTAGGCTTACTTAGGCCCTTGGGCCAGTAGCCTAGTACCTACCTATGAACTTATGAACCTAAATGATGCCAAAAAGACTAATGTTATACAAACACAAACATGAACAGTGAATGTGCATTTCAAACGACTACAGACACAAACATGAACAGTAAATAAGTGTTTCAAACAATGTATTTTACTGGGCATATTTTCAGGATTGAGATGTGCATTTTAGTTACATTATGTACTGTGAAAGTGTTGCTCAGATGGCAGAATAAGGAGAGACAGGAGGGAGTGAGGGAGCACTTTTAACTCATTCACTCCGGAGCAGCTCAGAAAAAGCTGCCTGCTTAATTCCACCATAGGAACAACAGTGCAGCCTGAGCTCATTTTCAGGAAAATCCATTTGTAATACCATACAGAAAGACAAATGTTCATAACTCTTTAACTATAAGAGCTAGACTAAAAATGTAAATGCGAAAGTTGTTCAGAAGACTCTGACCTTTCCAACAATGTAAATAATAGGGTGTATCAAATTCATTATTAAATAATTGGCAAGAAATGCTGATATTGTGCATATTTTTTTACTTTTTTGGAAAGCAAACCACAATACCTTGGTCAGTGTACCATGTAGACCCATACAATGTGTATTTAATTTGTTTGTATGAATTTCAGCTTTACACTGATACATTAACCATTACTGTGTGATGTTTCTTTACGGAGATATTCACAGAAATATGATTAGTGTAATATTTCTCATAATTGATAAAGTATAATATCTTATCACCTGTAATAGACAGAGGCTATATATCAGTGTACAAGTTATGCATCGATGTCAGCTTCAGAATGATGCATCATTTGTTTCATCACCATGCTCCCTTGCAAAGATATGGGCATAATAATTAGAAGTATTGGAAGTGTATAATTTTCAAAATCCGACAAGACTAAACAAACTGTGATATCTGTACATGTGTACAGTGCATAGACACAGTTCTTTTACCATGTCATAAGGAGTAACACTTTATTCAAAATGAGGTATTACTTGGTACACTGGCATGTTCCCTTGCTAAGTTATTTACCAAAATATGAAAAAAAAATAATTTCCATAACCTAAGTCCAAAACAAACTTTGATATCTGTACATGTGTATAACATATAGGCACAGTTTTTTTTACCATGGTGGAACTATGAATACTGTCTTCAAAATTAGGTATTACTTAACACATTCAGATGCTCCCTTGCAAAGATATTAACTAAAATATGAAAAAAAGTATAAATTCCATAACCTAAGTCCGAAACAAACTTTGATATCTGTACATGTTTACAACATACAGGCACAGTTCTTTTACCATGTTAGAACTATTAATACTGTCTTCAAAATAAGGTATTACTTAGCACAGTGACATGCTCCCTTGCAAAGTTATTTACCAAAATATTAAGAAAAAATCATAATTTCCATAACGTAAGCCCTAAACAAACTCTGATATTTGTACATGTGTACAGTGTATGGCCACAGTTCTTTTACCATGTTGTAAGGACTAATACTGTCTTCAAAAATGAGCTATTACTTAGCAAGTTGACATCTTTCCTTAGCAAAGTCATTCACTAAAATATAAAAAAAATCATAATTTTCATAACCCTAGTCCTAAAAAACTGATATCTGTACATGTGTACAGCATACATACACAGTTCTTTCATCATGTTTTAAGAACTAACACTGTCTTCAAAATGAGGCATATCTTGGCTCAATGACATGTTCCCTAGCAAAGTTATTTACCAAAATATGAAAAAAATCATAATTTCCATAACCTGTGTCCTAAACAAACTGTGATATCTGTACATCTACAGCATACAGACACAGTTCTTTTACCATGTTGTACGTACTGATACTGTATTCGAAATGAGGTATTACTTAGCACATTGACATCTTTTCTTAGGAAAGTCATTCACTAAAATATTAAATAAAATCATAATTTTCATAACCTTAGTCCTAAAAAAAGCTGTGATATCTGTACATGTGTGCAACATACAGATACATTTATTTTATCATGTTGTAATGACTAACAGTCTTCAAAATTAGGTATGACATGGCACAATTACATGCTCCCTAGCAAAGGTTTTTACCAAAATATGAAAAATCTAATAGCTTTCATAACCCAAGTCATAAACAAATTGATCTGTACACATTTACAGCCTACACATGCAGTTCCTTTGCCATGTTATAAGTGTTAATACTGTCTTCAAAATGAGGTCTTTCTTAGCATGTTTGCATTTTCCCTAGCAAAGTTATTTAGCAAACTTTGAAAACATATTATAATTTTCATAACTTAAGTCATAAACTGTGATATTTGTACATGCGTACAACAGACAGTCATTTTACCATCTTAAAATGAGGTTTTACTCAGCATGTTGACAAAGTCCCTAGCAGACTTATACAACAAAATATGACAATTATCAGTGGCACTCAAGGGCATCTGCAGTGTCCTATACCTGTGTTTGCAAGGTGATAATGACTTTTAGTACTGTGAATAACAGTGGCAGCTGCTGATGGTTTTACCTGACTACTGATAATGACGCAGTGTTGTACTGTAATTGCATATATTGTAAATTAATAATGTGATAATGGCTTGTATTTCATTACTGCAAGGTTCTGCATGCTCATATAAAGGTGATAATTGCTGCACATAACCTTCTGAGCAAACATTCATTACATTCCTGGTACATGTGTAATGTAAGACTGAGTCATTACCATCTGTCAGGAAAAGACCAGAGTAATTCAGTAAAAGTTGTATATTACGTATATATTACTAAGCCCTTCCTCTCACCTACATGTTACACATGGCTGACAAAGGCAGAAATATTGTCCAAAATATACGGTTGCTCCATGCTAGAATTAGTGTACAAGTAATAACATTCATCTCACTGAGTCATCAACTGATTAAAATCAGACACACAAAGTCACAAATATCTAAACTATCTGGTTGATCCATGTAAGAATTAGTGCAAAAGTAATAACTTTTATCTCACTGAACCATCTCCCTGATTAGAATGAGACAAATAAGTGACAAAGGCAGGAATATTGTCCAAAATATCTGTTTTTTCAGTGCCACAGCTGGTGTAAAATCAGTAATAACATATCTCACCAAGCCATTGCTCTCACCCAAACATTTTTTGGCATATCATAGGTAACTTATCCAGCTGACACTTTCAAATTAGTAGCCTAGTGCCATCTATGGCTCTGACAATACCTTTCTTTATAACCTGTGCAATATAGAAGGACTTTCATATAACAATGGTTCATGGTGGGTCAAAGTTAGATCACAGTCCACATAAGTTCCCAAACATGAACAACTGGGTCAACTCTTAGGGGTGTATTGCCAGTATGGCATTTCCCTTGAGGTGGATGACTTCCCAAAGGATGCAGTAATGCATTTTTTTGGCATTTGTTTCAGTCCATGATTTTGGCACACTTTATTTGGGAGAAACCTTCCTGCAAGATGGCTAAGTCATTTTGAGACCGAGTGAATGCTCCTAGCTTGCAGTCATGGGTAAACTTAGGCAGAGCCCTTTTCCGTTGGCTTTTACTTCAAAAAATTAGATGCCAAACAGGACAAGTCACAGAACAGAACTGTGGGAGACAACACTGGTGACTACCTCTTTGTGGAGGTAACTTGTCCTATTTGCTTTCCTGAATCCTGCTTGTGAGACAGTTGGCAGTCCAGCAGGTGACATAGCATAGTTCCAGATTATTTATGCCCGAGTGGAGAATTGTGTCAAAAGCTTGAGGTATGTGGTGTGTACCATCTTGCCCACATCTTTTTTTGATGCTTCTTATGACTGGTATGGTTGAAATGTTAATTATTAGTATGGCAAACAGTTTAATAGTCTTCTATGAATGATGAAGCACGCTAGTGTTGACCTATGTTGTGGATCACAACAGTGCTAACCTGCAGTGTAGATACAATTATGTAGCACTGAGAATAACATAACATTAAAACAGGACCAGTAATGGATTACTGCCATTCTTATAGTTATAGATATTTATTTTAAAAAGATCACTATAGAATCATAGGAGATTACTAGGCTAATGGCCCTGGGGCCATTACAAGCCTAGCTAAGAGTTTATCCCCAAAAAGAAACCTCAGTCAGCATCTGTCGCCCTTGTCAATGAGGGACACAGGTGGAACCCCTGGGACAAATATGTGGTTTCCCATCCACTCATCAAGGTTGCACTTGAAGAGGGTTGACAGACATTCATGCTTTACTACTGGTATCAAACTAGTGAGCTTGGAAAGTATTAAATGACAACTCTCACAGTAGTATGGACAGTACTGTGGGGATGCATCAGGGTTGCCAGATTTTCGACTGGCCAGGTAGGGACTAAAAAAACGTCTTTCACTGTAAGTGAAGACTAAAAAAAAAGGTTTTCCACGTCTTTAATGCATGCCCGGGCCAATCAAAAATAAATAAACACAGAGCTACTTCTGTTTAATGCGAAACATCGCAGTTCCGCATAACACAGAAGTAGCTCTATTTTGCGATGTTTTGATTGGCCCGTATACCGGTATACGGGCCAATCAAAAATCACTAAACACGGAGCTACTTCTGTTTAATGCGGAACTGCGATGTTCCGCATTAAACAGAAGTAGCTCTGTTTTGCGATGTTTTGATTGGCCCGTATGCCGGTATACGGGTCAATCAAAACATCGCAAAACAGAGCTACTTCTGTTTAATGCGGAACTGTGATGTTCCGCATTAAACAGAAGTAGCTCTGTTTTGCGATGTTTTGATTGGCCCATATACCGGTATACGGGCCAATCAGAAATCGCTAAACACGGAGCTACATCTGTTTAATGTGGAACATTGCAGTTCTGCATTAAACAGAAGTAGCTCTGTTTTGCGATGTTTTGATTGGCACATATATCGGCATATGAGCCAATCAAAAATCGCTAAACACGGAGCTTCGTTTAATGCGGAACTTCCGCATTAAACACAAGAAGCTCTGTGTTTACCGATTTTTGATTGGCCCATATGCCGGTATACGGGCCAATCAAAAAAAAACAAAGTGGAGGCTGCCCAGGATTTAAACCGGCAGGGCAGGACTCGGGATCAGGCTGCTGATCTCGGGACAGTCCTGCCCAAATAGGGATGTCTTGCAACCCTGGGATGCATCCACCTCATGTTGTTGTGTAAGGTGATGGTTGGAAATAACCCTCTTGCTGCACAAAAAGTAACCAAACCTAAATCAGCACTGGCTGTTCTAATCATTCATTCATTCCCAAAGAACCCAGTTTATTCACTTTAGGCATCTTGGAGTACTCTCTAATACCACATAAATTACATTCGGACTACCTGGGTACTTCTAATTTTGAAAAACAGCTTCCTCAATCTCAAATCACTTACAAATTACAAAAGAAATCAGAGGAGTGCACCATGAGCTGTAAAGCATAAACAAATAGTCAGGTTGATAAAATCCAAGGTTTAATGAAAAACCATACGAACAGACGAAATAAAACTGCAGACAGTAAGCGCTTTCGCGTTGAAACCAACGCTTCATCAGACATTAAATGCAGTAAAACAAGCAAATTCCTATATACACTGAATGACATCATCAACTTATTCAAACAGACAAATCAAGTGCAAGAAACAATTAGGAAAATAAAGGCTAATTAAAAACAATTGAATCACTTGTGATGAAAAAACATACCCAAGAACCACATCTGAGATATCTTAGATATTATAACAGGTTTGTAGATGATGTCTTTATTTTGTGGGGTGGTACAGTTGATCCACTATTAGATTTTGTATCTTATTTGAACAAAACCACAGATTTTCTTTGTTTTGATTGCTCTCATTCCATATATGAGATTGATTTTCTTGATGTGAAAATCATAAAGACATCCAATAGCCTTGAAACTGAATTGTTCAGGAAAGCCTGTTGGAGGAACAACCTGCTACACCGGACTAGCATGCATCCTAGGCATGTTCATGACAACATAGTAACCAATCAGGTTTTGAGGGTCTCTAGGTTGACCACACAGGACACTGCCTATGAATGCCAGAAGAAACAACTAGCCAATAATTTCATTAGTAGAGGATACAATAAGAACAAAGTACACAGGGACTTACTTCTAGGGGACCAATTAAGACTTGACACAGGGGCTCCGTTTATCAAGAAACCCCATACTCATGCATCTCCACGTCCTGACAGGAAAATGGATCAGATTAATAGGATTATCATTCCTTTTACTAATAAGAACAGTCATGTATTACAGGTTCTCAACAACAATTGGAAGCTGTTATTGATTGATGAGAGAATAAGGAACTTATTGGATGTTAGACCCCATGTAGCATACAGAAATTCACTATCATTAAACAGGTTGCTTTGCTATGATAGAAAGCCAGAGCAGTCTAGGGTACCAGACAAGAAAGACACATACCCATGTCATTCATGCAATCAATGTAAGCATATAGCTGCTTCTGATTGCTTTACGCATCCATTTACTGGACGCAGGTATGTTTCTAATTTTTATGCAGATTGTAGATCTGTGAATTTGGTCTACGTCACTGAGTGTCAGCTATGCAGAATGTTTTATGTTGGCATGACAACTAGGAGTTTACGTGAGCGCATGAGGGAACACATTTATGCCATTGAGAGAGCTAACATTACTAATGCTCTGGCAAAACACACTCTAGAAAATGGTTCCTCACATAGTTTTAAATTCATGGTTTTGGAAAGGGTTAACAAAGGAGGTAGGTTGGGCAACATTAGGAATCGTACAGAAGAAAGAGAGGGGAAATGGATCTTGAAACTACAAGCCCACAAGTTTGGATTGAATGAAAGAGTAGCATTAAAACCTTTCTTAGCCAACAGACCTCTTAGGCATTAGCATTATGTGGTTCTTGGGTATGTTTTTTCATCACAAGTGATTCAATTGTTTTTAATTAGCCTTTATTTTCCTAATTGTTTCTTGCACTTGATTTGTCTGTTTGAATAAGTTGATGATGTCATTCAGTGTATATAGGAATTTGCTTGTTTTACTGCATTTAATGTCTGATGAAGCGTTGGTTTCAACGCGAAAGCGCTTACTGTCTGCAGTTTTATTTCGTCTGTTCGTATGGTTTTTCATTAAACCTTGGATTTTATCAACCTGACTATTTGTTTATGCTTTACAGCTCATGGTGCACTCCTCTGATTTCTTTTGCATTCGTGACTCTACCTACTGAGGGTGCTTTACCTGGCAAATATTGTTTGTTGTTTTTTCACTTACAAATTGGCCATCATTCACTGCCATCATACACCACTGACTTCTACACATAAACATTACTTGTTTCCCAAAGCATGTAAGCCCCCAAGTCACCAAAGAACACACTAAAAAAGGAAGAGGAAATCAACTAGTAACTAAAGACTGCTCAGCACTCTTAGTAAATTCCCTAATATAAAAAGTGCACTCTGTAAGACAGAAACTTGAAAATAAGTTCCGTTTAATCTGAAAAAAAAAGAGGCCCAAGTAGACCAGTATTACCACCACCACCACCTAGTAAATCAGTTAGCATCACTCAGTATTTACGACTACCCATGTATGTATAATATGTTTCAAAAATAACACAGTTGTGGGGGTGGGGCAGACTATTTTTTTACATCAGGCTTTCACAAACTAAGTACAGACTCTTCGACTGCAACTTGTAAGTTGCTAAGGATTAGATCGACTGTTTAGACTTATAAACTCTGCAGATCTGGAGCAGTCATGTCATGCATACAACATGATGACCAGTTTTACCATTTCATGCTCTAAAAAAAAAAAAAAATCATTCCAATAAACATGCATTTTGATTATTTCAAGCCTGATAAGTACAACATCCTGACGGAGCGTGCCACTATATTTCAGTAGTCCAACCCCCCCAAATAAAGACCACAGCTGGGATCTTCAATAGTAATCCAGACCACAAATCATTCTTGTGTAAAGAAAAAGCATTCTACTCCTTTTTAAAATCTGGCGAGTTCAAGTGCAGCATGTAAGAAAAACAATTTACAAGCTCAAGGCACATAAAAACAAACCCACAAGTGTAAACATAAAGCAGTCCAGGTCATTAGCTATTCACGGACTCCCAGCTAGTAAAATTAATGCTGCTGAGAACATTATAACATTTTACAAAATGATGAAACCTACTATTACTATTTACAACATGCCTAATGCTGACAGCAGAGAAGATCTCTCTCTCTCTACAAACAGCACCTGGTCAGTTCATGTCAGTACCTAATGGTGGTGTGACAGATTGCAGTCACTCTTATAAAATAGTGTCGCTTTGAAATAACAATGAAAAACACATATAAATAAATTTAAATAAGAAATGCAAATGCACCGATGTAACCTAAACTTAAATGCAAATACTTACAGTCTCCTAAAAGGGTAACCACCCTTTCACAGAAGACAGGCTCAGTCACATTCTACTTTACAAAGCAAAGATAATGGCACACTTCTAAAGGGAGAAAAAGTACCATTAAAGTTAAAAATATGACAACAAGTGGGATTCCTGCAACCAGACAACTCGCCAGGCCTACGCTCCTCCCCATCCATGCTATATCAGTACGTGCCCCAACATCAAATATTTCTGTCACTGGCAAATAGCTCCCCATAGGTTCATAGGTGTGTACTAGGCTAATGGCCCTGGAGCCTTAAGCCTTGCCCATAGAATTACCCTGGCATCATGCCACTTGACCGTAGTTCCCAGTACCTCTGTCAAGTAGAGCCACTGGAGTGATCTTCGGGGTGAATTTTCTGTTTCCCATCCACTCATCAAGATTTCTCTTGAAGAGGGCCAGTGAGGTGCTCCGTTTGACATGTATGGGAAGTCTACTCCATAGCATGGGCAATTTCCGGGTTATGAAGCTGTCCCTCCAGCACGTTTTGTTGATCGTGGTAATGAGGTTGAGGTCTCTGGAGTGCATGGTGCGGAGGGATTGGGATTTCTTCAGATCTAGCATTTCTAACAGGGCTGTGTCAGACATGGCTTTGTAAGACAAACAAAGATCGCCTCTAAGGAGGCGATATGAGACAAAGAATAGTTGGAGGCTTTTGAGTTTGTCCATGTAGGACTAGTGTTTAAGGGCTAGGATCCTCTTTGTGAGGTTCTTTTGCACCCTCTCCAGTTGTTGCAGGTGTCTAGTGAGGTACATGCCAAATGGGGCATTGTACTGGATGATTGGCCTAATGAAGGAAGAGTAGAGGGAGACAATGACCTCTTTCTTCCTGGATGCAAAACCCTTAGTAATGAGATGTGCCACATAGAAGGACATTCTGACCACAGTGGCAGTGCGGTGGTCAAAAGAGAGAGTGATGTATATATATTGGGGGGCAGCAATGAATAGTTTGAAATCATTAGCATGATGTCCTATTGTGTGTTTATATGCTATATGTATGTTTGTTTATTACTAGCATGTTGTCCTGATGTGTATGTTCTACTTCTTTTTACTCTCATGTAATGTATTGTATTGTGGAACTTTTCTCCCTGGGCCTCTGCTGAAAATGGACCTGTGTCCAGTTGGGCTTTCCCTGTAAACAAATGTAAAATAAATAAAATAACTGACATCTTGTGTGCACAGTTGGTTTGCTAACTTGGAGGGCAAAATAGGTTCACCTACATTGTTCACTTTTAAAAATAAACCCAAAAATGTACATCTCAATGAAGAGGAGTTGTGGCACACTGCATCAAAGGTCAACTGAAATCCAGGAAGGAGCAGATGGCTGTACCCACATGAATCACCAGTTTCCGTACACTTTAAACATATTTTGAGGTGGTGTCAGACTACACACATGCTAATTGAAACACAGGCATAGCATCTGAATATGCACACATTTGGTATATATAGGGAAGAGATAGTATGGCCTGTCACATCTCTGCTCTACGTTTAATTAGCAACAAAATGAAAGGCAAAGCACTTTTTGAATGCTTTTGGGCAGAAAAGAGTCCTTCCCTTACTCCCTTGTTATACACTAGTGCAGCATTACCTTTCAGCTTCTGGGAAAGCCAAAAATAATGAAGGAACAAAGGCCCAAATCACAGATATTTTTCTAAATATTACTCTAATTAACAGAGCACCATTACTGTTATGTACTTCCAGAAAAACAAGACGCGTGAAACTGTTAAGCCTAGCATCACCAACTGTAATCCCTAATGATTCATCAAAATTTGAGGGATACGGCAAACATATGCAAAACCAAGGATAGCTGAGCAGCAAGGACAGCTTTAATGCAGGAGAGCTAGTGACTTAAGGTTCTTGGTTTTACACTGAAAATTTCCTATGGACAATGTAGTTTGAGGAATGCAGGCTCTCTTCTTTTAGTGTGTGCAACCACAAAACTGAAAAGATAAAGAAATTAAAGGTTTCATTACCAATAAACCAGATTACTACTACTTATTCTGTCCGCAACTGTCAGTATATCTTGATAATGAATATTTATTTGCTCCAGGTCATGTAGTATGTCTTCTGATGCTGTAGCTAAAGAAGGTTTGTAATGTGTGAACATGAGTAAGGGAGGGCACAAACTACTGTGTGGGCAGAGTTTGCTATTGCACATGAGGAAATGATGCAAACTGAAATCAAGCTACGGTCTCTGTATTCAAAATTCTTCCAGAGTACAGAAGTATAGTAATGTACAATACACTGACAATCTTGTTCTTCTACCTTGTTGTCATAATGCTAAATTCACGTGACATTACCAACATTTTTCTTTGATAAGAAATATTTCTAGTCATCACGTCACATTGCCAACACCTGGATTACTGAGTGTGAAAACAAATTCACATGGAATTAATGTTTATAGCTCAAACTTACCTGCAGAGAGGTTCTTAAACATTATATCGCAATGTCGTCTTGCACTTTTATTCCATTCTCCCATGCACAACAGAGAAAAGCGATTCCGAACTCATGAGCATCCCAGCTTGCCTATTGTGGTTCATCCCAGTGTTGCCAGATCCCATATCCAGAACATCCTACATAATCCACTATTACAAGGGTCTGATTGGTGTAGAAACATAAAGCTAAAACATGTACTTAAATTTATTCCTTTTTTTTTATCTTTCCACTCACTCCTCGCCTATAGAAAACATTATACCATCAAAGTTAATGCGTTGTTTTAAAATACATTTGCTTCAAAACTGACCTGGACTACTTGCGAATCAGCTTTCAATCATCCGACACTTCCTGCTCTTTTACTGCTCCAAGTTTTAATTTGTTACGCTCCATTCGTTTACTTCCTTCCAACAGACCAGACTACATACCGTCCTTAACTACCAATCCTAAAGCCTCTTTTCATCAAGTAATCCGTTACGAATATCTATAAGTGATCGATACAGCTGCACATGAGATGTGTTTTTTAAAAAACATTTTATAGCCTTAAACAAACACGAACAGTAAAGGGATCACTCGCTGTCACTCCGCACTCACATAACCTGCCCTCTTTGTACAGAAAATTAGCTGATTTTCTCAAAAATTTAAAATATAACTATATGGCAAATCCATGCTGAAAAATAAGTTGAGAAGGTAACTGACAAACTTCAGGTACTTTCTCAACTTATTTTCTAACAGCTAAAACGCAAGTATAAAGTTAACTTGCGCTTGTGGAAGACACTCTGGTGTAAATCTATACAATTCCTAGCATCTCAGTGAGCGCTCGGCTGTAGGTGCAGAAGCGACATGCGACGGTACTTGGGGTTAATGGCACACCAGGCAGAGATTGATCTGTTTGATGTGTATAGTCATGCAGAGATGACTAGCTGAAATTTATATTCTGGTTGAATGGAGGGAGGATGGGAGAAGTAACCTGGGCAGGAGCAGACTTTCACAAAATATAATTTTGTAAAATGTCTGTATCATCTTATTTGCACTTTGGAATACTCTCTACCTAAACTGTGAAACACATCATTAGGATATATATTTCTGTAAGAATCACTGCAGACTGCTCATTGAAACTTGTACTGTGAACTTTTAAACATAGCAGTACTTCTCTGTTCTTTCATTCTACATGAATGGACCATCTGACAGGTTAGAGAAAGGCATTGTAATCTCATCAGCTTTGCTCTGAGTATATTCATGGGAAGATTTATCCTTAAAAGAAAACCAGATCTCATCAGGTTGTCTGCCTCGATGATAGCATTCATGGAATAAAAAGAAAAATACTATTTTTTTTGTTTTGTTTGTTTCAGGCATACTTGTGTGGTGTGGAAGTTCAGGGAAAGATAAAAAAAAAGTACATCTTTTTTCAGTTTTCACCAATAGTGGTCTTTTAACTGCAAAACTATATCATCATCAGATAAGGTTACATTTTCTTGATTGCTGCAGCAGTTATATCCTTGAATTTGTGAATCCCTTATTTTTATTGCTAACACCTCTTAAATATAAAGCAAATAAAAGTGGAGAAAGATGACATCCCACTCTGGTTCTTCTGTTCAGCTTGTCAGATTTAAATTCTTGCCTCTGGCCCTTCATGTATGCTCCCTACTTACCCTATTGTTTTATCAGGAAACACAAATGCTGTCATTGTCTTTCTAATAAAATTCTAGCTGACTCTATCAAATGCGTTCTCTGTATCAAGATTCATCAGCATTGGCAGTGCTTTCTTATACTCCGCTTCCTTCTGGATCATCAGTCTTCTCTTCTTGTAATCAGATGTTTTTGTCCTTGCTACAAAACCATATATCTGATGATGTCAGTTTTCATTCATTCTTCAACAGATGGGTTTGGATCTGACCTTCGGTGTGACCACTAGAAAGCTCTTGAGCTCCTCCCCTTCCCACATTGCACCAACCCCTAAAATACCTCAAATCTCATTTGCCACTTTCACATTTGGATGTTGTCGCTTTGAGCTCTCGACCGTTTTTTTTGAGTGGGAGATGAGTTTTTAATTTTTTCATATTTTTCTTTTGCTATAATTCTTCATGTTACTTTTCTTTGATTCGTTCACTGTCTTTATCCTTTAACCTCCCTGTATTTTACATAAGTTTTTTGTGTAATTTTACTTGCCATTGTTGGTAGGTCTCCCTCCCTTTCTTCTTTCTTTACTATTGCCTTACATGTTTATTGTAGTCTGTAGTTACCATTGTTGCTATATTTTTTTTTTTCCTTTTGTAGTGTTAACTTTTTCCTGTTTAACAAAAATATATCTATATATATATATATATATATATAATATCTTTGGTCTTTCTTTTAGAGTTATGTTTGAAAAAGTGGAAGAGGTGCATATGGCTTTAAGAAATCCCAGAAATATGGGCACAATTTGCTCTTCTCAGATGCACATGCTTTGTGTGTATTGTTTAGATTCAGACTATCTTAAAGTAGATTGCTCTATCTCTAAGGCTTTTAATCTCAGAGCAATGACAGATAGAAAGAAGAAGCTGATAGTGAAAGCTCTGCTGCCATCATCGTTCTCACAGGCTCTTTCAGAGGCTATTTCTAGGGCTCAACCTCCCCAAATCTAAACATAAAGAGTGTTTGCAAAAGTCTTTAGTGCCTTTTAGTTCGTCAACACCTTCATCGGATACTTCCACAGAACATCTTCGGAGGAAGCAGTGTAAGCTGGATCCAGAAACTGCCCCAATCCAGCTGGCTGCGGAGTCTAAAAAGGCTTCCTCAGATCCTAGCTTGTTGGATCCAAAGTCCTTACCAAAAACAAGCTATTCTCCTTCGATAGATCTAGTGCTGTTTAGGGTTCACTTCCCCATACCTTGAGCTCAGCCGGCACTCCAAGCCCCCATCGGTCACTTCCTCTCACTTTTCCGGAAGTCTGACTGAGGCTGATGTATACAGGATGATGAGGAAGTTTCTTTTGGTGCAGATATAGATGGGTGTTCTCTCGACTCCTATCCCTTCTGGTCAGGAAGTCCTTATTTGCACTACTTCAACAATCTTGGCTTCTTCTCAGATCCGGCCATTCGTTTTGGAGCCCCTGGATCTGAGTCTGCCAGGACTTTCTGGGTCAGATCTGAGGATCATAGGAGGTTACTGTACTATCAGCCCGGAGGTCATTTCAAGCCTAGCTGTTTCATCCCAATGTAATACCATAGATACTCAAGTCAATACCCATGATTGTCTTTAATAATGACTGCCCATGTCCAGGAGGGTCGTGGGTGCTATCCTCGGTAAGAATTTATGGTGCTCCATCCACTTGTCCAGGTTCCTTTTGAACAGTTTCACAGAGGTGCTTTGCTTCACATGAATTGGCAGCCTATTCCAAAGATGTGGAAGTCACTGGGAGACAATTATGCCCCTCCAGCATGTCCTATTCAAGTCACAGCCCATATTTAGGTCCATGGAATTGGTAGCTCTAGTCCCGTTTGATTTACGGATGTGCAGCACATTTATTAGGTGTGGGTTGGAGATTGCTCTGTAAGCCATGCATAAGTGTCCCCTAAGAAATCTATACAATACTGAGTATAGTAACAGGGACTTTAGTCTGTCTGTGCAAGGCACATGCTGGAGTCCCTTGATGATCTTAGTTAGAAACCTCTGAGGTCTCTCCAGTTGCTGCAGGTGCTTTGAACGGTACATGCTGTGAAAGGGGCATTATACTCAGTTATAGGCCTGATTAGTGCTGAATATGGAGGGGTATGATCTCCTTTGCTCTAGAGGTGATGCCTTTGCTAATCAATTGTGCTTTGTAACCTTACTGCAGTAGACACATGGTGGTCAAAGTTAAGGTCGCAGTCTATTTGTGATCCCATATCTCTTAGCACTTCATAGGTACATAAGGTATTGCTGTTAATTTGATAGTATGAAGGGACATTGTTTTTACCAAAGGGAATGATGATGCACTTCTATGCATTCAGTTTGAGACCGTGACTAAGACACCAGTTGTCGGTCTGCTTAAGACCCTCCTTGAAGAATACTGTCATCATTTGGGGATTCAGTAATTGCACCCAATTTGCAGTCGTCCACAAACTTAGTCAGCCACAGCTCCTTAGTTTTGACCTGAACTTCTGAGAAGTATATACCAAACAATAGGGGGGGCCAGCACTGACCTTTGTAGCACCCTGCTGGTGACATTGGTTGAAGTGGAGTCACCCACTTTGATAGTGTGTGATAGGTTTGTGAGCCATTTGTCAACCCATCTTAGAGCAAAGGGTTTTACATTCAGTTTGCTAAGTTTATTGGTAATGCCTAAGTGTGGGATTGTGTCAAAGGCCTTTCCCAAGTTGAGTATGCTGTGTGCACAGATTTGCCCTTGTCAATGGCCCTGGTCACATTTTCGAAGAAATCCACCAAGTTTAACAGGCAGGATCTGCCCTTGAAGTCGAATTGGGTAGGATCCAGGGATTGGAGGTCACCTTTGTCTTTGTTTATGAGGTCCATTCCATGGGTTTTCATATGAGACTGGTCAGACTTATGGGTCTATAATTCCCTGGGTCTGTTGCTAAGCCACCTTTGTGGAGAGGAATAACTACTGCTGTTCTCCATTTCTTTTCTCAAGAACAAAGCCTGTGGCTAGGCTGTGATTGAATAGGGTAGTTAATGCTGATGCTAGTTCATGTTTTAGTTTGTTTAGAAACAGCTTGGGCTGCTGCTTGGTCACATAGTGGCTGTGTTTTTTGCCTTAGACAAGGCTCTAATTACTTCAGATATGTAGGGTGGGGAGGACATTGGGGCAAGGTTTGTGATAAGTTTGGAGGGGATAAGGGAGTGAAATTTTTGCCAGATCTGCTGCTATCTTTGCAGGATCTGTGTATGTGTTACCATTAGTCACTAGTTTGGCACATGCTTGGGTCCTACATTTTAGGCTGCATACATAGCTGTAAAAGGCCTTGTTGGCTGTGATTGCTAAGTTTTTCTCAAAGTTACCCGTAGAGGATTTGACATGTTGTCTTATTTGCCTGTTGGGGCTGAGGAGAGTGCTTTTCCATTGTTGGGTCTTGCCTTAGTTTTCTTAGACAGCAAATTTCTCCATTACTTGTAAAGTTTATTGATGCTGCATATCTACCAGGGTGGCTTTTTTTTTTTTTTACTTGGGGCTCTGTTTTTTATTCTATCTGGAAAAGCCTATACACTCATACAAGTGATTGTACAGGGATTTAATATAAGCTTTGGTGTAGTTACCACTTACAGCTGGGGGGGGGGTAAGGTTTGAAATGCATTTATATCTTCTCCTAGGAGGATATAGTTTGCTTTAGTGAATTTTTTTACTTTGACTTCACCCTTTGTGAGTTCTGGTATTAGTGCCAGTTCGAAGTTGACTGATTTGGGTCAGATTAAACTAATGTGGGTCCGACAGTTGCACATCTGTTTACCATATTAGTGAGGACCAGATCTAGTATGTTTGTTCCTCTTGTTGGGGTTTGAACAATCTGATGTTAAGTTGTCTATCTCACCTTCATTCTTACTGTTTGGGATCGGAGCCAATCCTCGGCTCCAAGTCGGCCATCTTCAATAGCTCGAGAGCTGTTTACTGGCTCGAGGCTACCCCTTATCCCATAATGCCTAGCGATAGCTACCCAGATCTTGTTTGCCGCTTCAGCTTGGAGGATGTCGTTTTTCTGGCTCAGGCTCGTATATTTAACTTTTGTGTAAACTTTCCTTAGAATTTAAATTTTCTAGTATCCTTTCTATTTAGAGTTAGTTATACGTGTTGTAGTTATTTTTCTATAGTGTCGCTACCCTTTTTGACAGAACTCGTTTAAGTTGGAGAGTTCTCCGCCCCTCCCCCATCCCTAGGTTAGCCGTTTAACTTAGAGGCTCTCCTACTTCTTTTTTCCCTTATTGTAAAAAAAAATATATATATATATATAATAATATTTAATTATATTATATCTTAGATTTCCTTCATAGTTATAGATTGTACTGGTGTGTTTTGTCTAGTGTAGTACTGTTTTTTGTCTGTATTTACTTACTTAGTCTTCCCTTTTTTTTGGCAGTCATGTCTAAGGAAGCTAAGGTTTCTGGATTCAAGAAGTGTGTGACTCATGCTGTCAGAAAATGTCTCTGACAGATGGGCACACTAGTTGCGTCTACTGTTTGGGCGCTGTTCACCTGCAGGACTCTTGTTCTATTTGCCATGCTTTTAGTCCAAGAGTCCTGCAGAAGTGTAAGAACAAACTGATTTTTAGGGTTCTGTTAAAATCCCAGGATTCACCGGCAAAGACAAGACAACCGCCACATCGGCTCCATCGGATGCTTTGGAGCCGTCACAGAGCCACAAGAGATTGAGGTCCCCTTCCTTAGAGTCGGTGCATTCGGCTCCTCTGTCTCCATTACTTCAAAGTGAGCGTAGCCACCGATCCTCTCACTCCTCTGGATCCTCTAGGCTGTTGGATCATGATGTGGAGAGAGTAGTCAATAGGTTGCTAAAGTCGCAGGCACTAGCTAAATTATTTTTCAGCCCTCTTCAACAGGTATTGGCTCCGTCCACTTCACTTGATGTTCCTCCTCCGACTCCAATGAGTTCGGAGCCGGAGTTCGTTGGGGTTCGATTAGTGGACCGTCGACTTTGATAACCATATCCCCTTCGGTTCCGACGTCGGCTCCTATTACCTCAATGGTACCTTCCATCGAGGGATATGGATGCCGAGGCTCCCACGTCGGCTCCGAGGGGGCGAGTGGCATCAGACCCTTGTCTGACCCTGATGTTCATCGTGCCATTTTCTTCAGTCTTTCTTGCCGCGCGGTGCCCGAAGCAGAAGCAGTTCGCAAGTGCCGGTCGGCCAGCTCCTGAGATTACGAATATTTTTCAACCGAAGTCTTCTTGAAAGCTAAGTACCCCGTTGGGGAAACTTTCCTTGCCTCAGACCGATGTCAGACAAAGTTAATAATTGCATTTCATGTGGGAAGCAAATACCGCATAAAGATTTCCATTCCCTCTGCATTCCTTGCTTAGGCCCAGACCACGACGTCTCGGCCTGTCGTTTTTGTGCTACATTCAACAGACACACTATTAAGCGTCGGGCGGAGTTCGCCCAACACTATTTTGGCAAACAGTTTAATTACATTATGTCGTCGGATACTCTGACTCCAGTTTTGAGTAAAAGACGCAAAGATAAGGACCGACATACAAGGTCCGCGACTTCTACCGACACCACGCTAAAGCCGACTACAGGTGCTCCGGTTCTCAACGAGGCGCCTACGTAGCCCCTGACTACCGATGACACTTCCTTAGCGGTGTCTTCTGTGCCCGAGGTCGCAGGCTCCTCGGCCCACACCCCGATTTTAGATACCGACACCACTCTTGGCAGGGAAACTCAGAGTTTAGACAGGCCTGCCACCTCTCAAGGTGTCTTCAGGCCTTCTTCTTCTGTTTTCCATTAAGGCTTTCACTAAATCTAAAGCAGCAATGCATACTAAAAGACAAGCTCCACAGGGCCCCTCTCAAGGCCCCATGCCTAAAAAACAGATGCTCAAAATGGCTGAGGATTTGATTACTCTTATCAGGGGTTCTCAACCCCCCTCGGACAAAAGGCCCAGAGTGGAGGAAGAATACCCTTCCTCGGACCAGGCCTCCATTACTTCAGAACATTCTGAAGACCAGGAACATTCATACTCCCCTTTTGAAGATTCTGATGCAGAGGAGTCCATTCCCTCTGTCTCCCCCCCTGAGGACTATTCTTTTGGGGAAACCTTGCATACCTTGAGGGAACACTTCCACTGGGAAGGCCAAGATTACTCAGACTCCAAGAAAAGGCTCAGAGATTTCCTCTTGCTCCCTCAGCACAGGCCTCTGGCTATCCCTCCTGTCTTAGACATACTAGATGATGTGCATTCAGAGGCCAGCCTTAACCCAGATTCTTTACCTCCAGCTCCAGTCAAGCCTGACAGGTATTACCGGGTTCCTGATTCACACCAATTCCTATACAAAAGCCATGCGGCTGACCCAGAAACTATTTCACAGGGTCCCAAGGGAATTAAGGCCTCCACTGCCAAAAATCCATTACCTTCAGAGAGAGATTCCAGAGCTTTAGAAAGGTGGGGGAGAAAGGTATACACCTTGGCCACTTTAACCATGAGGGCATTAAACTGTCAGTTCCATATGTTAAAGTATCAACAGTTTTTGTTATCTCAGTTGAAAAGCAAAATGTCACAACCTGAACAACCAGACTTGAAGGAGTTGCAGGATTTGTTGCATAGTGCAGAACAAGTGGGTAAACATACCTTGCAATGTGGTTTTGATGCTTTAGAGGCCTCATGTAGAGCTGCTGTTACAGGATCAGTCATACGTAGACATGCTTGGCTCAAAGAGCAGACCTTACCAGATCATGTCAAAGCTAAATTACTAGATGCACCTCTTCAAAAAGATGTTTTGTTTGGTGTTAAAGCTGAGGAGGTATTAAAGAAAATGGAGGAAAAGGCAAAATCAATGCAAACAGTGAAAGATTTCCTACAGGTACAACCTCCACGTTTCAGTAGAAACTGGCCTTCAAAAAATTGGTCCTTTCCAGCCACGGACAGACCTCAAAGAGGTAGATACAGGCGCCCGAGGGGTAGAGAGCAATCTCAAGGATCATTTAGAGGCAGACAATGGCAAGCACCTACACCAAGAGGTGATGAGGATAGTTCACAGCCATTCAGAAAGCAGAACCAATGACTTTCCCCTTTGCATGCCAAGCAAAGCTCTAATGGCAGCACCTTTAGGCGGAAAACTGGCATTATTTTCGAAAAATTGGCATATTGTCACAAAAGACAAATGGATCCTGGACATTATAGACAGAGGCTACAGATTCCACTTTCACACCCTTCCAAAAATGAGAGGCATGCCAAACCTGCCACACAATCAAATGGCAGCGGCACAAAAACAAATTTCAGATCTCATAGACATGAAAGCTATTCAAGAGGTACCTGCACAAGAACAGGGTCAAGGTTTTTATTCCAGACTATTCCTGGTACCAAGGAAGGGCAAAGATTGGAGACCTATTTTGGACCTATCCATCCTGAACACATATTTACTCGTACCAAAATTCAAGATGCTCACATTACAGCAGCTTCTTCCCATGCTGGGCAAGGAGTCCTGGCTGGTAACATTGGACCTCAAGGAGGCATACCTGCATGTCCCTATCAGACAAGATTGCAGAAGATACCTCAGATTTCTTGCAGGTTCAACCCATTATCAATTCTCTGCATTGCCCTTTGGCTTATCTACGGTGCCCAGAGTGTTCACGAAATGCCTGGCATCAGTAATTGCCTTCTGCAGACTTCAAGGGATACAAATATACCCATATTTGGACGACTGCCTGATCCAAGCGGACAGCAAACACATACTTCTGAAACACCTGGCATTTGTAATAAAGTTGTTGAACTCTCTGGGATACACAGTCAACAAAACGAAATCAAGACTAATACCCTCTCAAACAATAATTTTCCTGGGTGCCAGCTTGAATACAAACACCCAGATGGCCTACCTCACACCAGAGAAACAAGGGCAACTAATTCAATACTTCAGAAAACTGGCAACCTTCACCAGGCTGACTGCAAGGAAAATCCTGCAGGCTCTGGGATTTATGGCATCTTGCATCCTGCTAATCCCGTGTGCAAAGCTGCATATGAGGAAACTTCAATGGTACCTAAAAAACGTATGGTCTCAACACAGCCACAGTTTGGAAACAATTATACCACTGATTCCATGCCTCCAAAAGGAATTTCTGTGGTGGGCTCAAGCATGCCAAAGGAAACATAGGTCTCCCATTCTGCTTGCCTCAAGCAAATCAAATCATCACAACAGATGCCTCGGACTACGCCTGGGGGGCGCACATGACAGATCGGTGCATTCAGGGCAAATGGTCCCAAAAAGAAAAGCACCTACACATCAATCAAAAGGAAATGCTAGCAGTAATAAATGCTATTATGGCTTTCAAAGACCTACTGCATCCAGGCCAGCTATTGATAAGGACAGACAACACCACAGTGATGTGGTACATAAACAAACAGGGAACCCATTCATATACCCTGTGCAGGCTAGCCATGTCTCTTTGGAACATGGCTCTGGAATTACAAATCCAACTTCAAGCACAATTCCTGCCAGGCAAGGAAAACACGCTGGCAGACAACCTAAGCAGAAATATGACAGATCCACACGAATGGAAGTTGCATCCTCAAGTTTTTACAAAGATAATTCAAGCATGGGGAAGGCCAGACATAAATCTCTTTGCTACCCACAGAAATTACCAATTGACAAAATTCTGCTCAAGGACCTTTCATCCACAGGCCTGGAAAGTGGACGCACTCTCTTTCAGTTGGACAACAATGACAGTTTATGCTTTTCCACCTCTTCCTCTGCTGCCCAAAGTTCTATTAAAAGCCAGAGCAGACAGACCAAATATGATTCTCATTGCTCCAGACTGGCCAAGACAACACTGGTACCCACTCCTGAGGAGCCTGACGCATTCCCCACCATGGATCCTGCCTCTAATACCTCTTCTATTGACTCAGCACAACTTCAAAACTCTTCACAGTCAGCTGAAAACACTCAATCTAGCATGGAGGATTCCTTAAATTCACAACAGACCCTACTCTCCAAGGAGGTGCAGGATGTCATTTTGGAGGCCAGAAGGCCTTCTATTAGAAAATCCTACTCCGCAAAATGGAAACGGTTTTGTGCCTGGAATCAGAAAAAGGGTCAGAATCCTGGAATACTGAATTTACCTCAAATATTACAGTACCTAGCTGAGATGCTAAGCAGTGGACTTTCATTCTCCTCCATCAAAATCCATGCCTCAGCCATTTCTGCTAAATACAACACTGATCCTCCTTTATTCTCTCACCCTCTCTTAAGTCAGTTCCTCAGAGGGGCTAAGAATATAAAACCACCAAGGAAGCAACCAGTACCTGCTTGGGACCTCAATTTCATTCTAGAAAAACTGACCCTGCCTCCATCTGAGCCAGCTGCTTCAACAGAACTGCAATATTTGTCATGGTAAACAGCCTTCCTTCTGGCTATCACCTCAGCACGCAGGGTTTCGGAACTACAAGCCCTCATGGCTGTGCAGCCTTTCATCGTTTTCCATCAGGACAGAGTTTCCTTACGAACCAACCCTTCCTTTATGCCAAAGGTAGTATCCAGGGTAGCCTTGAATCAGGCTATCCACTTACCTACCTTTTACCCTAATCCACAAAATAAAGGGGAGAGACTACTACATTCCTTGGACATTCACAGACAGCTTTGTTATTATTTGGACAGAACAAAGCCATTCAGAAAATTAGAGCAACTCTTTGTGTCCTATGCTACAGGTGCTCAAGGGAAGCCTATTTCCAAACAGGCAATCTCAAAATGGATAGCCCACTGCATACGCTTTTGTTACTCTTTTCATGGTAAAACTGTACCTACAGGCATCAGATCTCACTCCACAAGGGCCACAGCTACCTCTGCAGCTTTCTTCAGGGGGGTTCCTACCAAAGATATTTTGGAAGCAGCCACTTGGAGTCCTGTGCATACTTTCCCCAAGCACTATCACCTACCATTATACTCCAAATCTAGAGCGAGCTTTGCCACTGCAGTCTTGCAGGGCATCCTTGCTCCTCCTAGTTCCACTTAGTGCTTACCACCCCTTTTTTAGCTTTGGGATTCTACTCATCTGTTATGACTGCAGCTGTATGCACGATGAACATAGTACAGTTTTGTACCTACCATAAATGTAGATGTTCGAGTGCTAATACAGCTGCAGTCCAGGTTTCCCTCCCTCCTTCCCCTCTTGGGACAGGCCTAATGGTTAACACCTCCTCATACAGCCTGATTGGGGTATTCTTTTATGGTGTATTTGCTTGCAATTACTGTTTTTTGATTATATTGCATTGCATTATTACATAAATTTATGTTTTGCCTTCCTTCTGGGGGCAGCTGACATCTGGGGCAAGAAAAACTGAAGAAAATGGTGTCGGCTGGTTCTTTTATACCCCTGCTGCACTGACATCAGGGAAGAAGCGACGACATCCGACGCTGGACCTAGACTTTGGAATTCGGCCGACCGAGGACCCGCCTGACGGCAGGATAACCCATCTGTTATGACTGCAGCTGTATTAGCACTCAAACATCTACATTTATGGTAGGTACATTTCCTATGCAGCCAATGGAGCAAGTAGAGCCGCGGGCATGGGTGTAGCCCTTAGGAGGCATGCGTGGATGCGGCTGTGTCACTTTGCGGAACCCTTTCGAGCGTCCTTCACCAATACCCCCTTTGATGGCTCCTTTCTCTTTGGGCCACAGGTGAAAGACATGTTGACTAGGTGTGAGCAAGAAGGCAAGACTCTCTCTGCCGTGGGAGTCCGTTTTTCCACTCCCTCTAGACCTTACCCCAAGGGTCAGAAGAGTGGGAAAATGTGGTTCCGTAAATCTCAGGGAGCCTTGCCTGACACACGTAGTGATTTTTCCTCCAGAGGCAGAGGGGGAAACAATAATAATAGACGCCACCCTCATAGCAGAGGTGGTCCGCAGAACCAGGGCAACAGAGAATCTTTCTCTGATAAGCCCTTCCAGCATCCCTGAAGGGTCGCCCGGTTGCTCACCTCTGGAGACAGTCGGGGGAAGACTTGTGCTCTACCCAAAAGCCTGGCTAAATTTAACAAAAGACAGATAGGTATGGTCCATTATATCCGGAGGTTACAAAATTTCCTTCCATCAACCCCCCTTACAGCCAAAGAAAATCCTTCCAGATGTGCCATCCAATCTGAAGGAGCAAGCAGTAATAGAAGTTTCAAAACTGTTTGAAAAAAAGAGCCATCCAGGAAGTCCCAGCAGACCAGCATGGATCCGGAACTTACACAAGGTTCTTTTTGGTACCAAAAAAGACAGGGGACGGGAGACCAATTCTGGATCTCAGCAGACTAAACAAGTCTGTACAAAGAACAAAGTTTCAGATGGTCACGCTACAGTCCATTCTACCCTTTCTGGGTCAGGACAATTGGATGTGCTCGATAGAACTTCAGGACGCATACTACCATATCAAGATGGACTGACGCTCCAGGAGATTTCTTCCCTTTCGGGTGGGGGCCTGTCATTACCAGTTCAGAGCTCTGCCTTTTGGTCTCACCACAGCCCCCAGGGTGTTCACCAAGTGTATGGCAGTGGTCACGGCTCACCTGAGATGTCAAGGATTTCAGGTGTTTCCATATCTAAATGACTAGCTCCTCACTGCTACCACCAGGCATCAACTCCTACAAGCGCGGGATTATACAATCGCATCCTGCACCCAGCTAGGTATTACAATAAATTTAGAAAAATCTGCCTTGTTGCCCTGTCATTCTGTCACTTACATAGGAGCAGACTTAAACACAAGGGATATGTTCGCAAGGTTACCACTAGAAAGAGTGTCCACAATTCGCCAACAAGTGCAAATTCTAATCCAGAGCAAAAGGATCCAAGTCAGGTATGTCCTTCAAACTCTGGGCTACATGGCAGCTGCCATTCTTCTAATCCCATTAGCGCACTTCCACATGAGAATTCTTCAGTGGCTTCTTTTCACACAGTGGTTCTTCGAAGAGCTACCCATGTCTCACATGATCCGTATCACGGAAGCATGCAGAAGACACCTTTCTTGGTGGATGGTCTCCCCATTAGTTACTCAGGGAAGACCTTTCATACAACCCCCTCCGGTAGCCATAGTGATGACAGATGCCTCATTGATAGGGTGGGGGGGGGGCATTATCTGGGCAGGACAGTCCAAGGCACTTGGCAACCTCACGAGTACCATCTGCATATAAATGTCCTAGAAATGAGAGCCGTGCTCCTAGCATTGCAAGCTCTTCAAGACTCTCTTCCTTCCAGGACCATTGCAATTCAAACAGACAACATGTCAATGGTGTGGTACATCAACAAGCAGGGCGGAACCAGGTCCTACCCTCTGTAGACTTTGGCAGTGGGTGATTTCCTCCCAACGTTTTCTGATTGTGACGCACATCCCTGGGAGATCCAACGTCATAGCAGACAGGCTCAACAGAGCTATCCTCATGCCTCACGAGCGGTCTCTGAATCAGGAAGTTGCGGATCTTATTTTCTGCAAATGGAGACAGCCTTGCTGTGATCTTTTTGCCACCCCCTTCAACAGCAAATGCAGCAACTACTTCTCCCTTCTTCCGCTTCCAGGTCACATACCCACAGACGCTCTAGTCCATGATTGGCCTCAGGGACTTCTTTATGCTTTTCCTCCATTTCCCCTGATAACGAAACTCATACAGAAAGCAAAATCGTTGGGTTGCAAAATGATCCTCATTGCCCCCTACTGGCCTCGACAGTATGGTTCCCATTCCTGCACCATTACCTTCTCGATCAACCCTGGACTCTGGACCCAATTCCAGATCTCCTGATTCATCAGTCAGGCGGATTGCATCAATCCCTCCAAACTCTCCAGCTCACAGCTTAGTTGCTCCACTTCCAACCTTAGCTAGGCTTCCCAGCATTTCCCCAGCAGTACGTGAGATTATCATCTCCTCTTACAAGTGTACAACGAGAAAATCTTATGCTAGCAAATGGAAATGTTTTTCTTGTTGGGCGGAGTCTAGGAATGTGGATCCCTTCACAGCCTCACTCCACGAATTCTGGAATTCCTGGCAGAACTGTTTCACTCCAGGGCCATTTCCACTACGATTAGGGTACAATTAGTACAATTAGCGGCCATTTCTAATTTTCATATTGGTTGGTCAAATTCTAACATCATGTCTCATAAGCTCTGTAAAGCTTTTTTGAGAGGAACATCTCTTCTTAGACCTCCAGTGAGAGATCCTCCTCCTCCTTGGGACCTTAATTTAGTCCTAACTTCTTTAATTCTGTCCCCTTTTGAACCAGCAGCTTCCTGCTCCATCAAGTTTCTATCTTGGAATACACTCTTTCTGGTAGGTATCACTTCAGCTAGACGTGTCTCAGAACTCCAGGCACTATGTGTTCGTCCTCCCTACCTGGTGTTTCACAAGGACAGAGTTGCTCTGAGGACTAATCCTTGGTGTCTTCCTAAAGTCTGCTCAGAAAATAATTTAAACCAATCTATAAAGCTACCTGTGTTCTTCCCAAATCATAGCAACAAGGCAGAGTACAAACTTCACCAATTGGACGTTCATAGACAATTGCGTTTTTCCCTGCACAGAACTAAAGAAATAAGAAAGTCAGACCAATTATTCCTTTCTTATGCCTTAAACAAACAAGGTCTCCCAGATTCCAAGGTGACCTTATCCAGATGGTTGTCCCACACTATTACTTTTATTTATCAGTTAAGGAACAGAGAGTTACCAGTTAAACCGAAAGGTCATTCTTCTAGGGCGTTAGCCACCTCCGTAGCCTTTCAGTCTAGGTTGCCCATGGATTCCATCTGTGTAGCTGCCACATGGGCAAACCTTCATTACTTTATCTCTTATTACAAGGTGGATATGGTCTCCCGGAGCAGAGCTGACTTTGGTTCCACTGTTCTGAAGAGTCTGTTCCACTGAGCCACCCAGGGTGTTAGGTGCTAGGGACGCTGTCCCAAACAGCAAGACTGAAGGCGAGATAGACAACTTAACATTAAGAAGTTATGTACCTACCATAACGTTCCATGTTAGTTGTCTTCATCTCGCCTTCTTTCTTGCGTCCCTCCCTCCGTCCTCCATCCTAGTGGATTGAGAGGAGTTCCTTTTTTTCACTGGCTGAGTATTCTTTTATTGTTATTCTTCTGGCCAGGTCTTCCTAAACTATTCTAGATATTAGAATGCATGGAACAACCAGTTTTTTTGATAACTGTTTTTTCTCTTATGTCTGGTTTAGCTATTTCAAACGAGATCTGGGTAGCTATCGCTAGGCATTATGGGATAAGGGGTAGCCTTGAACCAGTAAACAGCTCTCGAGCTATTGAAGATGGCCGAGTCGGAGCTGAGGATCGGCTCCGATCCCAAACAGCAAGAAAGAAGGCGAGATGAAGACAACTAACATGAAATGTTATGGTAGGTACATAACTTCTTATTCCAGGGCATTTGAATTAACAAAGTCAAGGAACTTTTGTGCTGCTGAGTTAGGGCTATAGTAGGTTTCCCAGCTGATGGTGGGATAATTGAAATCCCCCATGACCAGAATGTTTGGCAGTATTTGGATTGACGCCTATTTGGTTAAGTAGGCCTTGTGTGCAGCATGATCCATGGAGGGGGATCTGTAACTAGCTATGACTTGATTGGGGGTCTTACCCACAGTAATCTTGACTTGGAGTAACTCCATGGAGTTGTTCGGTCTAACTAGTCAGGAGGTGAATTTATCTCTAATATAGATAGAAACACTGCCTCCTTTGGTTCTCACATGTTCATTTTGCAGTCTGAAAGTGAGGAAGGCTGTGTAGCCTTGCAAGGCTGGGGTACTGTCTCGGGCCTTGAACCAGGTTTCTGTGACTGGACACACATTTACATCCTCCACTGATAGAAATGCTTCCAGGGTGTGCAGTTTTTTTATATTAGTATCTTCGGCTCTAAGAATGTCTCTGAGTGCACTGGCTCTGATGATTTCTGAGCCCCTATGACTCTTGGAGCCATAGCGTCCTTAACGGATCCAAGGAGTTAGTCAACACTGAAGTTGTCGGAGACATCTGTACCCCTCGGAGCCTCAGTAGGGAATAGCAACTCCAACTTCCACCTTGGGTGGAATATCTTCAGGGCAGACTGAGCTGAAGGGGTGGAAGCATGGCTTCTTGGCTTTGTCAACATCTTTCTCCATGGAGCATTCTGCTTTTGAGGTGGTGGAGAGAGTTTCCTTTGCTTCTACAGGATGGATGACCCATATCCCCTCTGATCTTTTCTCTGGATACTGTGTGCCTCTTTGCCTTGAACCTTAACATTCTATGCCACAGGGACAACCAGCCCAAATTCTCCAGATAACCCAACATAGTATCATTATCTCTTTTGCTATTTCTCTGGAGCATCCCACAGAAGAGGTCCCTAGGAAGAGAAAGTGCAAAAGAAGGCACTTGGACTTCCTTCAGGAGTCTGTCACAGAAGATGCTGCTTTTTGATGAAGGGGAAAGGTCCCCAAGATCACCATCTGAAGACATCTCATTTTGAGACATCTCTTGAGATTCTTAAGCAGAGGGGTGGTTGGTCTACTGATAACCACATACCTCATGGGTAACTCTGCAAATTGACAAGCTCATTGACTTGATCTCTAGGCAGGCCTGGAAGGAGCCTGACACAGTTGAGCCAATCTGCAAAAGACTGGATCGGTTTCTAGCACACACCTGTAGGTAGGGAGTTTTGGAGTAAGAGGGTGCCTGTAGATGATATGGTCATGGCAGTAGCCACCAAGAAATAACTTGCTGAGCAGAGTTCCTTTGTCCATCCCCCTAACAGAGAGTCTAGGGCTTTGGACAGATTTGGGAACGTGTGTATGTTTTGTCAACTTTTGCCCTCAGGTCACTGAACTACTTGACACAATTTACGAGACTACAAAGGGCCTTGATAAAGGAACTGTCAAAATCGCTTTCTCGGACCACTACTGCTGGGACTCCGACTGCTGTAGCTTCGCAGCTGGCAACCCTACAATCCATTTCTAATTTGTCCATGAGGCTCATCTTTCATGTAGCTGAAATTAACTCAAGGGTGGTGGGTTCAGGCATTTCCATCAGGAGTCATGCTTCGATGCACTCGTGTGATTTTTGTAGAGCCCTTCAAGTCTTCGGTCGTCATTGCACATTTTGATGGCAGTTCGTTGTTTTGCCCGAAAGTGAAAGACACTCTCCAGGTGTGAGAAACACAGAAAGACCCTCTCTGCAGTGGGCGTACATTTTTCAAACCCTCAAAGAACCTTCTGTAGGAATCATTGAGGTGGTTGAAAGACTTGGTTCAGAAGTTCCAGGGTCTTTTCCAAGATCCACATAGAGAGATAGTTCCCCCAGGGGCAGAGGAGGGAGCTCAAATGGAAGACGCACCCACATGGCAGAGGAGGTCTACAGAACCAAGGGTCTAGAGATTTCTTCTTTGACAGACCCTACTGGCTTTCCTTGAAAGGAAGCCTGATTGTTCCTCCTCTGGAGGCAATTGGGGGTCATTTATCACTGCACCAGAGAGCCTGGCTAGACATCACAAAATATATTATACACACAGCACCATCCAGTGTAACAGCCAACAGCAACAAAAAGTCAGACCACTGCTGAAATATCCAAAAGCAGGTTTAATAGTAGAACAACTGGTAAAAACAGTGAATATGGTTAGCGCTTTTGTGGTCTCAAACACCACTTTTTCAGACCTTCATAAAAAATTCTTTACTCTAACACACCTTCTTTTAAATCAGTTCATACAGTCATGAACCTATAAGCAAGCTTACTCAATTAAACTCAGCTTTCAAGTGTTTAACCCTTGCCTGTCCAGTTCTTTAAATTATATTTGCTCAAGCAACTACATATATACAGATGCTCCATAATCTCATCTGCCCCTTAAAATTATTCCTAAAATAAAAACATTCCTGTAAATACTACTATAATATTATAACATTCAACATAGCTTGAAGCAGTCATTGTTACATAAAAAACATTTATGAAAACTTAACTATAAAAATCCATACTATTTATTTGAACAGACTTCTATTCTTTAAAATGGGTTGTATTGGAATTCTATCATTCAACCCTTTTCCCTGGTCTGCCCTTAATCTAATTATCCACCGTGTCTCCGAGGTCTCAGTGATGTTTCTGATATCCCCACCTCTTTCATTTTCATGAACTTGTTCTATCAGTGTAAACTCAAAAGCATGGGTTTGATCTGTAGCTAAGACATGTTTTGCCATTGCATTAGTTTCATTGCCCTTCCTTATGTGTGTTGTACATGCTCATGTATACGATACCTTCATTTTCTATTCGTCTTACCTACATAAAAGGATGGGCATCCTTTGCACCTGGCCAAATAAACAATGATGTCCTTCAAGAATGCAACTGCAGTCCTTACATATGGGTTGTCCTGCCTCAGGCAGCCCTTCGGTCGGCCGGATTCCAAAGTCTGGGTCCGGCGTCGGCTGATGTCGCCTCCTCCCTGACGTCAGAGCGGCTGGGGTATAAAAGCATCAGCCGACGCCATCTTCTTCAGTCTTTCTTGCCGCGCGGTGCCCAAAGCAGAAGCAGTTCGCAAGTGCCGGTCAGCCAGCTCCTGTGTTTTCAGTACCGAAGTCATCAAAAAGCTAAGTACCCCGTTGGGGAGCCTTTTCTTGCCTCAGCCGATGTCAGATAAAACTGTAAAAGTTAATAACTGTTTGTCTTGTGGTAAACAAATACCTCATAAGGACTTCCATTCCTACTGCCTTCCCTGCCTTGGCCCAGACCACGACGTCTCGGCCTGTGCTGCCTGTGCTTGCTTCAATAAACGCACACTCAGGCGCCGGGCAGAATTTGCTGAAGACTTTTTTGGCGAAAAGTATTCCTATATCATGCCGTCGGAACAACCGACAACACATATTTCCAAAAAACGGAAGGACCGGGACCGACTTTCTCGACCCGCGACTTCCACCGACACCACGCCAAAACCTACCGCGAGTGCATCGGCCTCTTTGGAGACGGTAATTCTACTGCTCCAGACCGACTACACCACTTTACCGGTTACTTCGGCCCCGGAGCCTACCCCGGTGCCGGTTGTTGATTTTCCACCTGAAACCGAAGCCCAAGATTTGCCTGAGACCATACCGGTGGACAAAGTTACTCCAGCACGTGGGGCAGCTAGGCCTCCAGTGTCTATGTCCATCAAGGCCTTCACACGTGCTAAGGCTGCCAGCCAGGCTAAGTCTCACCCTCCTAAATCTTTTTCTCAGGGTCCCACTTCTGATAAACAGATGATGACTTTAGCTGCAGATCTAATTTCCCTAATCAGAGGCTCTCAGGCTCATCCTGACAGAGGTTCTCAGCCGCCTTCAGACAAAAGGCCTAGGGTTGAGCAGGCAGATACCCTTTCCTCAGATGAAGCCTCTGGTGACTCAGACCACTCAGATGCCCAGGAAGAATCTTTCCAGGCCTACGAGGATTCTGATGCTGAGGAATCTATTCCTTCTGCCTTTCCTCCTGAGGATATTTCTTTTGGGGAAATTCTCCACTCCATGAAGAGAGCATTTTCAGTGGCAGGGCCAGGAATTCTTCGACTCCAGGAAACGGCTTCGTACCTTCCGTAAGTTACCCCAGCACAGGCCTTTAGCTATCCCACCAGTGTTAGATGTATTGGATGATGTGTACTCAGACTCGAGTGCTTCTCCTGATTCTCTGCCTCCTGCTCCTGTCAAGCCAGACAGATACTACAGGGTTCCTGAAACTCATAAACATCTCTTTAAAGCCCATTCTGTTGATCTGGAAACTATTTCCCAGGGGCTCAAAGGAGTGGCCACTTCCACGGCCAAAAATCCTTTGCCCGCAGACAGGGAATCTAGGTCCCTGGAGCGGTGGGGTAAAAAAGTTTATACCTCAACCACCCTTGCCATGAGGGCCCTTAATTGTCTTTTTCATATGTTTCAGTATCAGGATTTCTTGATGGATGATTTGCAGAAAAAGTTAGCCTCTCCTGAGCCTTTAGATAGAAAGGCCTTGCAGGATTTGGTTCATAATACACAGCAGGTTAGCAATCATTTTCTTCAGTGTGGTTATGATGCATTGGAAGCTTCATGTAGGGCAGCTATGACAGGGGCCGTCATACGTAGACATGCTTGGTTGAAAGAACAGGCTTTGCCAGATCATGTTAAAGTAAAGCTTCTAGATGCACCTCTGGAAAAACACAAGCTATTTGGTGCTAATGCTCAGGATGTGTTGAAATCAATTGAGGAAAAGGCTAAATCAGTGCAAACAGTCAAAGATTTCCTCCAGGTTCAGCAGGAATTGGCCTTCGAAGAATTGGTCCTTTCCAGACACTGACAAGTTCCAAAGGGGAAAAAACAGGTGTGCCCGAGGGAGAGGGCAATACCGAGGCTCCTACAGGGGACGCCAATGGCAACCGACTAACCAGAGAAGTGGCGCAGGGACTTCGACTGCCCCACAGGGACAATCACAATGACTTGACTTTGACACTGCCAACCAAGGCTCAAAGAGAAGCACCTTTAGGCGGAAAATTATCCTTATTTTCAAAAAAATTGGCACGTTTTAACAAAGGACAAATGGATTCTGGACATAATAGACCAAGGTTACAGGTTCCACTTCCATACTTTACCAACAAGACAAGGCATGCCAAACTTGCCACAGAATCAAAGGGCATAGGCACTCATACAAGTTTCAAAGTTGCTACAAATCAAAGCAATAGAAAAGGTTCCTCCTCAGGAACAAGGTCAGGGATTCTACTCAAGACTGTTCCTTGTTCCAAGAAAAGAAAAGCAATGGAGACCTATACTGGATTTGTCCGCTCTAAACACTTTTCTCATTGTGCCAAAATTCAAAATGCTGACGCTACAGCAACTTCTTCCCATGCTGGGCAAGGGGTCTTGGCTGGTTACTCTGGACCTCAAGGAGGCATACCTGCATGTCCCAATCAGACACAGTTGCAGAAGATACCTCAGATTTCTTGCAGGGTCAGAGCATTATCAATTCTCAGCATTGCCTTTTGGCTTATCTACTGCGCCCAGAGTATTCACGAAATGTCTGGCATCAGTAATTGCACACTGCAGACTCCAGGGGATACAAATATACCCTTACCTGGACGACTGCCTTATACAAGCGGACAGCAAGCAAGCCTTGATAAGAAACTTGAATTATGTCATTCACTTGCTACAGGCTTTGGGATACACAGTCAACATTCAAAAATCAAGACTACTGCCATCCCAACAAATAATTTTTCTAGGAGCCAAACTGGACACAAAATCACAAATGGCTTTCCTCACAGAAGAGAAGCAAGAACAATTACCAGATTACTTCAAAAGCCTAGCAAAACTCACCCAGATGACTGCAAGGAAAATCCTACAGGCCCTGGGCTTCATGGCATCTTGCATTCTACTGATTCCACTGGCAAGACTACACATGAGAAAACTACAATGGTACCTAAAAAGTTTATGGTCTCAGCACAGCCACAACTTAGAAGCAATTATTCCACTCATTCCATGTCTACAAAAGGAATTTTTGTGGTGGGCTCAAGCAAGCCAGCTAAACAAAGGCATGTCTTTCAACAAACCTCAGACAAACCAAACCATTACAACAGACGCCTCAGATCGTGGATGGGGGACGCACATGGAGGGCAGATGCATTCAAGGGCAATGGGCACCCCGGGAAGTGCATCTGCACATCAATCAAAAAGAGATGTTAGCAGTAATTCATGCAATCGAGGCCTTCGGAAAATTTCTTTAGCAAGGTCATCTGCTAATCAAGACAGACAACACCACTGTTACGTGGTATATAAACAAACAAGGAGGTACTCATTCTTACCCCCTCTGCAGACTATCAATGACTCTTTGGGAAAAGTCCCTGAAACTGAACATACAGTTGCAATCCCAGTTTGTTCCAGGCAAGGACAATGTTCTGGTGGACAGTCTAAGCAGAAACATCTTGGACCCGCACGAATGGATGTTGCATCCAGACATTCTTTCACAAATAACTCATGCATGGGGGAGGCCGGACATAGATCTCTTTGCCTCACACCTCAATCATCATCTGAAGAAGTTCTGCTCGAGGACACACCATCCTCAAGCCTGGAGAACGGATGCTCTCTTCTTCAGCTGGAACTCTCTGACAATCTGTGCATTCCCACCTCTACCATTAATGACCAAGGTGTTACTGAAGATCAAAGCAGAACAACCGAAAGGCATTTTGATAGCTCCAGACTGGCCAAGACAGCACTGGTATCCATTACTAAGGAGCATAACTTGCACCAAGCCGTGGCCCCTGCCTCCATGGCCTCTGCTTTTGACTCAGCACAATTACAGGACATTTCATCCCAACCTGCAAACTCTGCAGCTGGCAGCTTGGAGGGTTCCATGACTTCTCCCTATATATCTCTCTCCAAGGAAGTTCAACAGATCTTACTGGAAGCACGCAGACCTTCCACCAGAAAAACTTATTCAGCAAAATGGAAGAGATTCAACATCTGGAATGCCAACAAGGGTCAGGATGCATCAGTAATGAGCAGATACTAGAATACTTGGCAGAAATGTTACATAATGGACTTTCATATTCCTCCATAAAAATACATGCTTCAGCAATTTCAGCAAAATACAACAGTGATCCACCTGTGTTTTCACATCCTTTGCTAAGACAGTTTCTAAGAGGGATAAAGAATATCAAACCTCCCAGAAAACCACCAGTGCCTGCATGGGACCTCAACTTCATGTTGGAAAAATTAACTCTTCCTCCTTTTGAGCCAGCAGCATCTTCAGAATTGCAATTTCTCTCCTGGAAAACAGTTTTCCTGTTGGCAATTACTTCAGCAAGAAGAGTCTCGGAGATACAGGCCCTCATGGCAGTACCTCCATTTCTCATTTTTCATAAGGACAGAGTTTCTCTAAGAACCAATCCTTCATTCATACCAAAAGTGATATCCAGGATGTCTCTAAATCAAGCAATCCACCTGCCTACCTTTTTTCTCAATCCTCAAAATAAAGGGGAAAAGCTGCTGCACACTTTGGACATACACAGACAACTGTGCTACTACTTGGGCAGAACAAAAGCCAACAGAAAGTCTGACCAACTATTTGTAGCTTACGCTGCTGGAGTGCAAGGAAAAGCAATTTCCGAACAAACAATTTCAAAATGGATTGGACAATGCATCAGATTCTGTTATTCTTTCCATGGAAAAGGTGTGCCAGCCAGTATCAGGCCACACACCACCAGAGCTATAGCCACCTCCACAGCCTTTCTAAGAGGGGTGGCTACAAAGGACATTCTAGAAGCTGCTGCATGGAGCTCCGTGCATACATTTTCCAAGCACTACAACCTGCCTTTATATTCCAGATCCCGAGCAGGCTTTGCTTCGGCAGTCCTGCAGGGCATTTTAGCTACACTATCTTTATCTTAGAGCCTACCACCCCCAGCTTGGCTATGGCATTCAACCCATATGTAAGGACTGCAGTTGCATTCTTGAAGGACATAGTACAGTTTTGTACCTACCATAAATGTAGATGTCCGATAGATATGCAACTGCATTCAGGTTTTCCCTCCCTCCTACTCCTCTGTATATTCTCCTTTTGGGTCCACTCCCCCTTTTTCAAATTAGCTGGGGATATCTGTTATGGTGTATCTGTTTATTACTGTTGTGTATGTCTGGAATTTTTTATCCAGTTTCTAAATTTAGCCTTCCTTGGAGGGCACCTGGCATCTGGGGCAAGAAACACTGAAGAAGATGGCGTCGGCTGATGCTTTTATACCCCAGCCGCTCTGACGTGGGGGAGGAGGCGACATCAGCCGACGCCGGACCCAGACTTTGGAATCCGGCCGACCGAAGGGCTGCCTGAGGCAGGACAACCCATATGTAAGGACTGAAGTTGCATATCTATCGGACATCTACATTTATGGTAGGTACAAAACTGTACTTTTTCACTATTACAATCTGCTAGTACATGAAACACACATCTTTGTCCTGAATCTGGATGTATAAAAACATTATTTTCCAATATATACTGGCATTGATTACAATTCTTATATGGGTACGTGCCCTCATTCCTATCCCTCCTTTGTCCTGGTGTCTTGCCTCCAGATGAATAACAAAGCACCTGCTTTAAAGATCTTTTATTCTTAAACTGGAAACTAGGTTTGTCACCTACTATATTTCTTATTTCTTCATCTTGAGTAAGGATGGGCCAGAACTTTCTCACTGTTTCTGTTACCACTCCCACATTATTACAGTAATGTATAGGTGTCCACATTTTGTTGGTTAGGGGCGTCTTACTTTTAACATCATTCCTATTTTCTGTTAGTTGAAAAGTACGGCTTGCCCCTGTCCAACCTTTGCACCTTCAAGGTTAACAATGGACGAGGATAGGTTTAGAGAAGAGCTACTAACCCTGGATAATAAATTGAGAGAAAGGGACTATGCTAGCAACAAGGTAGCTGATACTTTTAAGGCTTTGTTATTCATCTTGGGGCAAGACACCAGGACAAAGGAGCGAGAGAAATGAGGGCATGTACCCATGTAAGAATTGTAATCAATGCCATTATATATTGGAAAATAATGTTTTTGTACATCCAGATTCAGGACAAAGATATGTGATGTTCTTCATGTTTCACTGTTGCAGTCATTACATTTGGGTTATCTGCTTGCAGGTAGCCCTCAGTCGGCCTGATTAACAAAGTCTTGGGTCCTGCGTCGGTTGCTGTCTCTTCTTCCATGATGTCAGGTCGTCAGGGGTATAAAACATGCAGCCGACCCCATTACATCAGTCTTTCTTGCCGTGCGGTGCCCGAAGCAGAAGCAGTTCTCTTCTCGGTCAGCCGACTGCTGAAATTTTCATTTTCGAGTTTCAGAACTGAAGTCTTCAACTAAAGCTAAGTACCCCATTGGGGAAACATTTTCTTCCTCCTTACCGATGTTAGTAAAAGTTAATAATTGCATTACTTGTGGAAAGCAAACACCTCATAAAGATTTTAATTCGTACTGTATTCCTTGCCTAGGCCCTGACCACGACGTACCTTACTGTCGGTTTTGTGCTGTATTTAATCAGTGCACTATCCATTGTCGGTATATTTTCGCCTCTAAATATTTCGGTTCTTGGTTTAATTATCCTGAAATGTCTTCGGTTAGCCATCCGACTATCGGGATTCCAAAAAAACGCAAAGATAAAGACAGAGACAGGCCGCTGAGGTCCAAAACTGCCGATGATGCTTCTCCTAAGCCAGTTCACCGGTACTCAGTGAGTCGCTTTTGCAGCCCCTGATTCCCACTACTTCTGATTTGAAGGCATCTACTAAGACCCATTCGGAGTCTGTTATGCTGCGATATGCTTCAACTATGGAATGCACGGATGTCTCTACCTTGGATGGGTCTGGAGCCACTGTGCAGGCACCGGCTTTTGAGGGTATACTCAGACCTACGGCCTTGCATATTAAACCAACGCCTCCTTCTTCACTTAGGCCGAAATCTCAAACCATGCCTAAAAAACGACGCCCAGGCCACATGCTCAGACCTCTATGCCTAAAAAAAAACAAATTATAAGAATGGCTGAAGATTTAATAACTCTAATCAGGGGTAGCCAACCCCCCCCCTTTCTAAGAGGCCTAGGATTGAAGATGTTCTTCGTGTTTCACTGTTACAGTCATTACATTTGCCCTCAGTTGGCCTGAATTCCAAAGTGTTGGGTCCTGCGTCGGTTGCTGTCTCCTCTTCCATGACGTCAGGTCATCAGGGGTATAAAACATGCAGCCAACGCCATTTTCTTTAGTCTTTCTTGCCGCGCGGTGCCCGAAGCAGAAGCATTTCACAAGTGCCGGTCGGCCGACTACTGAAATATTCGAGTTTGAGTTTCAGAACCGAAGTCTTCACTAAAGCTAAGTACCCCATTGGGGAAACTTTTTTCTTGCTCCATGCCAATGTCAGAAAAATTTAATAATTGTATTACTTGTGGGAAGCAAATACCTCATAAGGATTTCCATTTATACTGTGCCTGCCTGACGGTTTTGTGCTAGATTTAACCAATGCACTATTAAGCGTCGGTATATTTTTGCCTCACAGTATTTTGGAAACAGATTTAACTAACCAGAAATGTCATCGGATAGCAATCCGACTACCGGAGTACATAAAAAACGCAAAGAAAAGGACAGAGAAAGGCATTCAAGATCCAAAACCGGCGACAACGCTTCTCCTAAGCCAGTCGCCAGTTCGCCGGTACTCAGTGAGGCACTTTCGCAGCCCCTGATACCCGCTACTTTCGAGTCGCAGGCCTCTACCGACACCCATGTGAAGTCCAGCATGCCACAAGATACTCAGGGTATTAGACCGATGGATGTATCTCCCTCGGATGGGTCTTGAGCCACTGAGCAGGCACTGGCTTCTGAGGGTGTATTCAGACCTCAACATTTGTATATCAAACCGACGACAGCTGCAAAATCAAAGACAAAACAACTTCTAAAACTAAAAAAAGATGCATGAGCCACATGCACAGGCCTCTATACCTAAAAAACAGATGATCAAAATGGCTGAAGACCTTATTACCTTGATCAGGGGTACCCATCCCCCTCCAGATATGAGGCCTAGGCAAGACACGGATTATGAATCTTCAGATCAGGTTTCTAATTCTTCTGATTCCTCTTCTGATCAGGAATTATCTATACCTCCCTATGAGGATTCTGATGCAGAGGAGTCTATACCACATTTGCATCTCCTCCTGAGGATTATTCATTTGGAGAAACCTTGCATACTTTGAGGGAGCATTTTCACTGGGAGAGTCAAGACTTCTCAGAATCAAAAAAGAGGCTCAGGGATTTCCTGCTTTTCCCTCAACACAGGCCTTTAGCCATTCCCCCTGTTTTAGACATTGTGGATGATGTGTTTTTGGAGTCAAGCTTGACCCCTGACTCCTTACCTCCAGCACCCAGTAAGCCTGACAGATATTACAGGGTCCCTGACTCACATACATTTTTATTTAGGAAACCCTGCTGCTGATCCTGAAACTATTTCAGAGGGTCCAAAGGGAGTTAAGGCCTCAACATCAAAAAATCCTACCCCCCTCTGACAGAGATTCAAGGGCACTGAACAGACTTGGCAATCAGGGCCTTAAACTGTCAATTTCATATGCTTAAGTATCAACAACATGTTATGGGGTTGCTGAAACAGAAGATAATATTGATTTCTGAATGTGCAGAAAATAAAGAATTGCAGGAATTATTGCATGCAGCTGAACAGGTTGGAAAGCATACTTTGCAATGTGGTTTTGACTCCTTAGAGGCCTCCTGCAGGGCCGCAGTTACTGGTTCTGTGATTAGGAGGCATGCCTGGCTAAAGGAACAGAATTTGCCTGATCATGTTAAAGCTAAATTGCTAGATGCACCTTTATAGCATGATACTCTGTTTGGTATTAAGGCAGAAGAGGTTTTAAAGAAAATGGAAGACAAAGCTAAGTCTATGCAAACTGTTAAAGACTTCTTACAAGTGCAGCCACCAAGATTCAGTAGACCTGGCCTACAAAAAATTGGTCCTTTCCTGTGCCAGACATAGCTCAAAGGGGCAAATCCAGACACCCTAAGGGTCCCAGATACCAGGCACATGATTCATACAGGTCAAAGCAATGGGGCGCTTCTACCTCCAAATCTGGAGGAGATAAAGCGCAAACCTACAGAAAGCAGTCCCAATGACTTCCCTCTGCCTTCACCAAGCACTTAACTTTTGCCAGCACCCTTAGGGGGAAAATTATCACTTTTTGCTCAAAATTGGCAGTTAATAACCCAGGATAAGTGGGTACTAAACATAGTATCACAGGGATACAGATTCCATTTCCACACTCTGCCAGTGGCAATCGGTTGGCCAGATCTGCCAAAAAATCAAGGGCAGTGGCACAGCAACAGGTTACGTCCCTCATGGATATGGGGGCCATTCAGCCAGTACCAGAACAGGAAAAAGGACAAGGTTTTTACTCAAGACTGTTCTTGGTACCCAGAAAGGAAAGACCTGGCGGCCAATACTGGATTTATCGATTTTGAACACATACCTTAACATATCAAAATTCAAAATGCTGACTTTGCAGCAGTTCTGCCCATGCTGGGCAAGAATGCTTGGCTGGTGACATTAGACCTAAAAGAGGCATACCTCCATGTCCCAATAAGACAATCGTGCAGAAGATACCTCAGATTCAAGGCTGGCTTAATGCATTACCAATTCTCTGCACTGCCCTTTGGCTTATGTACTGCGCCTAGGGTCTTTACAAAGTGCCTGGCACCATTAATTGCATTTTGCAGACAAAGAAGTATACACATATATCCTTACTTGGACGACTGTCTCATTCAAGCAGAGAACAAGGACATTCTTCTGCAACAACTGGTGTTTGTGAAAAGGCTTCTAACATGCCTAGGGTACACAATAAACGAAAAGAAATCACAACTGGTACCCTCTCAAAAGATAACATTCCTGGGTGCAAGCTTGAATACATCTGCCCAGATGGCTTACCTCACGCCAGACAAGCAAAGGCAACTGACTACTTACTTTAAACTGATGGCAACAAAAACCCAGTTATCTGCAAGACAAATTCTGCAGGCTTTGGGCTTCATGGCATCTTGCATCCTACTGATTCCATATGCAAGACTGCATATGAGGAAACTTCAATGGTACCTAAAAAGTTTATGGAGTCAACATTCTCACAGTCTGGAAACAATGATTCCTCTCATTCCCTGCCTGCAACAGGAGTTTCTATGGTGGGCAAAGGCATGTCACCAAAACATGGGATGGGCCTTCACTCTACCCCCTGCCAGCCAAACCTTAACAACAGACGCATCAGATTATGCCTGGGGGGCCCACATGGCAGGAAGATGCATTCAGGGCATATAGACCCCAAAACAAATGCATCCACATATCAACCAGAAAGAGATGCTAGCTGTTCAAAATGCCCTAACAGCCTTCAAGGACTTACTTCATCCAGGACAACTACTGATAAAGACGGACAACAACACAGTCATGTGGTATATAAACAAGCAAGGGGGCACACACTCATACCCCCTTTGCAGATTTGCCATGGCACTGTGGGACACAGCTTTGACCTACCAAATACATCTTCAAGCTCAATTCCTGCAAGGAAAGCAAAATACTCTGGCAGACGATTTAAGCAGAAACCTTATGGATCCTCACGAGTGGAAACTAAATCCACAAGTCTTCAGCGTGATAACAGAGAAATGGGGGAGCCCAGACATAGATCTGTTTGCCTCTTCTCAAAATTATCAATTGAAAAGATTCTGCACAAGGACTTATCATAGACAAGCATGGAAAGTGGACGCCTTATCCTTCAGTTGGAAAAACCTATCAGTTTACGCCTTTCCTCCTCTGCCTCTTCTTCCCAAGGCCCTACTAAAAGTCAGACAAGAGAAACCAAGGATGATACTAATTGCCCTGGACTGGCCCCGCCAATACTGGTACCCAATCCTAAGGAACTTGTCTCAGTACCCAGCTTGGACTTTACCTCAAAGACCTCAACTACTGTCCCAGCAAAACAATCAGATCCTGTACAGTCAACTCCAGACACTGAACCTGGCAGCATGACTGATCATGTAGTTATACAAACACCACCTCTCAGTAAAGCTGTGATGGATGTCATTTTGGAAGCCAGAAGGCCTAGTACTAGAAATTCTTATGCTGATAAATGGAAGAAATTCTGTGCTTGGAATCCAGCACAAGGAACTGATACAGTAGAACCAAATATTCCTCAGATATTACAATACTTAACTGAGATGCTTGACAAAGGCCTATCTTTCTCATCAATTAAAATCCATGCCTCTGCCATTTCGGCTCATTACAATACAGAGCCACCAATCTTTTCTCATCCTTTACTAAAGTAGTATCTTAGAGCAGCCAAAAATTTAAGGCCTCCTAGAAGATCACCATTACCTACATGGGAACTCAATTATGTTTTGGAAAAGCTCACCCTGCCTCCATTCCAACCAGCTGCTACCACTGATATAAAGTTATTATCATGAAAAACAGCTCTGCTACTAGCAAATACTTTAGCAAGAAGAGTTTCAGAGCTACAGGCTCTCATGGCTGTAGAGCCTTTTATCATATTTTACCCAGACAGGGTGTCTCTGAGGACAAATCTTACATTTATGCCTAAGGTGGTTTCCAGTGTGGCTCTTAACCAAACAAGTCATATGCCAACCTTTTATCCAAATCCGCAGAACAAGGGGGAAAGAATTCTGCATTCCTTGGACGTACACAGACAGCTAAGATTTTACTCGAGCAGGACTAAAGCTCTAAGAAAAACTGAGCAATTACTAGTGACATATGCTGCAGGCAAAGCAGACAATTTCAAAGTGGGTAAGCCACTGCATCCGTTTCTGCTACTTACACCATGGTAAACCTGTGCCCAAGGGCATTAGGTCTCATTCCACCAGAGCTGAAGCTACTTCAGCAGCCTTTCTCAGAGGAGTACCAACCAAAGACATTCTAGAGGCTGCTACTTAGAGTTCTGTTCAGACCTTTACAAAACATTATCATTTGCCTCTCTACTCTAAGTCCAGGGCAGGCTTTGCCACTGCGGTTCTGCAGGGACTTATAGCCGCACCTAATGCTGTTTAGCTCCAGCCTCCCAACCATAGCTTTGGGATTCTACCCCAATGTTATGACTGCAACAGTGAAACACGAAGAACATAGTACAGTTGTGTACACTTACCATAAATGTAGATGTTCGAGTGTATTCACTGTTGCAGTCCAGGTTACCCTCCCGCCATCCCCCTGTCATTCTGGAGTTTATCTTTCCTTCTGTATCTTCTACAACCTATGTGGTGTATTTGCTTGTAGATGAAGGTAAAGTTTATATTGATGTATGTATATATATATATATATATATATATATATATATATGTATATATGTGTGTGTGTGTATATATATATATATATATATTTTTTTTTTTTTGCTACCTTTTTGAGGGCACCTGACATCTGGGGCAAGAAAAACTAAAGAAAATGGTGTTGGCTGCATGTTTTATACCCCTGATGACCTGACGTCATGGAAGAGGAGACAGCAACCGACGCAGGACCCAAGACTTTGGAATTCAGGCCGACTGAGGGCAACCTGCCAGCAGATTACCCAAATGTAATGACTGCAACAGTGAAACATAAAGAACATCATGCCCTCATTTCTCTCGCTCCTTTGTCCTGGTGTCTTGCCCCAAGATGAATAACAAAGCCTTAAAAGTATCAGCTACACTCAAACATTTACATGTATGGTAAGTGTACACAACTGTACTTTATGAATCTTCTGACCAGGAGTCTGTTTTTTCTGATTCTTCTTATGATCTGAATTTGCCCTTATCTACTTATGAGGATTCTGATGCAGAGGACTCCATTCCATCTGCTTCTCCTCCAGAGGATTTTTCTTTTGGGGAAACCTTACATGCTCTAAGGGAACATTTCCACTGGGAAAGCCAGGATTTTTCTGATTCAAAAAAAGGGGCTTAGGGATTTCTTACTCCTACCTCAGCATAGGCCTTTAGCTATTCCTCCTGTACTAGACATTGTTGATGATGCTTTTTCGGAATCAAGTTTGACCTCTGATTCCTTACTTCGTGCTCCCAGAAAACCTGACAGATACTACAGCGTCCCTGAGTCACACAAGTTCCTTTTTAAAAATCCTGTTGCGGATCCAGAGACTATTTCACAGAGGCCCAAGGGCATTAAGGCTTCTACTGCTAAAAATCCTACCCCTTCTGATAGAGACTCCAGGGCGCTGGATAGATAGAGTAAGAAGGTTTACACTTCTGCAACCTTGGCCATTAGGGCTTTAAACTGCCAGTTTCATATGTTAAAGTATCAGCAACATGTTATTGGATTGCTTAAACAGAAAATGATGTTGATTCCTGACTGTGTGAAAAATAAAGAATTACAGGATTTAATGCATTCTGCTGAACAAGTTGGAAAACATACCTTGCAGTGTGGTTTTGATTCATTAGAGGCCTCTTGCAGGGCTGCTGTTACTGGGTCTGTGCTCAGAAGGTATGCTTGGCTAAAGGAGCAATCTTTGCCTGATCATGTTAAAGCTAAATTGTTGGATGCTTCCTTAAATCAGGACTGCCTGTTTGGCAACAAGGCTGAGGAAGTTCTTAAAAAGATGGATGATAAAGCTACAACTATGCAAACTGTTAAATATTTCTTACAAGTTCAGCCTTCTAGATTTAGTAGGCACTGGCCCGCTAACAATTGGTCCTTTCCAGCCCCATCCAGGTCTTCTCAAGCCAAACACAGACACAGCAAAAGCCCCAGGTTTTAGTCCCAGGGGACACACAGGACTAAGCAATGGGGGGGGCCTCCAGTTCCAAATCTGGGAGGAATAAGACTCCCCCCTATGGTAAACTGTCTCAGTGACTTCCGTTTAAAATTTCCAAGCACTTATCAACTGACTGCCCCTTTGGGGGGAAAGATTGCTCTTCATGCAAAGAACTGGGAACTCATTACCCAGGACAAATGGGTTTTAAATATAGTGTCCCAGGGATACAGATTTCACTTCCACACGTTGCCAACACCAAGCGGGTGGCCGGACCTACCCCCAAGTCACTGGGCAGAGGCCCCAAAACAAGTACTTTCTCTCTTAAGCATTGGGGCTATTCAGCTGGTACCGGAAGAGGAAAAGGGACAATGGTTCTACTTGAGACTTTCCGTGGTACCCTGAAAAGACAATTCATGGTGTCCTATCCTGGACCTGTCTACTCTAAACACCTTTTTGGAGATTCCAAAATTCAAGATGCTGACTCTTCACCAATTACTTCCTATGCTAGGCAAAGATGCCTGATTGGCAACACTAGATTTAAAAGAAGCATACCTGCACATCCCAATCAGGGAATCTTGCAGAAGACACCTATGCTTCAAAGCAGGCTACATGCACTATCAGTTCTCTGCACTGCCCTTTGGCTTATCTTCTGCGCCCAGGGTATTCACAAAGTGCCTAGCTCCAGTTATTGCATTTTGCAGGCAAAGAAATATTTAAGTATACCCATACTTGGATGATTGTCTAATTTAGGCAGAAAGCCAGGATATAATTTTGAATCATCTGGCCTTTGTACAAAGGGTTCTAACTTGCCTGGGGTACCCCATAAACAAAAATAAATCACATCTGGTACCCTGTCAAAAAATTACATTCCTGGGAGCAAGCTTGAATACAACTTCCCAGATGGCTTACCTCACGCCAGAGAAACAAATTCATTTGACAACCTTCTTCAAACAAGTGGCCACAAAAACCCTGCTATCTGCAAGACAAATACTACAAACCTTAGGGTTCATAGCCTCCTGCATTCATCTAATTCCATATGCAAGACTTCATATGAGGAAACTACAGTGGTATCTAAAAAGCCTATGGTGTCAACATTCTCAGGATCTAGAAGCAATGATTCCTATCATACCTTGCCTACGCCTAGAATTCCTTTGGTGGGCAGAGACCTGCCACCAAAACAAGGGACTACCTTTCACACCAAGCCCTGCCACCCAAACCCTAACAACAGACACATCAGACTATGCATGGGGAGCTCACCTGGCAGGGAAGTGCATTCAGGGCAAATGGAACCCAAGTCAAAATCACCTGCATATCAATCAAAAATAAATGTTAGCTGTACAGTATGCTCTGACAGCCTTCAAGGACTGCATTCTTCCAGGACAACTTATGGTAAAGATGGACAACATCACTGTTATGTGGTACATAAACAGGCAGGGGGTACACATTCGTACCCCCTATGCAGACTAGCCATGGCATTGTGGAACACAGCCTTGACCTACCAAGTGCACCTACAAGCTCAATTCCTGCCAGGAAAATTAAATACACTGGCAGACAGACTAAGCAGAAACCTCATGGGCCCACATGAGTGGAAACTGGGACCAAGGATTTTCAACATGTTGACAAGCAAATGGGGGAGCCCAAATACAGACCTGTTTGCCTCTCCCCAGAACTACCCATTGGACAAGTTTTGCACAAGGACTCCCCACAAGCAAGCCTGGAAAGTGGATGCTCTGTCCTTCAGCTGGAAAAAAACCTATCAGTCTATGCCTTCCCCCCTCTGCCTCTGCTCTCCAAAGTACTACTAAAAATCAAACAAGACAAACTAAGGATGACTTCGATTGCTCCAGACTGGCCACACCAACACTGGTACCACCTCCTACACAGTGTGTCACAGTTATCCCCAAGGCACCTGCCTCAGACTCCTTCCCTGTTGTCTCAGCAGGAGAACCAGATTCTGCACCCTCAACTTCTAACACTGAACCTCACAGCCTGGCTAATTACATAATCTCTCCTTTACCATCCCTCACTAAACCTGTGATGGATATCATTTTAGAGGCAAGGAGGCCTAGTACTAGAAAATCTTATGCTGAAAAATGGAAAAGATTCTATGCCTGGAACCAGTCTCAAGGGATGAGCACAGCAGCACCCAATTTACCTCAGATTTTACAATACCTAACTGAGATACTTCACAAGGTACTGTCTTTTTCCTCCATTAAAATCCACGCCTCAGCCATTTCAGCTCATTATAACACAGAACCTCCCCTCTTCTCTCATCCACTGCTCAAGCAGTTCCCCAGAGGGGCCAAAAATTTGAGACCACCCAGGAGAGCTCCAACCCCAGCCTGGGACCGTAGCGTTGTTTTGGAGAAACTCACTCTACCTCCTTTCGAGCCAGCTGCTACTGCAGACTTAAATTTTCTTACTTGGAAAACAGCTTTCCTTTTAGCAATCACTTCAGCTAGAAGGGTATCTGAATTACAGGCCCTTATGGCAGTGGAGCCTTTCATCATCTTTAATGCAGACAAGGTGTCCCTCAGAACCAATCCATCCTTCATGCCCAAGGTGGTATCCAGTGTGGCTCTTAATCAGTCTATTCATTTGCCAACCTTCTTTCCCAATCCACAGAACAAAGGGGAATGGATACTGCATTCCGTAGATGTGCATAGACAACTTAGATTCTACTTGGACAGGACTAAACCTCAAAAGAAATCTGAACAACTGCTGGTGGCATTTGCTGCAGGGGCAGAGGGGAAGCCTATTTCAAAGCAAACCATTTGTAAATGGATAGGCCATTGCATTCATTTCTGCTATAAGCACCATGGAAAACCTATCCCCCAGGGGATCAGACCTCACTCCACCAGGACTGCATCTACCTCTACAGCCTTTCTCAGAGGCATCCATACCAGGGACATCCTAGAAGCTGCTACCTGGCGTTCTGTACATACTTTCACCAAGCATTATCTTTTGCCAATTTTCTCTAAATCCAGAGCTGGCTTTGCCACTGCAGTCTTGCAGGGCCTTATAGCTGGTCCTAATGTTGTCTAAATTCCTCCTCCCAACCATAGCTTTGGGAATCTACCCAAATGTAATGACTGCAACAGTGAAACACAAAGAACATAGTACAGTTGTGTACACTTACCATAAATGTAGATGTTCGAGTGTATTCACTGTTGCAGTCCTGGTTACCCTCCCTCCAGCCCCTTAACTTATTTTGGCTATATCTCTACTTTGCTTTACTATGCTTAAAAGCCTTTTTGGTGTATTTGTTTTTTTGTTGGAGGTATATCATTGTACTTTTATATTTAATTGCCCCCCATTAGGGGGGCACCTGACATTTGAGGCAAGAAAAACTGATGTAATGGCGTCGGCTGCATGTGTTATACCCCTGATGACCTGACGTCATGGAAGAAGGCCAAAATACAAAGGTCGTTGCTCTGCCAAAACCCAGCTAGCGTATAGAAAAATCAAAAGCAGAACAAAAAAACGTAGCTGGATACTGCTGACGATATAAAACAGTTTATTACCACAGAACAAACAATCGATATGAGCGCTTTCAGGCAATTGCCCTTCATCAGATAAAAACTGTTACAATAAAAACTTCTTTTAAAAGACACAATAACCAATCACAATTCAGTAAAAAACCCACCTTTTACAAAGTGTGGGCTTAAGGGGGACAACATCATTTAGCCCTGGATCCCTGTGTGCTGTTAACTCAAGGATCCATCTGGACTCAGCTAACTCAGTATTTACTGAGCAACCGATGCAGGACCCAAGACTTTGCTAATCAGGCCGACTGAGGGCTACCTGCAAGCAGATAACCCAAATGTAATGACTGCAGCAGTAAATACACTCGAACATCTACATTTATGGTAAGTGTACACAACTGTACTTTTCATGTACTAGCAGATTGTAATAGTGAAGACATTGTTTATTTGGCCAGGTGCAAGGGATGCCCATCCTTTTATGTAGGTAAGACGAATAGAAAATTAAGGTATCGTATACATGAGTATGTACAACACATAAGGAAGGGCACTGAAACTAATGCCCTGGCAAAACATGTCTTAGCTACAGATCAAACCCATGCTTTTTAGTTTACAGTGATAGAACAAGTTCATGAAATTGAAAGAGGTGGGGATATTAGAAACACCACTGAGACCTCAGAGACACGTTGGATAATTAGATTAAGGGCAGACCAGGGAAAAGGGATGAATGATAGAATTCCAATACAGCCCATTTTAAAGAATAGAAGTCTGTTCAAATAAATAGTATGGATTTTTATAGTTAAGTTTTCATAAATGTTTTTTATATAACAATGAATGTTTCAAGCTATGTTGAACGTTATAATATTATAATAGTATTTATAGGAATGTTTTTATTTTTAGGAATAATTTTAAGGGGCAGGTCAGATTATGAAGCAGCTGTATATATGTAGTTGCTTGAGCAAATGTAATTTAAAGCACTGGACAGGCAACGGTTAAACACTTGTTAACTGGGTTTAATTGAGCAAGCTTGCTTATAGATTCATGACTGTATGAATTGGTTTAAAAGAAGGTGTGTTAGAGTAAAGAATTTTTTATGAAGGTCTGAAAAAGTGGTGTTTGAAACCACGAAAGCGCTAACCATATTCACTGTTTTTACCAGTTGTTCTAGTATTAAACCTGCTTTTGGATATTTCAGCTGTGGTCTGACTTTTCGTTGCTGTTGGCTGTTACGCTGGATGGTGCTGTGTGTATAATTCTACTTATCTGTTGCTCCAACGTCTCTTTTACACAAGTGGCTGTTTGGACTTTGTGTGTATATCACAAAAGATATGTGAGTGCAAAGGATTGGAGAGATAAGTCAGCAAGAAAAGATGAGCAGTATTGCTGGAATTGAATTTATCCCCAAGTATTAGTGAGTACCTTCAAGGGTGGATCCTGTTTTTCACAAAATCTCACCAAGACTACACTGATAGACTGTTTTTTTTTTTTTTAATATAGCATATGTCATGGACAGAAGTAGGATAAAAAAAGAAAAGAAGCGATAGCTGGGTGCACAAGACCGAGGATAAAAAAAAGTATCCAATCCTGGTTGGCACACAGGTGCCAGAATTGGAAAAAAAATACAGTGCAGAATCCTCAAGACACAGAAACATTCTTACAATGTGGCTAGGCCAGGAAAGGGGGAGGTTGACCCCAATGTTGTAGAAGGAAGTTGTAGTCCAGAAAAATCACAAAAACTGGTAGGCCAAAAAAGAGCCATAAAGACGACAGAGTGGACTTTTGAGGATAAGAAAGAAATTATGTATTGTTACTGTTATGGAAGAAACACAGAATTTCCAGAGAGAAGATATACAAAAAGATTGCATGAGAAATTAGAGGAAAGAAAATGGTTCCACAAGAGAAAAACTGTCAGAAGCCTCAAATAAAAATTTGTGTTCATTAATACAACAGATTTATGATAAACCAAGACCCAAAGAAACCTTGGGCCATTTGGAAAAAAGCGACTGAGGAAATGCAGAAATGTAAAGAACAAAGTGTAGAGACTTTTGAAAGATATAAAAAAGAAGTGACATGGGAAAGAAAGAGAGTTCTGATATGGTGCAGTATTTATGCAAAGGAGAAAACCAAATTAATCAACACAAAAAGTCAGCCCCAAAGATATTCAAAGAGAAATACAGGCAAAGGCATCCAGATATGAAAAACTTCACAATAAAAAAAAGATCACAAAGAAGGAATACAGAAAATTAGTAAAGCAGAAGTTAAAAAATATAAGTTGAAGATGTTATGTGATCCTATCTCGCCTACATTCTATACTGATGGGCTCGGAGCCGATCCCTCGGTTCCGACTCGGCACGCTATGCTATAGAGCAAAGCCTCTTATTGGCTGAGCTATTCTCTATCCCAGGATGCACCACCACTAATCCCCCAGATCTCGTTTGCCGCTTACAAGCTAGGACGTGGTCTCAAACTTGGCTGAGCTAAGTACTGTTTTCTTTCAAAGTTCCTGTCAGGAAATTGCTTATTCTTACCCAAAAAGCTGTTTTAACAGCTATTGTTGTTGTACGAGTGTGTTTTGAAGCATTTTGTTGTGAAAAATTGTGTTTTTGATTAAGGGAAAGGTTTCCCGTTTAAGTTAGAGGGGCCTTCCCCTATTCTTCAGCTAGTGTATATTATTTTTTCTAGGAGGTCAAGTACCTGTTTAAATTAGAGGGTCTTGGCCCTCCTTTTCTGTATTTTTCTTTTTGATATTGTATTGTGTCGTTTAAAAAAAAAAAAAAAAAAAAAAAGTTGGTTTAAAATTTTTGTATTGTGTTAAAAATCTCATTCTGAGCAGATAGTGCTACTTTATTTTGTTGCAGTGTTTTTTGGTAGTCAGTTAAGATGTCAAAAGAACATAGACCCTCAGGGTTCAAAAAGTGCACGAGGTGTGGTTATAAAATGTCTATAACCGATGACCACTCCTCGTGCGTATATTGTTTAGGCGCCAAGCACCTACAGGAGTCCTGTAGCGTGTGTCACGCCTTTTCGTCTAGAGTCCTCCAAGAGAGGAAGAATAAATTAATATTGAAAGGGCTGATTAAACCCTCCTTTGAGGAGGCCTTATCTTCCTCTTCCTCTCCTACTAAGAAGAAGAAAGCATCGGCTCCGACCAGCCTGTCGGAACCGACTGCTAAGAAACCTAGGCAGGCTTCTCCATCTGCTCCACGGACTTCGGAGCCGAGGGCGGAACGGTCTGCCTCGATGCCTCCAGTCTCGACTCCTCTGGTTTCGGAGCCGAGGACTGGGGCATCGAGAGGCGGGTCACCTTCATCGGCTCCACTGATTTTGGAGCCGATGAGGGTTGCCGGCTCAGACTCTTCCCCTTCTGGCGCCGAAGCCCTCCTCGGCACCGAGGGAAATTGTTTTGGGATCTCCCTCAGAACCAATATTGGTCGAGTCCGTTCGGAGCCGGTCCCCCAGTCCTTTGGAGCCGATGGAGAAGTCGGTTCGGACCCGATCTGTGTCATCTAGATCCTCCAAGATGTCTGATTCGGACATCGACAGGGTGCTCCTAAGACTTTTCCAGTCTCCTGTGTTCCAAAAGTTAGTTTCGGCTCCAGCCCATTCGGCTTCGGAGCCGATGGTCCACACTGTAGTTATGGTTCCTCCTCCAACAGCCTCGGCACCGTTGGAGCCAGTGCTGGTGGAACCGATGGAGGTTTTCGGGTCGGGCCCGACCCTTACTCCAACCCTGGCTCTCGAGTCGGAGTTCGGTACGCGGACCTCCTCTGTCGGCCCCGGGGGGGGGGGGGCGCTTCGGGACTGATGGTTTTGGTCCCAAGCCTTCCTCTCGGTGCGTCGGCTGCAGGGGTACCGTCTACTGTTGTGGCCACGGAGGTGGGACCTTCCCAGGATTCTGGTGGTCCGGCCTTCAGGGCCATGAGGACTGCGTTAGCCAAATCTTCTTTGGCTACCTCCACGGTCTCTCCAGCACCTTCCCTGCATACAGAGACTGGGTCTTTGGCAGTCCCCCTGTCCTTAGACAGTGAAGCCCCGGGGCCTGAGGTCACCCCCACTGGGGGTTCCCCCCCCGGAGGTCCCTCTGAAGCTTCTTCGGAGGAACCCCCAAGGAAAAGATCGTGCAAGAGGAAGCACGTTGACTCCCCCGATGAGTCTCTCACGTCAGACACTGATCTTGATGCAGAGGGGTCCCCTAAGTCATCCTCAGATGATGTCTCCTTTGCAGACATCCTGGAAGCCCTCAAACAACGAGGCGGCTGGCAATCCAAACCCCCTTCTGCTGACGAGTCGGTGTTCCTTAAGGCCTTCGGGGCTCAGCCCTCCGCCTCCTGGGTGTCTCCGCCCTTCGACGAGCTCCTAGATTTGATCTGTCGAAGGGCGAGGGAACACCCAGACTCTGTGGAACCGGTGCCTGCTCGCCCAAATAAGTTCCTGTCAGCACCCCCAGAAAAGGAGTTTTTGACGAAAGGTGTGGCTGTAGATGCCTTGGTGGTGGCATCTGCTACCTAGCAAGATGTAGCAGAGGCTTCGACGTCCGTCCATCCTCCTAATAAGGAGTCTAGGAGCATGGATCGGTATGGTAAGCGCACCCTTAGTTCAGCGGCCTTTACTTTAAGATCCCTGAACTATTTAACGCACTTCACCAGGTTTCAGAGGGATCTGATCAAGGAGCTTTCAGATACCCTCTTGGGTAACCTACCTGAGCAGCTGGCCCAGACGGTTGGCTCTCAGTTGGCTACGCTGTCATCCATATCAAACTCGTCCATGAGGCTCATTTCTTATGCGGCCGAGGGGGCGAGTAGAGCGGCGGGTACAGGTATTGCTCTACGGAGGCAAGCCTGGCTCCGCCTGTGTCATTTTGCGGAAGCCTTCAAGTCTTCCTTTGCCGACGCCCCCTTTGATGGGTCCTCTTTGTTTGGACCCAAGGTAAAGGACACATTGACCCGCTGCGAGCAAGAAGGTAAGACTTTGACTGCCGTAGGGGCACGATTTTCCACTCCCTTTCGGCCTTACCCCAAGGCTAAAAGAGGAGGGAAAATGTGGTTCCGTAGATCTCAGAAGTCTTATCCCTCACAGCAGGACGATCTCCCTTCTAGAGGCAGAGGAGGGGGAAATTCTTCTGGAAGACGCCGCCCCAGTGGCGGCAGAGGCCCCCGCAACACTGGAGACCGCGAGTCCTTTCGTGGCTCTTCAGCCTTTCACAGTCCCTGAGGGATTGCCCGACTGTGCAGCTCCAGAGCCAGTCGGGGGTCGTTTTTCGAGGCACCTAAAAGCCTGGGAAGGTATCACTCAGGACCGATGGGTGCTTCGAATTATCGCCGGAGGTTACGCCATTCCTTTTTCTCACTCCCCACCTCAGTCCAAGAAAATCCCGGACCCGCCACCCAGTCAACGGGAAATTGCAGCCTTAGAAGTCTCAAAGCTGCTTCAAAAAGGAGTCATCCAACCGGTCCCCGCAGACGAGATCGGATTAGGGACTTACTCAAGATTCTTTTTGGTGCCAAAAAAGACCGGGGACTTGAGGCCCATTTTGGATCTCAGCATTCTAAATCGTTCAGTCAAAAAGTCCAAGTTCCGAATGGTCACCCTACAATCCATTCTCCCACTGCTGGAGAAAGGTGTTTGGATGTGCTCCATAGATCTCAAGGACGCTTATTACCATATCATGGTACATCAAGCGTCCAGGAGACATCTGCGCTTCAGCCTAGGAGACAGTCATTTTCAGTTCCGCGCGCTGCCCTTTGGTCTCACCACAGCTCCCAGGGTGTTCACCAAATGTTTGGCGGTCGTGACTGCTCACCTGAGAAGTCTAGGATTCCAGGTGTTTCCGTATCTAGACGACTGGCTCCTAACTGCCACCTTCAAGCATCTACTATTGCAGAGCCTACAAGCCACAATATCACTGGGCACTTCCCTTGGAATCACCTTCAATTGGCCAAAGTCTGTGTTGCTGCCATCTCAACGCATAAGATTCATCGGAGTAGAGATAGACTCAAACCGAATGCGGGTCTATCTTCCTACAGAAAGGATACAAACCATACAGGCTCAAGTTCGAGCCTTACTTCCCAGATCCAAAGCCCCAGACAGAATGGTCCTGCAGCTATTGGGATCTATGTCCGCCACGGTTCTTCTAGTTTCCCTAGCAAGGTTGCACATGAGAATTCTCCAGTGGCTTCTTTCAACACAGTGGTCCTTTCAAGATCTCTCTCTCAGTCACCTCATATGGATCACGGAAACCTGCAAACGGGACCTTCGCTGGTGGCTGGTGCCCTCCAATCTGGATCAGGGACGACCCTTTGTTCCACCTCCTCCTGTGGCCACTTTGACTACGGATGCCTCTCAGGTGGGGTGGGGGGGCATTCCCTGGGCAGGTCAGTCCAAGGCAAATGGCATTCGGAAGAGAGCCTTCTTCATATCAACATCTTAGAAATGAGGGCGGTGTTTCTGTCCCTACAAGCCCTTCACGATTACCTCCCTCAGGGCGTAATTGCCATTCACTCCGACAACATGTCAGTAGTCTGGTACCTGAACAAGCAGGGAGGGACCAGATCCTACCCCCTTTGCAGAGAGGCCATGAGAGTTTGGGAATGGGCAGTGTCGACCAAACGATTTCTAGTGGCGACTCATATCCCTGGCAAGTCCAATGTCATAGCCGACAGACTGAGAAGAACGATCCTCTCTCCACACGAGTGGTCTCTGAACAATACGGTTGCAACTCAGATTTTCAGCAAATGGGGAATTCCTTGTTGCGATCTCTTCGCAACCCCGCTGAATGTGAAGTGCAAAAAGTTCTTCTCCCTCACCCCGGCCCCGGGGGAGAGCCCTATGGACGCACTAGCCCATCCTTGGCCCACCGGCTTGCTATACGCCTTTCCCCCAGTTCCCCTCCTTCCCAGAGTGATCCAAAAGGCGTCTCACTTGGGGAGCAAAATTATCTTAGTTGCTCCTTACTGGCCTCGTCAGGAAATATGCACTGGACGGTCCATGGTTCCTGGATCAGATCCCAGACCTATTAGTTCATCAGTCGGGACTACTCCACCAGTCCCTCCACACCTTGAAATTAACAGCTTGGCTCCTCCTCTTCCGACTATAGTCAGGAATCATACCTTAGACCCGGAAGTCATACATATCTTATCTTCGGCCCACAAGTCTGCCACTAAGAAGTTGTATACTAGCAAATGGAAGAGATTTGCTATTTGGGCTCAACTCCGAGGTCTGGATCCCATCACCATTCCTGTATCGGAAGTCCTGAAATTTCTAACTTCCCTATTCAATCAAGGTTCCTCAGTCTCTACCATCAAGGTTCAATTGGCAGCTATTTCCAATTTTCACGAATCTATAAACCCACCTTTAATGAGCAACAGATTGTGTAAGACCTTCATGAAAGGTGCTACGCTTTTACGACCTCCGATTTCTCATCCTGCTCCTCCATGGGATCTCGATGTGGTGTTACGTGCCTTAACTGCCCCCCCCCCCCTTCGAACCAGCAGCAACATGTGATTTGAAATTTCTATCATGGAAAACTGCCTTTCTGGTTGCGATTACTTCAGCCAGAAGGGTTTCAGAGCTTCAAGCTTTGTCTGTAAAACCTCCGTACCTGGTTTTTCACAAAGATAGAGTATCTCTCAGGCCAAATCCATCCTTTGTCCCTAAGGTTTGTTCCAGTTTTTGTCTACAACAGTCATTAGAACTTCCAGTTTTCTTTCCAAAGTACTCAAACAAAGCGGAATACATATTCCACACATTAGATGTCCACAGGCAATTGCGTTTTTATTTAGATAGGACCAAACAAATAAGGAAAACAGATCAATTGTTTGTATCCTTTTCGGATAATAAATTGGGCAAAGCCGTCACAAAGGTCACTATTGCCAAATGGATCAGGGACTGTATTAGTCAAGCTTATTCCTCTTCTAATAAAGAGCTTATGACCCCTGTCAAAGCTCACTCTACAAGAGCTATGGCTACTTCAATAGCATTCCATTCTAAGCTTGCCATTAGTGACATTTGTGCTGCGGCTATGTGGTCTTCCCCGCACACTTTCATTTCCCACTACAAATTGGATGTGGCATCTCGGGAGCGAGCTTCATTTGGTTCCACAGTGCTCAGGAGTGTTTTCCAGTGAGCCACCCAGGAATTAGGTGCTAGGGACGCTGTCCCATCAGTACAGAATGTAGGCGAGATAGGATCACATAACATCTTTTAGTTATGTACTTACCATAACTTTAGATGTTTGGGATCCATCTCGCCTACATTCCTAATACCCACCCTCCTTCCCCCTGCCTTGGAGATCAGAAGAGATCGGACGGTCCGAATTCTATTGTTTCATCTTGAAACATCTGGCAATGTTATATAAACAAGTTATGTATGTGTGCATGAATGCGGACAAACAAGATCTGGGGGATTAGTGGTGGTGCATCCTGGGATAGAGAATAGCTCAGCCAATAAGAGGCTTCGCTCTATAGCATAGCGTGCCAAGTCGGAGCCGGGAGATCGGCTCCGAGCCCATCAGTACAGAATGTAGGCGAGATGGATCCCAAACATCTAAAGTTATGGTAAGTGCATAACTAAAAGTTATGGAATGCTTGTGAAGTGAAGAATTTAGTGTAGGAATTCTAATACAGGATCTGATGCTGTCAATCTTCATTTATCCTTGACCTTTGGGACATGGTTCCGATCCTTGGATGTGGCTCAGCTATTACACAGCTTGTGCAAGCCAAAAACTCAATGTAAGATTATACCCACAACACCCCTGTCCAGATTACTTGAGATCTCGTTTGCCGCACGTCGTAAGACACATCAGCCAGATTCTCTCGCAAGCTAAGTAGAAATTTCATAGTTTTTCTCTATTATTTTTCTGCTTACTTGGCACTCTCTCTCGCTCTCTTTATGCATATATATATATATATATATATATATATGTGTGTGTGTGTGTATATATATATATATATATATATATATATATATATATATATGTATATATATATATATATATATATATATATATATATATATGTGTATATATATATATATATATATATATATATATATATATATATATGAGTGTGTGTGTGTATATATATATATATATATATATATATATATATATATGTGTGTGTGTGTATATATGTATGTATATATATATATATATATATATATATATATGTATATATGAGTGTGTGTGTATATATATATATATATATATATATATATATATATATATATATATAGTCTTTAAATGCACAAAAAAATACTCCAACAGCAACCCAGTGGTGTAAGGCAAATCTAATGATTTTTGCAATACTTTTACTTTTGATCCATTGTAGGTGAGACCATTATGTATGACTGTATGTATGTTAGGCTATTAAATGTTTGTTTGAGTTTTACAATTACCTTTGTTAAATTTTGTTGCAATCACACTGTGTTATTTCATGATTATTACTTCACAAATCAGAGCCGTACCTTAATGGCTAGTAGCTACACCAATGGGAGCCAACTATTGGGATGTTTAAACCAATTGTAGTGAAGGTTTCTTTGATTTCTGATTGGTTAATGTGCTTTTTGCAATCATTTTCATAGGTAGATTTAGAAGTTTTAGATGATTGGTTAAATAATTTGCTGAGCATTGTTAGTTATAGGCAGTTGATTTTCTAACTGTTGCTTTATAGTGACTGGATGTGTTTCAATTGTTTGAATTATATAAGACTCTGTATTTAATTTTTATATGGTCTGATGAAGCAGCAGTGAGTTGCAAAAGTGCTTACCCTGCTATTATGTTAACGTTTTATTATTTTGATTAAAGTTATCCCTTTCCTCACAGAGTGTTGGTGGATGTTATTTGTTTCTACTGTGTATATATTCCTTATTTGAGATTCCTTCTACCCACTTAACCTTTTTTCCTAGTTTAACCTTCTCCCTTACACTTAGGTGTTCTTTTCTATCATCACTGGTCGTTCTCTTTTTCTTCAGCTAGTTCCTTTCTCACTTTCTTTCGATGAGTGAGTGTGCAGTTTTAACCTTGCGTTAGTCTTTCCTCACCACCATTGGTAGTACTTTCCCTCTCCCTACACTTGGCTGGGTAGTTTAGGCCTACCATTGTTGGTAATTTTCCTATTTCTTCTGTGTGCATGTGCGTGTGACTGCTGTCTGTTGACTGTGTTTTTTGTGTCAACATGGTGGATAATTCTAAAGGACCACAGTCTTTGAACACTGCCAGGGTTGTGGAAGGAATATACCCAACTCTGATGGGCATTCTTCTTGTAATTCTAAAAGGTGTAAGTCCTCTTTTGAGAAGGCTCTGTCCAAGTCCAACACATCCTCACCTTCCTGCCCCTCTAAATCTGAACTTGCGCATAAGAGAAGTCATTTGGTGCTGCCGTACCCTTCGGCTCTGGCAGCCAAAAAGCACAAACCTTTGGCTCCCTCTGCTCCAGCAGAACTGAAGACTAAAATAAAAAAAACTTACAGAATCGACTTCCTTTGTACCATCTGCCATAGCTGCCTCAGCACAACAGATATTGGTGCCGGTCACTTCATTACCAACATTTTTGGCTTCCCCGTTAGTACCGTCTCCACTTGTAACACTTCCAGAAATTTTGGAATCCATACTACCCTCGGTGCCGAAAGTGAATATAATTGGTGTACCCAGGACAAAGTATTTGCCTTCTGCTGATCCCTTCATGGGACAACTCCCAAGTCCATTCTTAGATAAAACAGACTCCCCCTCATGCTTCTTTGTGTATTCCTGCAGAATTCTGACTGAATTCGATGTTGTGAGGTTGGTGGATCAGCTCCTAGTGGCTAGGGTCTTCCTGTCTCTTCCCAGACCCTTCTGGAGTTGGGTTTTTTTCTCCCAGGACTCCAGATCTTCCTCTTGTAATTTCCTCTAAGGGCTTGGAGCTTACAACTCAGATTCTTCTGGTTTTAGCTGTTCTGGTGCCAGCAGCGTTTCTTGCCTTCAGTTCCAGGATCTGCCTAATCTTCCTCGGTTCCATCAGAACCGAAAGACTCCCGGGGTCATGGCTCTGCTGCCAGGTCTGAGGGTCTCAGATCAGCCCTAGTCTTTTCTTCGGGTTCGCCCCTGACTCTCTGAGCTTTGGCTGACTTGGGCTGTTCCTCAGCTCCTGCTTTGAGGGTAGGTTTCTAGGGGTGGGGTGTGACCTTGGTTCCAAGGTTGTCCTTCTCAGTTCTGGGCTCCCATCCCTCTTCAGGGGGACCTGCCGTCCAAGTAATGGAGAGGCTATTGACCTCTGCAGGTTCTCAGCTGATTCCTTCCATATCAGACTTTTATCCTGGGGACCCCTCATGCCCAGATCTGCCACCAACCACCACGCCCAGACAGAGTGAACCAAAACTACAGGAAACCCATGCACAGGGCGCCTCTTCTTCCAAGTCCTCCTCAGTGATTCCCACTGAGGAGCCAACCCGGAAAAAGACATGTAAGAGGAAACACTTCGATTCCCCTGAGGAATCTGTCATGGAAGACGTGGACTTTGATGATGGGGAGGTATTTCCCACCAGTCACCCCTGGCAGATGTCTCCTTTGGAGACATTCTAGAAATTCTGAAACAGAGGGGTAACTGGAAGCCCAAAGACCCTACCTCTGAAGACTCAGTTTACCTGCAGGCTTTTGGTGCTTACCCATCTACTTCTTGGGTGACCCCTCCCACTGATGATCTTATTAAATTGATTGCGTAGCAGGCTTGGAAGGCCCCTGACTCCATAGAGCAAATTCCCAGGAGACAGGACAAAATTCTCCCAGCTCCAGACGACCACCAGCATTGGGCTAAGGGTTAGTGGTAGATGCCGTGGTGGTTGTGGCAGCCATCAAAAAGGAACTGGCAGGAGAGAGTTCCACTGTTCATCTCCCTAATCCACAGTCCTTCACGATGGGCAGATTTAGAAAGTGGGTGTATGCATCATCAACCTTCACGTTAAGCTCCTTGAATTTTATGGTACATTTTACTAGGCTCCAGAGGGATCTGATCCAGAAGTTATCAGATACCCTTGCAGGAGCTGTGTCCGAGGAGGTCCAAGATAAAGTGGCCTCCCAGCTAGTTACCCTGGAGTCTATTTCCAACTCGTCCATGAGGCTCATCACATATGCAGCCAAAGGGATGACCAGGGCAGTGGGTTCTGGCATTGCCATAGGGTGTCACACCTGGATGCTCTTGTGTGAGTTGCTGGAGCCATTTAAGTCTTCTTTCATTAGTACTCTTTTTGATGGATCTTCCTTTTTCGGCACCGAAGTCAAAGAAATATTAGCCAGATGTGAGAAAGTTGGAAAGACCCTATCTGCAGTGGGCATATATTTTTCTGCTCCCCAACAGTCCTACCGTAGGAACCAGAGGAGCAGGAAGATGTGGTTCACAAAATCCCAAGGACCTTTTCAGGACACATGTGGCAGTGACTCCCCTCAGGGCAGAGTGAGGAGCTCCAGTGGAAGACGCCGACCCCATGGCAGAGGTAGCCTGCAAACTCAGGGTTCCACAGAGTCTTTCTCTGGAAAACCCTATCAGTGCTTCTGAAAGGAGGCCCAGTTGCTACCTCTGGCAGCAGTCGGGGTAAGATTTTCTTTGCACTCAAGGGCCTTGTGGCAAATAACAGATACTTGGGTGCAAAGGATTATTGCTAGAGTTTACCACATTCTCTTCACTGTCATTCTCCAAGATCAAGAAGACGACTCCCTGATGTTTCACCAAATCAGAGGGATGAAGCAGCTCTGGAGATTCAAAAGCTCCTAGAAAAAAGTCATCCAGGAAGTCTCACCAGACCAGATAGGATCTGGATTTGATTTAAGGCTCTTCTTGGTGCCAAAAAATGGGGACTTGAGACCAATTTTGGCCCTCAGGCTTCTGAACAAGTTTGTCCTGCCCTTCTTAAAGGGAGATGATTGGATGTGTTTTATAGATCCTCAGGATGCATATTACCATATAAAATGGACAAGCACTCCAGAAGGTTCTTGCACTTTTGGTAAGGAGCCAGTCATTTTCAGTTCAGAGTGCTGCCCTTTGGCATCACCACAGCCCCAGGGTTTTCAGGTGTTTGGCAGCAATGGCAGCTTGCTTGAGACTGCAAGGATTCTGGGTGTTTCCATATCTAGATGACTGGTTCATCACTGCTCCCACCAGGCATCTACTGCTTCAAGCAACAGATTTGATTCTTCACCTGTTTGCTCACCTGGGCATTACAGTGAACCACTCAAAATCTCAACTAAGTCCGACTCAATATCTAGAGTTCATAGGAGCCTGTGTAAATACCACCACCTGTAGAGCTGATCTTCGTCTACACAGGCTACAAAAGATAAGATCCAAAGTACAAGCCATTCTCCAACAACTAAGTACCTGCACTCTTAGTCATTCCAGTCATAGGGTCCATGGCATCTGCCATTACCTTAGTTCCACTAGCAGGTTTTACATGAGGCTACTACAGTGGCTTTTGGCATCCCAGTGGTCCATCCTGACCCACCCAGTGTTGCAATAAAGACTTATCCTGGTGGATGGAATCCAAGGAAATTCTATTAGGCCATCCCTTCATTCCACCTCAACCCAAGGCCATAGTGACCACAGATGACTCCAAATGGGGTGGGGGACATTATCTGGGAAGAGCAGTCCAAGGCACTTGGTCCCCAGTGGAGGCCAATCTGCATATCAGTGTTCTGGAACTGAGGGCAGTGTTGTTAGCTTTGCAAGCCTTCCAAACTGTGCTCCCTCTAGGAGTGATTGCAGTTCAGTCAGACAACATGTCACTAGTCTGGTACATTGACAAACAAGAGTGGGACCAAGTCTTACCCCCTGAGTTGAGAAGTTCTCCGAGTGTGGCAATGGGTAATATCCTCCAACCTCTTTCTGATAGCAGTGCATATCCTGGGGAGCTTGAATGTGATAGCAGACAAACTGAGCAGATGCATTCTTCTGCCTCCCAAGTGGTTTCTCAACCCCAGAGTGGTGAAGGAGATCTTCTGTCGCTGGGGCAAGCCTTGCTGTGATCTCTTTACATCACCCCTGAACAGCAAGTGCAGCAGCTGCTTTGTCATAATCCCTCATCAGGGGGAGTCCCTGAGAGATGCTGTCCTTTACGAATGGCCCTCAGGACTTCTCTGTGCCTCTTCCCCCTTACCACTGATTACTGTGTTCTTAAAAAAAGCCAGCAAGTTGAGATGCAAGGTGATCCTCATTGCACCCTTTTGTTCTTAACAAGTTTGGTTCCTCTGTCTGTGACCTCATCTAATTCACTGTTCATGGATTCTGGACCCAGTTCTGGATCTTCTGTCTCATTCACAGGGACAGGTGCACCCCAGTCTTCAAAACCTTCAAGCTTACAGCTTGAGTCCTCTAATTCCATTAGTCACCAGGCAGACAAATTTATTTTCTCCAGTCTCAAAAAAACTTACTGGCTTCCCATAGACCCTCCACCAGGAAACTATACCACAGCAAGTGGAAAACATTTTCTGTGTGGATACACAGTAATGGTCTTAACCCCTTCTCCCCACCAGTTGAAAAGGTATTGGAGTTTTTATATATGCTTTTTGGACAAGGAGCCTCTGCTTCTACTATTAAAGTCCAACTAGCTGCTACTTCCAATTTCCACAGTGGCTTTGAAGACCATTCACTAATTTCCCATAGATTGTGTAAAGTGTTCACGAAGGTAGCCTTGTGGTTGAAACCACCTGTTAAAGACCCTCTAGCTCCTAGGGATCTGACTATAGTTTAGCAGGCTTTGGTACTTCCCTCCTTGAACCGGTGGCTACCTGTCACTTAGTTTCTTTCATGGAAGACCATTTTCCTGTTAAAAATCCTTCTGGCAGAGGTAATGGCTGAAATACAAGCACTATCCTCAAAACCTCCATATTTGATTTTTCATACGGATAGGGTTTCACTAAGAACCAGTTCATCTTTTCTTCCTAAGTTGGTCTCAGAAACTAATATTAATCAAACCATTGAATTACCTGTTTTCTTTCAAAATTTTCCAACAAAGGGGAATATTGCTTACATTTGCTGGATGTTCACAGACAATTGCATTTCTATCTCAACAGAACTAAAGGATTTAGAAAATTGGATCAGTTATTTGTCTCCTTTTCCAGTCCATCTCTGGGGAAATCTGTTTCAAAACTCACCTTGTCAAGGTGGTTAAGAGATTGTATTAGTTTTTATACAATAAAAGGAATCTCCAATTACCAGCCAGTGAGAGCACATTCTACTAGGGCAAGGCTTCCTTGGATGAAATATATGCAGCAGCAACCTGGGCTACTCCGCATACCTTATCACTATTATAAATTGGATCTTGTCTCCAGGGGAAGAGCTTCCTTTGGCTCTATGGTTCTCAGAAATATCCTTCCATAAGGCCACCCAAGATCTGAAGTAGCTGGTGACTCTGTCTCAGAGGTCAAGGATAAATGATGATTGACATCATCAGATAAAGAAGTTATGTACTTACCATAACGTTCCATCTGTGTTGTTAATCTTCATTTATCCTTGGCACCCCACCCTCCTTCCCCCTTCTGCAGACTTTTTGGAGGATTGGACGCTTGTACTGGTAACTTTATCAGGTTTGCCCTGGGATATAGCCTCTTTAATTCCATTACATATTCTTTTGTCTTCATGTGTAGCTGCAAACTCGAGGTAATCTTGAAAGGGCTATTGTGGGTAGAGTCTTAGCTTGCATGAACTGTGTAATGGCTGAGCCAGTTTTGAGGATCGGAACCATGTCCCAAAGGTCAAGGATAAATGAAGATAGACAACACAGATAGAACGTTATGGTAAGTACATAACTTCTTTTTATATTACAGCATGATGGAACAACGAGTCCCCAAAGTAAGGAGAAACAGGAGGAGCAGAAAACATCTGAAGAATAGATATGGACATGAGAAAGAAAAAGAGATTTAATATGGTGCACTATTTATGCAAAGGAGAAAACAAAACTAATCAATACAAAAAGTGCAGCATCAAAGATATTTGAACAGAAATACAGGCAAAGGCATAGGGGCATGGAAAATTTTACAATACAGAGTGTAAGAAAAAGAGGATTAGTAATAGAGAGGATGTTATGTGATCCTATCTCGCCTACATTCTGAACTGATGGGTTCGGAGCCGATCCCTCGGCTCCGACTCGGCACGCTTATGCTATAGAGTGAGGCCTCTAATTGGCTGAGCTATCTTTATCCCAGGATGCACCACCACTAATCCCCCAGATCTCATTTGCCGCTATCAAGCTTAGACGTGGTCTCAACTTTGGCTGGGCTAAGTACTAGTTATTAGGCTTTTCCTGTCACAAATTTCCTTTTTTTGAACCCAAAAGCTGTTTTAACAGCTATTGTTGATATATTAGTGTGTTTGGTGAATTTGTGTTAGTAAATTCGTGATTTTTTTAGTCAGGGAAGGTTTCCCGTTTTAGTTAGAGGGGCCTTCCCCTGTTACTTTACTGCTTGTGTAATTTCTTGGGTCAAGTACTCGTTTAAGTTAGAGGGTCTTGACTCTCTCTCTAGCTTTCACTCCCTTTTTTGTCTGTTTACTGTTAGTGTTTAAAAAAAAAAAAAAAAAAATTTTAAATATATATAATTTTTGTTAAAGTTGTTGTATTGGACTGTCTTTAACTAAAAGTTTAGTGTTGTTTTCTCATATATTGGTTCTTTGGCAAAGCAGTTATGTCGAAAGAACACAAACCCTCCGGGTTTAAGAAATGCACGAGGTGTGGGTTTAAAATGTCCATAACGGACGACCACGCCTCGTGCGTCTATTGCTTAGGTGCTAAGCATTTACAAGAGTCGTGTAGTGTGTGCCACGCGTTCTCTTCGAGAGTCCTCCAGGAGAGGAAAAACAAATTAATCCTCAAGGGATTAATCAAGCCTTCCTTCGAGGAGGCTTTATCTTCCTCTCCGTCTCCTTCTAAAAAGAGGAAAGCATTGGCTCCGACCAGTCAGTCGGAACCGACTGCAAAAAAAATCCAAGCAGACTTCTCCATCGGCTCCACAGACTTCGGAGCCGAGGTCGGAACGGTCTGCCTCGATGCCTCCAGCCTCGACCCCTCTGGTTTCGGAGCCGAGGTCTGGGGCACCGAGAGGTGGGTCACCCTCATCGGCTCCACTGATATTGGAGCCGATCAGGGTTACCGGCTCAGACTCTTCCCCCTCGGAGCCGAAGTCCTTATCGGCACCAAGGGAAATTTCCTTGAAACCTTCCTCGGAGCCGATAGTTGTTGAGTCCTTTCGGAGCCGGTCCCCGAGCCCTTCAGAGCTGATGGAGAAATCGGTTTGGGCCCGATCGGTATCCTCTAGGTCATCCAAGATATCTGATTCGGACATCGACAGGGTGCTCCTTCGACTCTTCCAGTCTCCGGTGTTCCAAAAGCTTGTTTCGGCTCCAGCCCATTTGGCTTCGGAGCCGATGGTCCACTCCCCTACTGTGGTTCCTCCTCCAACAGCTTCGGCACCGTTGGAGCCGGTGTTGGTGGAACCTGTGGAGGTGTTAGGGTCGGGCCCGACCCTTGCTCCAACTCCGGCTCTTTGGTCGGAGTTCAGTACACGGACTTCTTCCTTCGGCCCTGGGGGGGAGGCTTCGGGATTGATGCTCTCGGTCCCAAGTCTCCCTCTTGGTGCGTCGGCGGTGGGAGTACCGTCCACTGTCGTGGCCACGGAGGTGGGACCCTCCCAGGATTCTGGTGGTCCCGCCTTCAGGGCTATGAGGAGCGCTTTAGCCAAATCTTCCTTGGCTAGCTCCACGGTTTCCCCAGCTACCTCCCTGCATACGGAGACTGGGTCGTTGGCAGTCCCCCTGTCTTTAGACAGCGGAGCCCCCGGGCCTCAGGTTACCCCCGCTGGGGTTTCTCCCCCTCCTGGAGGTCCTTCTGAAGCCTCTTCGGAAGAACCTCCCAGGAAAAGGTCATGCAAGAGGAAGCACGTTGACTCCCCTGATGAGTCTTTGACATCCGACACCGATCTCGATGATGCAGAGGGGTCCCCTAAGTCGTCCTTGGATGATGTCTCCTTTGCAGACATCCTGGAAGCCCTAAAACAGCGAGGCGGCTGGCAGTCCAAACCTCCCTCTGCTGATGAGTCTGTGTTCCTGAAGGCCTTCGGGGCTCAGCCCTCCGCCTCCTGGGTGTCTCCGCCCTTCGACGAGCTCTTGGATTTGATCTGTCGAAAGGCATGGGAACACCCAGACTCTGTGGAACCGGTGCCTGCTCGTCCGAACAAATTTCTCTCGGCCCCTGATAGAGAGTTCCTTACTAAAGGTGTGGCTGTAGATGCTTTGGTGGTGGCATCTGCTACCCAGCAAGATGTAGCAGAGGCTTCTACGTCCGTCCATCCTCCTAATAAGGAGTCTAGGAGTATGGATCGGTATGGAAAGCGCACCCTTAGTTCAGCGGCCTTTACACTGAGGTCCTTGAACTACCTGACGCACTTTACCAGATTCCAGAGGGATCTGATTAAGGAGCTATCCGATACCCTCTTGGGTAACCTGCCTGAGGAGCTGGCCCAGACGGTTGGCTCTCAGCTGGCTACAATGTCGTCCATTTTGAACTCGTCCATGAGGCTCATTTCGTATGCGGCTGAAGGGGCGAGTAGAGCGGCGGGTACAGGCATTGCTCTACGGAGACAAGCCTGGCTCCGCCTGTGTCATTTTGCGGAGGCCTTCAAGTCTTCATTTGCCGACGCCCCCTTTGATGGGTCCTTTCTGTTTGGACCCAAGGTAAAAGACACACTAACCCGCTGTGAACAGGAGGGTAAGACTCTGACTGCCATAGGGGCACGATTTTCCACTCCCTTTCGGCCTTATCCCAAGGCTAAAAGAGGATGGAAAATGTGGTTTCGTAGATCTCAGAAGCCTTACCCCTCTCAGCAGGAAGGTTCCCCTTCCAGAGGCAGAGGAGGGGGAAATTCATCCGGAAGACGCCGTCCCAGAGGCGGCAGAGGCCCTCGCAACACTGGAGACCGCGAATCCTTTCGTGGCTCTTCAGCCTTTCATAGTCCCTGAGGGGATTGCCCGGCTGTGCTGCTCCGGAGCCAGTCGGGGGTCGTTTCTCGAAGCACCTGAAGGCCTGGGAAGGGATCACTCAGGACCGATGGGTGCTTCGGATTATCGCCGGAGGTTACTCCATCCCATTCTCTCACCCCATCCCTCAGTCCAAAAAAATCCCGGACCCGCCACCCAGTCAACGGGATACCGCAGCCTCAGAAGTTTCAAAGCTGCTGCAAAAAGGAGTCATCCAACCGGTCCCCGTAGACCAGATCGGATTAGGGACTTACTCAAGATTCTTTTTGGTGCTAAAAAAGACCGGGGACTTGAGGCCCATCTTGGACCTAAGCATCCTAAACCGTTCAGTCAGAAAGTCCAAGTTCCGAATGGTCACTCTACAAACCATTCTCCCATTGCTGGAGAAGGGTGTTTGGATGTGCTCCATAGATCTCAAGGACGCTTATTATCATATCATGGTACATCAAGCGTCCAGGAGACATCTGCGCTTCAGCCTAGGAGACAGTCATTTTCAGTTCCGTGCGCTGCCCTTTGGTCTCACCACAGCCACCAGGGTGTTCACCAAGTGCTTGGCAGTAGTGACTGCTCACCTGAGAAGTCTAGGATTCCAGGTGTTTCCGTACCTAGACGACTGGCTCCTAACTGCCACCTCCAAGCATATATTTCTGCGGAGCCTACAAGCCACTATCTTACTGGGCAATTCCCTTGGAATCACCTTCAATTGGCCAAAGTCTGTGTTGCGGCCATCTCAACGAATAAGATTCATAGGGGTAGAGATAGACTCAAACCAAATGCGGGTCTATCTACCTCCGGACAGAATTCAAACCATACAAAATCAAGTTCAAGCCTTACTTCCCAGGTCCAAAGCCCCAGCCAGAATGGTCCTGCAGCTACTGGGATCTATGTCTGCCACGGTTCTTCTAGTCCCCTTGGCAAGGTTGCACATGAGAATCCTCCAGTGGCTTCTTTCAGCCCAGTGGTCCTTTCAGGAACTCCCTCTCAGTCACCTCATATGGATCACGGAATCTTGCAAACGGGACCTGCGCTGGTGGCTAGTGCCCTCCAATTTGGATCAGGGACGACCCTTTGTTCTTCCTCCTCTGGTGGCCACTTTGACCACGGACGCCTCCCAGATGGGGGGGGGGCATTCCCTGGGCAGGTCAGTCCAAGGCAAATGGCACCCGGAAGAGACTCTTCTTCATATCAACATCCTAGAAATGAGGGCAGTACTCCTGTCCCTTCAAGCCCTTCACGATTATCTCCCTCAGGGCGTAATCCCTGTTCACTCAGACAACATGTCAGTTGTCTGGTACCTGAACAAACAGGGAGGGACCAGATCCTATCCTCTTTGCAGAGAAGCCATGAGAGTTTGGGAATGGGCAGTCTCGACCAAACGCTTCCTAGTGGCTACTCACATACCGGGCAAGTCCAATGTCATAGCCGACAGATTGAGCAGAACCATCCTCTCTCCTCACGAATGGTCTCTGAATATGACAGTGGCAAGTCAGATTTTCAGCGAATGGGGAGTTCCGTGTTGCGACCTCTTCGTGACTCCTCTGAATGCGAAGTGCAAAGAATTCTTCTCCCTAATCCCGGCTCCGAGGAAGAGCCCCATGGACGCATTAGTCCATCCTTGGCCCACCGGCTTGCTTTATGCCTTCCCTCCAGTTCCTCTCCTCCCCAGGGTGATTCAAAAGGCATCTCTCTTGGGAGCAAAATGATCTTGATTGCTCCTTACTGGCCTCGTCAAGTGTGGTTCCCCTATCTTCGGAAACATGCTCTGGAAGGTCCATGGTTCCTGGACCAGGTCCCAGACCTACTGGTTCATCAGTCGGGACTATTCCACCAGTCCCTACACACCTTAAAATTGACGGCTTGGCTCCTCCTCTTCCGACGATAGTCAGGAGTCAGGCATTGGATCCAGATGTTGTGCACATATTATCTTCGCCCATAAGTCTGCTACAAAGAAACTGTATTCTAGCAAATGGAAAAGGTTTGCTATTTGGGCTCAACTCCGGGGCCTGGACCCCATTTCTATTCCCGTGGCAGAAGTACTAAAATTTCTGACCTCTCTTTTCAATCAAGGCTCTTCAGTTTCTACCATCAAAGTACAATTGGCAGCAATTTCTAATTTTCACGAATCCATAGACCCACCCTTAATGAGCAACAGATTGTGTAAGACCTTCTTGAAAGGTGCTGCTCTATTAAGACCTCTGATTTCTCATCCTGCACCTTCATGGGATCTCGATATAGTGTTACGCGCCTTGACTTCTTTTCCCTTTGAACCGGCAGCCACATGTGATCTAAAGTTTCTATCATGGAAGACAGCCTTTCTGGTGGCGATTACTTCTGCCAGAAGAGTTTCAGAGCTTCAAGCTTTGTCAGTGAAACCCCCGTACTTGTTTTTTTTTTAAAGACAGAGTATCCCTCAGACCAAATCCTTCCTTTGTCCCTAAAGTTTGTTTTACTTTCTGCTTACAACAATCGTTAGGGCTTCCAGTTTTTTTCCCAAAATACTCTAACAAAGCGGAGTTCATATTCCACACGCTAGATGTCCACAGACAGTTACGTTTTTATTTAGACAGGACCAAACAAACAAGGAAAACAGATCAGTTGTTTGTATCCTTTGCAGATAACAGATTGGGCAACGCTGTCACAAAGGTTACTATTGCCAAATGGATCAGGGACTGTATTACTCAAGCATATATTTACTCTAACAAAGAGCTTACCACCTCTGTCAAGGCTCATTCTACAAGGGCTATGTCTACTTCGGTAGCATTTCATTCTAAGCTTGCTATTAGTGACATTTGTGCTGCGGCTACATGGTCTTCTCCGCACACATTCATTTCCCACTACAAATTAGATGTGGCATCTAGAGGACGAGCTTCATTTGGTTCCACAGTGCTCAGGAGTGTTTTCCAATGAGCCACCCGGGATTTAGGTGCTAGGGACGCTGTCCCATCAGTTCAGAATGTAGGAGAGATAGGATCACATAACATCTTTTAGTTATGTACTCACCATAACTTCAGATGTTTGGGATCCATCTCACCTACATTCCCAATAACCCACCCTCCTTCCCCCTTCCTTGGAGATCAGAGGATATCAGAAGGTCCGAATCCTGTTGTTTCATCTTGAAACATCTAACAATGTTATATAACCAAGTTGTGCATGTGTGCATGAATGCGGACAAACAAGATCTGGGGGATTAGTGGTGGTGCATCCTGGGATAAAGATAGCTCAGCCAATTAGAGGCCTCGCTCTATAGCATAAGCGTGCCGAGTCGGAGCCGAGGGATCGGCTCCAAACCCATCAGTTCAGAATGTAGGCGAGATGGATCCCAAACATCTGAAGTTATGGTGAGTACATAACTAAAAGTTAAAGAAATAGAAACTGAGGTTGTGGATTATCTAACTCAGATAACATCACAGCAGGATAGAGCAGTGGATCCCCAAATTAAGGAGAGATCAGTGGAGTGAGAAGCATCAGAGCAGTTGCCATATGAAGATACTCTGGAGCCTTCCATAGGAAACCAGTACAAATGTTAAGCTGGAATTGCACAGCAAGGGAAGGAACAGGAAACTGTGGCAACTCTAACATAGTTAATTTTGTGGAGTGATTGGCCAGTGAGTTCCCATATGAAGGAGCAACGGATGACACAAGATGAAACCGAAGAGAACGTGGCACAGGAACATGCTCTGGAACTTTCTATAGAATGCCCATAGGAAATGGAGAACAAAGAATGTTCTCTCAGTTTAGAAGAAAATGATGTAAGACTAGAGTTGCTTGATTAAATAGTTAGGGACACATATATATCAGTGAAAGAAACAGACTACAAAAATTCAATAAAACCCTAAAAAGTTAGAAGTTTGATAAAACAAATGAACACAGTAATTAGGACTGTCTGTAGAGATTCATGCGATATAACAGAAGTAAATAGTATATATTACTGTGCAGCTAAATTAATAACAGATACAGTCTTACCACAAAACCACAGGGTAGTAAGGGAAAGGAAGGGGAGAAATCGAATGCCATCATGGAAGTATTGAATAGAGAAAACTATAAAGCAATTAAGACAAGTGTTGCTGTTAGAAGAGTATAGAAGATGGAACAAATTAACAAGAATACCCTGTCAGTCATGATAAAAGTAATGCGCAGTATCAGAACAGATCAGGATCTGTCATACACCGTCTCAAATAATAAAGTAAAAATATCAGCACAGGCAGAAAAACTTAGAAGATATGAAGATAAACATAAAGGAAAAGTACAAAATAAGCAATTTATTGGTGACCTCAAAAATGTTTTATAGGGAATTGGGGAAATAAGGCATAAGGAATTGAAACACCACCAAAAAAGAAGAAATAGATGCATTTTGGAGAAATGTCTATGAAAATCCTGTGCAACATAAAAATGCTAAATGGATAGAAGAAGTAAAAGAATAAGAATTTTAAATATAAAGGAAATGAAATGGGATGGCGTAACGGCCAGAGAGATTGAAACAAAGTTAAGAAAAGCTCCTAATTGGAAAACCCAAGTATTAACATCTTTACATTAAGATTTAGCCAAGATTAAGAACTGTTTATATGTGCATCCCAGACAGACACCACCTTGGTTAACAACAGAAAAAGTACTCCTATTTAATCCTAAAAACTATAGACCAATAACTTTTTTTTTTTTTGCAATCTGATTTTTATTTGCATTTTTAAAGACACAAATACATAATCAAATATAAGTCACACAATACAAATAGGTTCAAAACAAATAAGTGAAAATACTTCATACAACCTGCTTAGGGAAAAGTACAGTCAGTTCTAATATAACAAAAAGAAATATTAACCTTCGTTAAACGAGTGAATAGGATATTAGCAGACATAGATGTAACAAAAATTTACTGACAGGTATTTATTTATGCAGGTGTGTGAAGGTATATCAGTATGCCTAAAACCTATTTGATTTAACTATATACAATATATACATACGACTGCCACTGAATGAATGGGTGTTTGTATAGGGAAGCTAGAAGTTAGTGCCTGCACAAGTGTAGGAAAAAATATCGTCGGGGTTGTGTTATTTGTAATCATTCAAGGGTTCTCTTGGAGAGAGCTATTAAAGAGGAAAGGTATTTACCACAGAATTAACATTCCACATGAACTAGGTGAGTTAGAGATAGGTGGAATAAGATGGGGCCCGAAGGAATAAAGGGAGGGATGGATGTCTACCTAAGTAGGATGTTGATTGAGAGCATCTAGAACAGGGGTGGGCAAACTTTTTGATTCGTGGGCCACATTGAGTTCTAACATTTGACAAAGGGGCCGGAACAGGAGCAGATAGATGGCATGCTTTGAAAACATCACCTCATTGGGGGAAAAATACACATATTAGGATATGGAGAAAACATGTGCTTTAATTTCCAATGAAAATGAAGAAAAGCATTACAATAAAATCTCTGACTTCGAAATGAGTCTTTAAACACTGAAAATCAAATAAATGACCATTTTATTTTAAAGCACTGAAAGTTCTGTTATCCTTCAGGATATCACCATCACTCTCCTCCTGACTGTCTTTTTTTTTCAAAAACGGTAGGAGATGCAGATGTACTTGTCCTGTTCCTTTTATTCAATTTGTTTCCCCGGTGCCAAAAGTCAACAACGACCAGTGCAAGGATGAAACAGTTGCAGCAAGTCAGTCTGTGAAGCGTTATATTTGATCTGCGCGCACTGTTTACTGTATATTTCTCTACCATACATTCTTTTAAAAACTCGCCCTCAGACAGTGGTTTGCTGGCCTTTGCTATTTTGAATGAAAGCATAAAACTGGCCTTGGTACTTGACTCTTGAATGGCAGTTTGACGGTGAAAAAAACTTTGCTGAGCCTTCAAATTAGCTGCCAACTTCTCAGCAGCAGCTTCCAGTTCTTTTGTTGAGAGCTTGCTAGCATAATTAGCGTGCTTTGTGGCAAAGTGACGGCTAATATTATACTCTTTAAAAACCACCACAGTTTCTTGGCATATCAGGCAAACAGCAGATGATCGGTGTTCAGTGAAAAAAATATTTAGTTGTCCACTCCTTATTGAACACTCGACATTCTCTGTCCACTTTCCTTTTCTTGGGTCCGCTCATCTTCATAGAGGGGCGGTGGGTCAAAGGGTAAAGTGCAAACGTGGAGTAATAGGCCTACGCTTCACCTCAACAAAGCCAATATATCTAGAGTGCGCCATCTGGTGAGGAAACATCAGAATTGCAGGGGAAATAAAACATTAACAAGGTTAATTTATTAAATTTTTTCAAGTTTGGCGGGCCGAATCAAAACGTTTAACGGGCCGCATGTGGCCCCCGGGCTGTAGTTTGCCCATGCCTGATCTAGAAGGTTATTCCAATATTTCTGAAAGTAACTTAATTTTTTTGCTTGTTGTCTTTAGTTTACTTGCCAAAACATATTTAACAGCCATCGACTAGAAGTCCTTCCAGGACATTTTGGCTCTGTCTAGCCAGTTTAAGGTAATGTAAATTTTGAGGAGCGCACACAATGTCACAATAATATGTTTAGTTTCAGATTTAAATTAACCTGGATAAATATTTAATAGTGCCATTTCCCAGGATATGGTTGACTTCATAAATCCCATGTTCTCCAGTCTTGCTTTTAGGGAGCATCAAAGTTTATACACATTTTTACAGGACCAGAAAATGTGGAGTATGTCTGCAACTGAATTAGGGCAAGTTGGGCATAAAGGTGAGGTGTCTGGGATAATTTTATTTAGGAATGACGGTGTGTGATAGGCGTTATTATTTATCACGAGCTGGGTATAGATTAGTTTTTTGAAGGGGGTTAACTTTATTGTTGTATCAATTGCATCGAGTATTTGGCTAAGTGTAATTTCCCTGTTTTGTCCATCCCATTATTTAGATAATAATATATTGTTTTGGTGTTTTATTTTTGTTACTAGTCTATAGACCTTGGAAAGCATTTTAGACCTTGATAGAAGTTGGGTTATTAGTGCCTGGTAAAGTTGGTATTCCTGGGGGGAGACTGACCTCATGTCAGTGACCAAAGAGATTAGGTATAGTATTTGTTTAATGATTATATAGTATTTTTTATTTACTGCCAAAGAGGATATAATGTCATTAAATGGTAAGTCTTTGACTGTATAGATGTCCCAAACTGTACAGTTCCTAATGAGAGGGTAACTGTCAAGATTTAGCATGCTGTTACCCAATTTAAGATTTGGATTAAGATGAATTGGTTGGATATAGACCAATAACTTGTTTTCTTCTGTTGTATAAACTATACACTGGAACTGATGCTGACAGAGTTTATAGTCATTTAGAAGAAAACTCAAGTCATGGTAATAGAACAAAAGGGTCATATGGAACAAAGGATCGTTTGATGTTAAAGTCATAATGGACAACTGTAAAAAGGGAAAGAATTTAAGTATGGCATGAGCTACAAAAAAGCATTTGACAGTATCCCACATTCATGGATAAAAGAGTGCTTAAAAATGTATAAGATGCTCCCTACACTGATAGATTACACTACAGCGACCATGAAACAGTGGCAAATCAGTTTGCAGTTAATCCATGATAAAGGACAAATTATTATTCCAGGGATAAAAATTCAAAGGGGGGTATTCCAGGGTTGACTATCTGTCACAGTTGCTGTTTTGTCTTGCTCTTAACCCATTAAGCTGCCTCCTAACAGATTAGGTCATGGCTGCAATTTGGCTGCCAGAAAACAACAGTGTAAAGACTTCTCATCTTCTTTTTGTAGATGATCTAAAACTATATGGCTCATCAGATGTGGAACTGAAAGCACAAGCACAAATGGTCAGTACTTTTTTCCGATGATATAAAATGTCATTTGGTTTTGATAAATGTGCAAAAGCAATCTTTAAAGCAGGAAAGGTATAGCACCAGGAAAGCTTCATTTTAGGAGAGAAATGCGATATTAAAGAACTTGAGGTGGAGGGAGTTATATATATATTTAGGAATTGATGCAGGATCAACAGTAAAGCATAAACAAATGCAAATAAAACGTAAATATTTTAGAAGACTAAAATTAATACTGAAAACAGCGTTAACATCTAGGAACAAAGTCCAAGCTATTAACCAGTTTGCTCTTCCAGTCCTAACTTACAGTTTTGTTGTGACTGACTGGCCCCAAATTGTGTTGACTAGGTTGGACAGGAAAACAGGAAGGATGCTTCATGCTCATGGAATGATTTATATAAATCACTGCATACCAAGACTATATATTCCCCATTCTGAAGGGGGTATGGGCCTCCTCGAAAATGATTACATGTATAGATCTGCAGTCGTGGGACTGTATACATATCTGCTGACCTCACAAAAGCCAAACATAGTGAAAGTATTGAAACATGAGGAGAATAAGTCTAAGATGACTTAACTGCTTAGTTTAGCAGAAACATATTGGCTTCAAGAGGGACTGGAAATCAAAGCAGAAGTAGATAAAAATCAGGCAGCAACAGAATCGGCCAAAAAACAAAAGAAATAATATAAGGTGAAGGATTAGATGAATAGGTAAAAAATGTGGGAAATGCATAAATATAGTTGCAAGTGTAGAAAACTCTTGGAAGAACTTCATGTTGATCAGGATCGAACACAGGAATGGTTAAGGAGAGGTGAATTTAAACCAAAAGACGAAAGGTTAATAGTGGCGGCCCAAGATAGTGGACTACTACGTACACATTGGTTTACAAAATCAATTCAGCATGTGGGAGAAACAGACAAATGTGGGTTTTGTAAAACAGACTTGGAAACAGTTGCACATCTTTTTGCTGGTTGTAATATACTAATGGCAGAAGGACTGTATACTGAAAAGCATAACAATGTGGCAAGACTGTTGTATTGGGGATTGTGCAACTATTATAATAGCTGAAAAACACTAGAAACATGAGACACAAAGCATTATAGAAATTGTTTATATCACATGGGATCACACGTTACCAACAGTTTAAAAAATAGATGCGAGAAAAACAGATATAGTAACTCATAAATAGAAGACAAAAGTAGCTGTGATCATTGAAGTTGCTACACCAAGCGACAACAGTGTCTTATGTACAGAGAAAAACAAAGTCATAAAATATAACAATGTGCAGGCAAAAATGAGAGCAATGTGGAAGAAGGATAACCAGACAGACTCAGTGGTAGTAGTAGTAGGAGCAATGGGTCTTATAAAAAAAGAATTTACAGTCATACTTGGATATGTTACCGATACATGTAACTCCATACGAATTGGAGGAGTCATTACCAGGCACATTGCGGGTGCTGCACAGAGCACATCTGTCCAACATCAAAGATTAAAACAGTACTAATTTTGTGAACTTTTATCATATTTCGACTAAGGAATGGGGTCCATTCCCATCTTGGTATTAGAAACCCAAAAAACTTGGGAGAAATTTAAGTGCAGAGGATTATTTCCAGAGGTTATATAATCCCTTCTTCCCTTCCACCTCCATCTTTGTGCAAATTTCCCAATGTTGCATCCAGTTAGAGGAAAGCAGCAACACTAAAAATACAAAAGCCACTAGAAAAAGAGTCATGCGAGAACTCCCACCAGACCAGATAGAATCTGTAATTTACTCCATAGTCTTTTTAGTGCCAAAGAAAACAGGGGACAGGAGACTGCTTTTGGATCTCAGTAACTTGAACAAATCAGTTTGACACCCACATTTCCGGATGGTCACGTTTCAGTCTATTCTGCCTTTTTTGTGCATGGATGATTGGATGTGCTCGATGGACCTTCAGGGTGCATACTGTCACAGAAAAATTAACAGAAATTTAAAAGGTATCTACGCTTCTGGCTCTGAGCCCGTCATTACCAGTTCAAAGCACTGCCCTTTGGTCTCTTCACAACCCCCAAGGTGTTCACCAAATGCATGGCAGTGGTCGCAGCTCACATGAGGTTGTTGGGACTTCGGGTGTTTCCATATTTGAATGACTGGCTTATTACTGCCCCGACCAAGCATCCGCCATTATGAGCCCAAGATCAGGTACTCCAAACGTGTTCCCATCTCGGAATCATAACAAATTACAACAAATCTCAGTTAGAACATACTCAGACATTGGAATTCATGGGAGTGATCTTCAACACAATTTTTGTGACGGCTTCCCTTCCTCTGTTGAGAATGTAAACCATAAGATTCCAGGTCAGAAAGATAATATGCAGTACGACAGTCTTCTCCTGGTTGATCCTTCAATACTGGAGGTCAGTGTCGGCAGCTGTAGTTCTAGATCCTCTAGCAAGATTTCACATGAGAATTCTTCAGTGGATGTTAGCAGTACAATAGTCGATTCTTTACCAATATATGTCAGCTCAGATAAGAGTCACTCAGGCGTACAAGAGATAACTTTGGTGGATTCTGTCAGATCAGGTTCTACAAGGCTCTCCCTTCATTTTTCCTCAGTCCAAAGCTATAATGACCATGGATGCCTCCTAAATTGGGTCGGGGGGGCACTTCCTAGGGAAGACTGTCCAAGGTGCTTGATCTTTGATCTCCCCCAAAGAGGCCAACATGCATATCAATGTCCTGGAAATCAGAATACAAAAGAGGATCACTGGAACTAATACAGGTCTGGCTAAACTTTATTCACAATGCAAGTTAAAAACCTTAGCCATTCGGATTCATCAGGCACATAACACACAGTGGAAAAAAAACACACACCTTAAATAATAAAAGCAATGTCACATGACTAACACAGATTAAAAATATAATTAATTAAACCTGCTGACACTTAACTTTAAGCAGAGGTTTTAAAGTAACATACCCATTCAAACCAAGTGGCATGTTGCCTTTCATTCTTACAGTCCATCTTAATTCTTCATTTTCAGTAATCAGTTTAATATCCCCTCCTGGTAATGGTTCATCTAGCACCTTTAAAATCATAAATTTAAAAACATGGTGTTTTCCTTTTTCACTAATGTGTGTGTATAAAGCATTAGTTGGAATCCTCCTATTAATGTCTGAGAATTGTCTACTAATACGATCCTTAAATTTCCTGTTTGTCATACCTGTATAGTATACTTCACACATAGTGCACTTGGCCATGTAAATACAATTTTGTGTATTACAATTACCAAAAAGCTTTAAGTGTAAACTCTGTGACATATATAGGATGTTTGAGCAATTTCTATGTATAAATGTGTGTATTGTGCACAATTATTACAAATAAACGTGCCTTTCCTCCTACTAGTAGAATAAATTCTATCCTTAGGCTGTCCTTATTAACATAACCTATGATGTTAAGTTGTCTATCTCGCCTTCATTCTTGCTGGATGGGTTCGGAGCCGATCCTCGGCTCCGACTCGGCCAATACTAAAGCTCGAGAGCTAATTCCACCGGCTCGAGGCTCCCCTATATCCCACAATGCTAGGCGGTAACGCCTCAGATCTCGTTTGCTGCTTAGCTGACAAGGTGCTTTTCCAACCGGCTCTGCAGGTTAGTTAATTTTCTAAAGTTCTAGTAAACTTAGACCCCCCCCTTTAAGTTAGTTTTTCTATAGTAATTAGTTAGTTACTTAGTTTGTTAGCACTCCCTTACAAATATCTTCCCTTTCCAAAATTTTTTTCCAAGGGTTTTTTTCCCTTAGGCCTTAGGCCCCTTCCCACCCCTCCTAGTAGTTGGAGTGAGTGTGTTTTTTTCTGTCAGGATCTTTGTTAAATTTAGTTAGCTTAATTTAAATTTTAGTGTAATCTGTATGTTTGTGTGAGTGATTGCACTAGTGCTGTCTCTTTAGATATGTCTAAAGAATCGAAGGTCTCAGGCTTTAAGAAGTGTGACTCATGCTGTCAGAAGATGTCTCTGACAGACGGTCACACTTCTTGTCTGTATTGCCTGGGACCTTTACACCTGCAGGACTCTTGTGCTGTCTGTCACGGTTTCAGCCCTAGAGTCCTGCAGGAATGTAAAAACAAATTGATCTTGAGGGGCTTATTGAAGCCCGAGGGTCCCCCGACTCAGTCTCTGTCGGGGAAACCTTCTAAGCCCTCCAGGCAGTCGGCTCCAGTGTCTGAGCCGTCCTCCGGAGGTTCAAAGACCATTCATATGGTGATTCTAGACCTGCCACACACACCGTGTCCTCGGCTCCGGCTGGAGCCGAGACAGACAAGTCGAAGTCGGCTCCGATACCCTTGTCGGAACCGACTACTAGAAAGAGATCCAGGTCTCCTTCTATCGGCTCCATTCATTCAGCTCCAGCGTCACCGCTCTTGTCTGAACGGAGCCATAGGTCACACTCCTCTAGGTCCTCCAGACTTTCGGACCATGATTTGCAGAGGGTGGTGAGTAGACTTCTTAAGTCCGAGGCACTGGCCCAGATGTTACACAGCCCAACTCAACAGTCGATGGCTACCCCTGTTCCATTAGACATTCCTCCTCCGACTCTCTTGAGTTCGGATCCGGTGCTGCTCGGAGCTGAGACTGTGGGAGCATCGGAACTGATACCTTTCCTTTCGGCACCGTCGTCTGCTCCGATTTCCTCCTTGGAGGGATCTCGGCGCCGGACTTCCCTCGTCGGCTCCGAGGGGGCGAGTGGCATCGGACCCTTGTCCGTCCCCGCTCTCCCTCTTGGTGCTTCGGCACTGGTTAGTTCGGCTCCGACATCGGCTTCGGAGCCATCCTTGTCGGTGCCGGGGGAGATTTTTGGCTCTTCAGAGCGGAGACCTCTGGCCTTGCCTGACAGGGGTGCCTTTGAGGTCATGCGGAGCGTGTTAGAACCTGGTTCTACTCCACAGTCGGCTCCATCAGCCCCTCCCTCCACAGTGCCTGCAGTGATTTCTTCTCACCCCCTTGCTTTGGACCGTAGAGAATCTGCGCCTCAAGTATCCCCAGTGGGAATTTCCTCCTCTTCCGAGGCCTCTCCTGACCTTGCAGGAGAACCCCCTAGGAAGAGACAGTGCAAGAGGAAGCACATTAACTCCCCTGAGTCTGTCACCTCTGACACTGATTTGGAGGATTCTGAGGGTTCCCCTCGTTCCCCCTCTGAAGATGTCTCCTTTGCAGACATACTCGAAATCTTGAAACAGAGGGGGAATTGGCCAGCCCTTAACCCTTCAGAGGACGAATCAGTGTACCTTGAGGCATTTGGTTCTCGACCTACCACCTCCTGGGTGTCCCCTCCCTTTGACCCCCTCGTGGAAGTGGTGGCGAGGAAGGCCTGGGCAGCTCCTGACTCGGTGGAACCCACCCCTAGGAGGCCAGCCAAATTTATCACTGCCCCCAAAGACAAGGAGTTTTTGTCCAAAGGTGTCTCTGTGGATGCCATGGTGGTGGCTGCAGCCACCAAGAAGGAACTAGCGGATCCTTCAGTACCTGTTCATCCTCCTAATAAGGAATCTAGGACCATGGTCAGGTACGGTAAGTGGATGTTCTCATCAGCGACCTTTTCTATGCGTTCGCTGAATTACCTGTGTCATTTCACTCGTCTCCAAAGGGACTTGCTCAAGGATATGAGTGAAGTGTTGAAGGACCCATCAGCTGTGGGGTTTCAAGATAGGATGAACTCCCAGCTGGCTACCCTTAATTCAGTAGTTAACTCGTCCATGCGCCTGATTTCGTACGCAGCTGATGGAGCGAGCAGGGCCGCAGGTACAGGGGTGGCCTTACGCCGCCATGCCTGGATGCGGCTATGTAGCTTTGCGGACCCTTTCAAGGCATCCTTCACTAACTCCCCTTTTGATGGATCATCTCTCTTTGGTCCACAAGTGAAGGATACTCTGACAAGGTGCGAGGTAGAAGGTAAGACTCTTTCTGCCGTCGGAGTCCGTTTTTCTACCCCTTCTAGACCTTACCCCAAGGGTCAGAAGGGGGGAAGATGTGGTTCCGCAAACAACCACAGGGAGTCTTACCGGACGCACAGAGTCGTTTCCTCTCTAGAGGCAGAGGGGGGAACAATGATAATAGACGCCGTCCTAGAGGCAGAGGGGGCCCGCAGAATCAGGGTAGTCGAGAACCTTCTCTGACAAACCCTTTCAGCACCCCTGAGGGGCTGCCCGACTGTCCACCTTCGGAGGCAGTCGGGGGAAGATTATTTCTGTACCCAAAAGCCTGGCTTTCCCTTACTCAAGACAAGTGGGTACAGTCTATCATATCCGAAGGCTACAGAATTCCATTCATTCACATCCCAAAACAATCCAGAAACTCCCTTCCAGACGTTCCACCCAGTCAAAGGGAGCAAGCAGCACTAGAAATTTCAAAGCTGCTAGCAAAAAGAGCCATTCAACCAGTTCCAGCAGACCAACAAGGATCCGGAATCTACTCCAAATTCTTTTTGGTTCCAAAAAAGACAGGGGACTGGAGACCCATTTTGGATCTCAGCAACTTGAACAAGTTTGTCAAGAAAACAAAATTTCGGATGGTCACGCTGCAGTCCATTCTGCCCTTTCTGGGTCAGGACAACTGGATGTGCTCCATACATCTCCAGGATGCGTACTATCACATCAAGATAAAGAGACAATCCAGGAGATTTCTCCGCTTCAGGCTAGGAGCCAGTCATTTTCAGTTCAGGGCCCTGCCCTTTGGTCTCACTACAGCCCCCCGAGTGTTCACCAAATGCATGGCAGTGGTCGCCGCTCATTTGAGGGGCCAGTGATTCCAGGTGTTTCCGTACTTAGACGACTGGCTCCTGACTGTCACAACCAGGCATCTACTTCTCTTAGCCAGGGACTACACTTTACGAACCTGTCGGACTCTAGGCATCTCTGTAAATTACGAAACGTCTGTCTTGTCGCCTTGTCAGTCTATTACCTTTATAGGCGCAAGATTAGACACAGTCAGTCTGTCAGCCAGACTCACGGAACAAAGAATAGCAGACATTCACAAGCAGGTTTTTCTTCTATTACGACACAACAGGGTCAAGGTCAGACTGGTGTTGAAAGTCCTAGGGATTATGGCGGCTATTCCTCTCCTCCCCTTAGCCCGCTTCCACATGAGGATTCTTCAGTGGATGCTATTCACTCAGTGGTCCTTTCAACTTCTGCCAATGTCCCACACTATCAGCATAACTCAGTCATGCAGGAATCATCTTTCCTGGTGGGTCACATCTCCCCAACTTCTTCTAGGGAGACCTTTCATTCCCCCGCCCCCGGCTGCAACTCTGACAACGGACGCCTCCCTGATCGGGTGGGGGGGGGGCATTACCAGGGCAGGACAGTCCAGGGCACGTGGCAGCCGATCGAGTGCCACTTGCACATAAATGTTCTAGAGATGAGAGCAGTGCTTTTAGCGTTGCAAGCCCTTCAGGACTCTCTTCCCAAGGGAACTATAGCAATTCAGACGGACAATATGTCCGTAGTGTGGTACATCAACAAGCAGGGCAGGACCAAATCTTACCCCTTATGTCGAGAAGCACTCAGACTGTGGCAATGGGCAATCTCTTCTCAGCGCTTCCTGATAGCAGCGCACATTCCCGGCAAGTCCAATGTGATAGCAGACAGATTGAGCAGAGCAATTCTCATGCCTCACGAGTGGTCTCTGAAGAAATCAGTGTTGGAAGAAGTTTTTCGAACTTGGGGCCAACCTTGCTGCGATCTTTTTGCCACTCCCCAAAACAGCAAGTGTCCTGATTTCTTCACCCTCTTTCCCCTACCAGGTCATCCCATCAGAGACGCTCTAGTTCACGATTGGCCTCCAGGACTCCTGTATGCCTTTCCCCCCTTCCCACTGATACCTCAGCTGATTCGGAAAGCCATCACTTTGAAGGCCTCAATGATCCTCATTGCCCCTTGTTGGCCTCGACAGGTTTGGTTTCCCTTTCTTCACCGTTACCTTTTGGTGCAACCATGGCATCTGGACCCAGTTCCAGATCTCTTGACCCATCAATCGGGTCAACTGCACCAATCCCTTTCTTCTCTGAACCTCACAGCGTGGTTCCTCCAATTCCAACCTTAGCCAGGCTTCCCTTAATATCTCACTCAGTTAGAGATATTTTGATAGCTTCTCATAAGTCTTCTACCCGAAAGATTTATAGCAGCAAATGGAAACGTTTCTCCTTCTGGGCAGCGTCCAGGGAAATAGATCCTTTTACTGCACCTATTCAGTCCATTCTGGATTTCCTAGCTGAGCTTTTCCAAGCAGGCTCTTCTCCTTCTACTATCAGAGTTCAATTGGCGGCTATATCTAATTTTCATGTGGGTGTGTCAGAGTCTACTATTATGTCTCACAAACTCTGTAAAGCCTTTTTGAAAGGAGTCTTTCTTCTTAAGCCCCCTATCAAGGATCCACCTCCTCCATGGGATCTGAACTTGGTTCTAGCATCATTGATTCTACCCCCCTTTGAACCTGCGGCTTCATGTTCTATGAAGTTGTTGTCTTGGAAAACGCTTTTTCTAATAGCCATCACTTCAGCTAGAAGGGTATCGGAACTCCATGCTCTATGCTGTCGTCCCCCGTATTTACTTTTTCACAGAGATAGAGTATCCTTGCGTACCAATCCATCCTTTTTGCCCAAAGTGTCCTCTCAAGCAAATCTGAATCAAACTATTGATCTCCCAGTTTTTTTCCCCAACTATGGCAACAGGTCAGAACAGAAACTGCACTGTTTAGATGTTCATCGCCAACTTAGGTATTATTTAGACAGGACTAAACAGTTTAGAAAATCAGATCAACTGTTTATTTTATATGCGGAAGGCAAGATGGGCCTTCCAGTCACTAAAGTGTCCCTTTCTAGATGGCTTATTTCTACGATTACCTTTATTTATGAGATCAGGCACCAGCAATTGCCCTCAAAGCCTAGAGCTCACTCTACTAGGGCCTTAGCCACATCCATAGCTTTTCAGGATAGGCTTCCTATTGATTCTATTTGCTCAGCAGCCACCTGGGCTTCACCTCATACCTTCATTTCTCATTACAAGTTGGACATAGCCTCCAGAGACCGTGGCAACTTTGGTTCCACTGTGCTCAAGAGTGTGTTCCGATAGGCCACCCGGGACAAGGTGCTAGGGACGCGGTCCCATCCAGCAAGAATGAAGGCGAGACAGACAACTTAACATTAAGAAGTTATGTACCTACCATAACGTTCCATGTTAGTTGTCTTCTTCTCGCCTTCTTTCTTGCGTCCCACCCTTTTTCCCCCTAGCCTGGACAGACCTAGAGGAGATTGTCTTGTGACCTTTCAATCCTTTTCTCCCACACTCTGCCACCTCTATATTTTTCCTCTGTTAGGTTTAGGACACCTCACAGTCAGCCTTATAGAGGTGGGTTACCCTTCTCCATGTTATGGAGTTTTTTCTTGCTTGGCCTAGCTTTCAAACGAGATCTGAGGAGTTACCACCTAGCATTGTGGGATATGGGGGAGCCTCGAGCCGGTGGAATTAGCTCTCGAGCTTTAGTATTGGCCGAGTCGGAGCCGAGGATCGGCTCCGAACCCATCCAGCAAGAAAGAAGGCGAGAAGAAGACAACTAACATGGAACGTTATGGTAGGTACATAACTTCTTATTTTAGATTGAAGCTCTTCTTATAACCAAACGTACATAGTTCAGTTATACAATCCATTAACTCCGTTTCTTTCAACATCAGCCAATATTTGGATATCTTGTGCATCGTTAGTTTTATTGCTGTATGTTAACATACATCTATTTTGCAATGTTTGATGTCCTGGAAATGAAATCAATGCTTTTAGCATTGTAGGCCTTCTAAGACTCTGTCTCTTTCAGGACAATTACGATCCAAATAGAAAATATGTCAGTGGCTTGGTACAGCAACAAACAAGGAGGAACTAGATCTTACCCCCTGTGTAGACAAGCCCCCAGAGTGAGGCAGTGGGCGATTTCAACCAACCAGTTTCTGATAGCAGTACACATTCCGGGGAAATCCATCATGATAGACAAACTGAGCAGGTCCATTCTACCTCACGAGTGGTCTCTCAACTTGAAAGTGGCAGAAATTATTTTTTGCAGATGGGGGCCAGCCTAGCTGCGATCTCTTTGCACCAACTCCCCAAACAACAAGTGCAGCAGCTAAACTGATCAGGAAGATAGTAACCACAACCGACGAGGGGCTGCTGTAACAAAGGTGTATAAACTGCTGCTCTCCAATAAAACTTCCAGGCCCATAAACGCTCCAAACAAGTTTATTCAATGAAAACACAAACATAAAAACGTCGACCTAGGTTTCGTCCGCTGTACGAACTTCATCAGAACACCACAAAATACCTCCAAAAATCTTAAATAATGTGCACAAACATACTTAATGAGCCTATTAACCAATGAAGTGCATATGCAAACATTTTGAAATCTTAAAGCAGCAATGTAACTGGGTTGAACTGTGTGTTAATTGTATAAAAATACCCAAAAAAAAACCCCCACCCCTCCAATAATAAAAACTACTTAATGCAAACAACTATATATGTGCTAATATATATAATAATATGTAGATTGTTACCTGAACGCACTAAATTGCAATAAACCCGACCTATTTAAAAAGTGTCACGAAATGTGTACTTTTTATAAAAAACATCTTAAGTTGTAGATTATGATGTTACTTAATGTATTAATATATAAAAAAGACCATTATGTCTGATAACTGTTGTGTAAATAATAACATGTGAATATACTATGTGAAATTCTACTGTGTGTATACATTATTATGAATATAAATACAAGGGGAAACAAAGGAATCATAAGATCATAAAAATGGTAAAAAAACCCATGAGTGGTAAAAAAACATGAAGTGTTAAAAACTTGTAGCATCTGTTTCACTGAATAAATAACAATTGGATGTATAGATAAATAAATAAATTAGTAAATTATTAACTAATAACTATACATTGTGATGTACATATAATATAAAACATATATACAGTACACCATGTGTATATATAAACATGACCATAAATTGATTTTTATAGGTCAAGTACACATAATGTGCACCCTATATCATAAACAAAGTTTGTCCTAAATATAACCAACTCACACTAGAATAAATTAAAAATGGTGTGCATAACAAATACCCTAATGTCTTAACAGGACCAATGGTCATAAAAAATGATAATAAATACCTAATAAAAACAATTACATACAATATATCAAAGGTTTGCATAAACCAATAACAAAACCACAACAGATGTAATAAAATACCAAGGCCATACTAACTGCCCTTGATGTTATTCAACCATAAAATTGGCTTAATACTTATGTATTCATTAAGTCCAGGATATTGGTTAGCATTCAGTAATATCTGCACTCTCATTTCTGACAAGTCTAAATTGTATTTAGTAAACTTGCCTTGTATATCCAACTTCTGGTGTACAACACCGAAAAATTTAAAAGAGTGACTTCCAAATTGATTTTATGTCTGGCCAGGGCATTTGTTAGTTTATTGTTTCTAATATCCAGTAGATGTTCTTTAACCCTCTCTCTAAAATGTCTACAAGTTTTGCCAACATAAAAACCTTCACACTGTTGACAAACAGCAATATAAACAACATTTTTAGTGTAACAGTTTATGTGATGGTTAATTCTAATATTATGTCCATTTACAATCACCATTCCTTCAGTGTTAATTAAATACTTGCAAGTCGAACATCTACCGCATTTAAAACTCCCCCTAGGTTTTGTGAACTGTTATAAATATTAGTATTCAGACCTTCAAATAAATCTTTAAATGAGGTGTCCTTTCTAAACACATGTTTAACACTACCCGTGAACATTCCCTCAAGTGATTTGTCTGTACTTATAAATTTCCAATTCTTATTAATAATATTTATAATACTCGAGGAAATGCCATTATATGTAGTTATGTACAATGGAACGTTGTTACATATAAATTTTCCAACGTCCACCGCTGGACTGAGGGGACTTTCACTGGTAATCATCATGTTACTATGTAAAATTGCCTTATATGTGCCATTGTTTCTCTTATATTTCACTTCATTAGCTATATTATTACAAAAGTCCTGTGGGTATCCCCTATTTAAAAATAGGCTAATAATAAATTGAATTTCATGATCAAAATCCACATCCTCACTGACCATTCTGGCTGCCCTCACCATCTGGCCTTTAACCACTGCTTTTTTTTGGTGGTGAGGGTGCCAACTATCAAAATGTAGGTACGAATTTGAGAATGTGGGCTTCCTATAAATATTAGACACAAGCTTCTTCTTAACATTATCAAAAGTTAAATTGATGTCCAAATAACTAATACTTTTCTTACTAATCACATGTGTGAATTTTAAAAAGTTATACTATTATTAAGATATTCTAAAACCTATTTAATATTGCACTTTCTCCATTCCAAATAATAAATAAATCATAAAATCTCCCATAAAATTTGATGTATTTAAAATATTCTGAATTAAATACATAATTCAACTCCCAATATGTTAAAACAAAATTAGCAAAACCAGACACGCTGCTCCTATGGCAATACCACTGACCTGTTTGTAGTATGCTCCATCAAAAATATAAAATTATTATTGAGTACAATCCCCATTAATTTAACTATAACATTAATTTTATTCTGGTCATAAATATTAGTATAGTATAATTGTTCTTCCAACCATTCCAATCCTTTATCATGGGGTATAACAGTGTACAAATTGCATACATCCAAAGTAATAAAGGTATCATTGTCTTCAAATATTGTATTGTTAATTTTACCCAAAAATCCCAGGAGTCCCTCAAGATGTGTGAAAAGATGCAATGCCTGGTTTAAGATAGTAATCTAAAAATTGACTAATGAAATGTGTTTTACTCCTTTTACCATCCACTATTGGTCTAAAGTTCAAATTGTCCAAACCCTTGTGTATTTTGGGAATCCCAAAAATACCACTAATCACCGGAAAATCATTTTGCTTCATGTTCGTCCACTTCTCCCTGATATAACATATCAAAAAGTGTGGTGTCAATCCTCTTGTGTGCTATGTTGATCTCATTTCTACTAATTTCACTATATGTATTTTCTACCAACATAGCATTCATGTAAGAAATATAATCATTATTATCCACTATTACTATGCCACTACCCTTATCGGGTTTCATAATTCTAATGTTTTCGGTGGACAAAATCCTACGTAGGGTGACCTCTTCTTGTTTCGTTAAGTTGCTGGCATTGTTAACATCCTTATTATAATCAATAAAGGCCTCTCTTATATCATTCTCCGTCATTTTTTCAAACAAACCAATCCTGTCATGCATAGGAGGGTTGTAAGTGCTGGGTTTAGATAGTCTATTACTACCATTCTCAATACAACCCCAAGGGTTACTCTGGTACAATATTTTTAAGTTTAACTTACGGGTAAATAATTTCAGATCTATAATACTGTTGACAATGTTACCTCTTTTTTTCGGTACAAAACTAAAACCCTTAGAAAACAATTCTACACAATCTCTGTCAAAGGACTTATTACTATAATTATATAATTTAAAATCGCCCTTATGATTCTCAATAATATTGGGATTAAAAAATAATAAATTACAATTCCCTTGTCCATTTGTTGCCCCATTCATATTCAACTGTACACACTTATCAACATCAACTAAAACATCAGTACCACAACTAAAACATATATCAACATTATGTACATCCACTGTTGCATCTGGGTACATATGCTCAATACAGTCATGAATTGTCAAATCGTTCATTGAATCACTCGGGTTGATAACACTGAAATGTGTGTTGCCATCCAACAAACCTGTCGTGTATTGATCATTGTCCAAATTATGAATAGTACTGTCGATACTATCACATTGCATTTCACATGTCTTCAGGATCAAATCGCTACCAAAATCCGTTGTGGTTACGTCCGTGGGTACGGGCGAAACCATACCCATGTTAGTACACACTTCAGCGTTGTTGCAAATAGTACCAGTAAACCCCTGCTGTATATTGGTACCATGTGCTGAAGTATCAAATATGGTACTACCGCTGCCCTTGTACGCAAGGTTAAATGAAGTATAATTAAATTCACAGTCCTCCCACCCCACTAAACTGTTCAATGCATACGTAGTATTGATAAAACAACCGTTTACAGTCCCATTGCAGTGTGAACAAATCCCCTGTACAGTATCCGGCAACGAAACAACGTCATTATCAATATTAAAGGAACTTGTAACTACTTTTTCAGACTTCATTCCAACATTAGAATAAGACAGAGGGGAAGGAAAACGCTTACCCAGTACCTTAATGTCTTGGACGCCATCGGCTACTTGTGCGCCCCCCACGCGTTTTTTGATTGAAAGTTAACTTTCCTGGTTCTTTCGTGTTCCCTCCTCGGTCTTGTTGCCGCATATTCATACTCCTCCTCCTCATCGTCGTGGTGTTGCTCCATAAGCCTTTTTGATCTCCTGGGTCCTTCACCTTCTCTTGGACTACCACCATGCCGTGCTACACGCGTTTCTGATGGCAAAGGGGAAGTGATGTCATCTAAGGCATCCATACGATTGGTGCCCTCTTCCAGTCTCCCTTCTCTGAGATTACGTTTAGTTGGCTTGGATTTGGGATATACCAAACCCGTTGAATAGACTCTCAAGTCCCTTTTGATTTTTTGCTGTTTCTTTTCATATAAAACATTACAACTGTATTCTACCTCTTTTATGATGTTAGTATAATTTGTATAATATTGATCGAACAGTAAATCTTGGCTGATGGAGTTATTTAGCCGATCCAAATCGGAAATAAGCATGTCTATTTTCTTGTCATTATATGCTATCATTATCTCCATTAGAGCTATGCCCGTTTTATTAAATAAATCATGCAGCTCCTTAAGCATTTCAGGCTCATGTTCACTTCCATTCGGATATCGCCATAGCCTTAAACCTTTAGGAACCAACCCCAGCTCAATATTTTTACGTAGATAACCATTCTCCATTTGGGTTCTTTTCAATTTGAACATCTTCACTTCAAAAACACGTAGCCAATCACGCATATTGCCTTCCTCTCTGTAATTCTCACTATTCATGGAAACAGGTTTATTGTTAAAAGAAAATTGATTAGATTTCCATGAATCACTGCTAACCGCTTCAGGTTGCACAATGACTCTTTTAGCGTGAAAAACTTGACCACAAGGTATACTGTCACTGCCGGATGCTACAGGTACCAAAGAAGGGGTCGCTTGTGTTAAAGGCATCCCCAAACTGTTTGTAGACTCCGTGCTATTGTTATATGATGTCATAAGTTTCTGAATTAACAATGAATGCTGTTTAAGTTGTTCATTCATATCCTTTAACAGCATACCCACATCAATTGCTCCACCATCTTCCTCCATAATGAACACTTGGAAACTGGAACACACCAACAAATAAACTGATCAGGAAGATAGTAACCACAACCGACGAGGGGCTGCTGTAACAAAGGTGTATAAACTGCTGCTCTCCAATAAAACTTCCAGGCCCATAAACGCTCCAAACAAGTTTATTCAATGAAAACACAAACATAAAAACGTCGACCTAGGTTTTAGATCCTGTCACGAACTTCATCAGAACACCACAAAATACCTCCAAAAATCTTAAATAATGTGCACAAACATACTTAATGAGCCTATTAACCAATGAAGTGCATATGCAAACATTTTGAAATCTTAAAGCAGCAATGTAACTGGGTTGAACTGTGTGTTAATTGTATAAAAATACCCAAAAAAAAACCCCCACCCCTCCAATAATAAAAACTACTTAATGTAAACGACTATATATGTGCTAATATATATAATAATATGTAGATTGATCAACCCAGTTACATTGCTGCTTTAAGATTTCAAAATGTTTGCATATGCACTTCATTGGTTAATAGGCTCATTAAGTATGTTTGTGCACATTATTTAAGATTTTTGGAGGTATTTTGTGGTGTTCTGATGAAGTTAGGGGCGAAACCTAGGTCGCGTTTTATGTTTGTGTTTTCATTGAATAAACTTGTTTGGAGCGTTTATGGGCCTGGAAGTTTTATTGGAGAGCAGCAGTTTATACACCTTTGTTACAGCAGCCCCTCGTCGGTTGTGGTTACTATCTTCCTGATCAGTTTACTTGTTGGTGTGTTCCAGTTTCCAAGTGTTCATTATGGAGGAAGATGTTGGAGCAATTGATGTGGGTATGCTGTTAAAGGATATGAATGAACAACTTAAACAGCATTCATTGTTAATTCAGAAACTTATGACATCATATAACAATAGCACGGAGTCTACAAAGAGTTTGGGGATGCCTTTAACACAAGCGACCCCTTCTTTGGTACCTGTAGCATCCGGCAGTGACAGTATACCTTGTGGTCAAGTTTTTCACGCTAAAAGAGTCATTGTGCAACCTGAAGCGGTTAGCAGTGATTCATGGAAATCTAATCAATTTTCTTTTAACAATAAACCTGTTTCCATGAATAGTGAGAATTACAGAGAGGAAGGCAATATGCGTGATTGGCTACGTGCTTTTGAAGTGAAGATGTTCAAATTGAAAAGAACCCAAATGGAGAATGGTTATCTACGTAAAAATATTGAGCTGGGGTTGGTTCCTAAAGGTTTAAGGCTATGGCGATATCCGAGCAGTGAACATGAGCCTGAAATGCTTAAGGAGCTGCATGATTTATTTAATAAAACGGGCATAGCTCTAATGGAGATAATGATAGCATATAATGACAAGAAAATAGACATGCTTATTTCCGATTTGGATCGGCTAAATAACTCCATCAGCCAAGATTTACTGTTCGATCAATATTATACAAATTATACTAACATCATAAAAGAGGTAGAATACAGTTGTAATGTTTTATATGAAAAGAAACAGCAAAAAATCAAAAGGGACTTGAGAGTCTATTCAACGGGTTTGGTATATCCCAAATCCAAGCCAACTAAACGTAATCTCAGAGAAGGGAGACTGGAAGAGGGCACCAATCGTATGGATGCCTTAGATGACATCACTTTTGCCATCAGAAGCGTGTAGCACGGCATGGTGGTAGTCCAAGAGAAGGTGAAGGACCCAGGAGATCTAAAAGACTTATGGAGCAACACCACGACGATGAGGAGGAGGAGTATGAATATGCGGCAACAAGACCGAGGAGGGAATACGAAAGAACCAGGAAAGTTAACTTTCAATCAAAAAACGCGTGGGGGGCGCACAAGTAGCCGATGGCGTCCAAGACATTAAGGTACTGGGTAAGCGTTTTCCTTCCTCTCTCTCTTATTCTAATGTTGGAACGAAGTCTGAAAAAGTAGTTACAAGTTCCTTTAATATTGATAATGACGTTGTTTCGTTGCCGGATACTGTACAGGGGATTTGTTCACACTGCAATGGGACTGTAAACGGTTGTTTTATCAATACTACGTATGCATTGAACAGTTTAGTGGGGTGGGAGGACTGTGAATTTAATTATACTTCATTCAACCTTGCTCACAAGGGCAGCGGTAGTACCATACTTGATACTTCAGCACATGGTACCAATATACAGCAGGTTTTTACTGGTACTATTTGCAACAACGCTGAAGTGTGTACTAACATGGGTATGGTTTCGCCCGTACCCACGGACGTAACCACAACGGATTTTGGTAGCGATTTGATCCTGAAGACATGTGAAATGCAATGTGATAGTATCGACAGTACTATTCATAATTTGGACAATGATCAATACACGACAGGTTTGTTGGATGGCAACACACATTTCAGTGTTATCAACCCGAGTGATTCAATGAACGATTTGACAATTCATGACTGTATTGAGCATATGTACCCAGATGCAACAGTGGATGTACATAATGTTGATATATGTTTTAGTTGTGGTACTGATGTTTTAGTTGATGTTGATAAGTGTGTACAGTTGAATATGAATGGGGCAACAAATGGACAAGGGAATTGTAATTTATTATTTTTTAATCCCAATATTATTGAGAATCATAAGGGCGATTTTAAATTATATAATTATAGTAATAAGTCCTTTGACAGAGATTGTGTAGAATTGTTTTCTAAGGGTTTTAGTTTTGTACCGAAAAAAAGAGGTAACATTGTCAACAGTATTATAGATCTGAAATTATTTACCCGTAAGTTAAACTTAAAAATATTGTACCAGAGTAACCCTTGGGGTTGTATTGAGAATGGTAGTAATAGACTATCTAAACCCAGCACTTACAACCCTCCTATGCATGACAGGATTGGTTTGTTTGAAAAAATGACGGAGAATGATATGAGAGGCCTTTATTGATTATAATAAGGATGTTAACAATGCCAGCAACTTAACGAAACAAGAAGAGGTCATCCTACGTAGGATTTTGTCCACCGAAAACATTAGAATTATGAAACCCGATAAGGGTAGTGGCATAGTAATAGTGGATAATAATGATTATATTTCTTACATGAATGCTATGCTATGTTGGTAGAAAATACATATAGTGAAATTAGTAGAAATGAGATCAACATAGCACACAAGAGGATTGACACCACACTTTTTGATATGTTATATCAGGGAGAAGTGGACGAACATGAATGGCGTTTTTTGCAAAATGATTTTCCGGTGATTAGTGGTATTTTTGGGATTCCCAAAATACACAAGGGTTTGGACAATTTGAACTTTAGACCAATAGTGGATGGTAAAAGGAGTAAAACACATTTCATTAGTCAATTTTTAGATTACTATCTTAAACCAGGCATTGCATCTTTTTCACACATCTTGAGGGACTCCTGGGATTTTTTGGGTAAAATTAACAATACAATATTTGAAGACAATGATACCTTTATTACTTTGGATGTATGCAATTTGTACACTGTTATACCCCATGATAAAGGATTGGAATGGTTGGAAGAACAATTATACTATACTAATATTTATGACCAGAATAAAATTAATGTTATAGTTAAATTAATGGGGATTGTACTCAATAATAATTTTATATTTTTTGATGGAGCATACTACAAACAGGTCAGTGGTATTGCCATAGGAGCAGCGTGTGCTCCGGGTTTTGCTAATTTTGTTTTAACATATTGGGAGTTGAATTATGTATTTAATTCAGAATATTTTAAATACATCAAATTTTATGGGAGATTTTTATACGATTTATTTATTATTTGGAATGGAGAAAGTGCAATATTAAATAGGTTTTTAGAATATCTTAATAATAGTATAACTTTTTTAAAATTCACACATGTGATTAGTAAGAAAAGTATTAGTTATTTGGACATCAATTTAACTTTTGATAATGTTAAGAAGAAGCTTGTGTCTAATATTTATAGGAAGCCCACATTCTCAAATTCGTACCTACATTTTGATAGTTGGCACCCTCACCACCAAAAAAAAAGCAGTGGTTAAAGGCCAGATGGTGAGGGCAGCCAGAATGGTCAGTGAGGATGTGGATTTTGATCATGAAATTCAATTTATTATTAGCCTATTTTTAAATAGGGGATACCCACAGGACTTTTGTAATAATATAGCTAATGAAGTGAAATATAAGAGAAACAATGGCACATATAAGGCAATTTTACATAGTAACATGATGATTACCAGTGAAAGTCCCCTCAGTCCAGCGGTGGACGTTGGAAAATTTATATGTAACAACGTTCCATTGTACATAACTACATATAATGGCATTTCCTCGAGTATTATAAATATTATTAATAAGAATTGGAAATTTATAAGTACAGACAAATCACTTGAGGGAATGTTTACGGGTAGTGTTAAACATGTGTTTAGAAAGGACACCTCATTTAAAGATTTATTTGAAGGTCTGAATACTAATATTTATAACAGTTCACAAAAACCTAGGGGGAGTTTTAAATGCGGTAGATGTTCGACTTGCAAGTATTTAATTAACACTGAAGGAATGGTGATTGTAAATGGACATAATATTAGAATTAACCATCACATAAACTGTTACACTAAAAATGTTGTTTATATTGCTGTTTGTCAACAGTGTGAAGGTTTTTATGTTGGCAAAACTTGTAGACATTTTAGAGAGAGGGTTAAAGAACATCTACTGGATATTAGAAACAATAAACTAACAAATGCCCTGGCCAGACATAAAAATCAATTTGGAAGTCACTCTTTTAAATTTTTCGGTGTTGTACACCAGAAGTTGGATACACAAGGCAAGTTTACTAAATACAATTTAGACTTGTCAGAAATGAGAGTGCAGATATTACTGAATGCTAACCAATATCCTGGACTTAATGAATACATAAGTATTAAGCCAATTTTATGGTTGAATAACATCAAGGGCAGTTAGTATGGCCTTGGTATTTTATTACATCTGTTGTGGTTTTGTTATTGGTTTATGCAAACCTTTGCGTGATATATTGTATGTAATTGTTTTTATTAGGTATTTATTATCATTTTTTATGACCATTGGTCCTGTTAAGACATTAGGGTATTTGTTATGCACACCATTTTTAATTTATTCTAGTGTGAGTTGGTTATATTTAGGACAAACTTTGTTTATGATATAGGGTGCACATTATGTGTACTTGACCTATAAAAATCAATTTATGGTCATGTTTATATATACACATGGTGTACTGTATATATGTTTTATATTATATGTACATCACAATGTATAGTTATTAGTTAATAATTTACTAATTTATTTATTTATCTATACATCCAATTGTTATTTATTCAGTGAAACAGATGCTACAAGTTTTTAACACTTCATGTTTTTTTACCACTCATGGGTTTTTTTACCATTTTTATGATCTTATGATTCCTTTGTTTCCCCTTGTATTTATATTCATAATAATGTATACACACAGTAGAATTTCACATAGTATATTCACATGTTATTATTTACACAACAGTTATCAGACATAATGGTCTTTTTTATATATTAATACATTAAGTAACATCATAATCTACAACTTAAGATGTTTTTTATAAAAAGTACACATTTCGTGACACTTTTTAAATAGGTCGGGTTTATTGCAATTTAGTGCGTTCAGGTAACAATCTACATATTATTATATATATTAGCACATATATAGTTGTTTACATTAAGTAGTTTTTATTATTGGAGGGGTGGGGGTTTTTTTTTGGGTATTTTTATACAATTAACACACAGTTCAACCCAGTTACATTGCTGCTTTAAGATTTCAAAATGTTTGCATATGCACTTCATTGGTTAATAGGCTCATTAAGTATGTTTGTGCACATTATTTAAGATTTTTGGAGGTATTTTGTGGTGTTCTGATGAAGTTAAGTACAGTGCCTGCACATGGAAACCTAGGTCGACGTTTTTATGTTTGTGTTTTCATTGAATAAACTTGTTTGGAGCGTTTATGGGCCTGGAAGTTTTATTGGAGAGCAGCAGTTTATACACCTTTGTTACAGCAGCCCCTCGTCGGTTGTGGTTACTATCTTCCTGATCAGTTTATTTGTTGGTGTGTTCCAGTTAACAAGTGCAGCAGCTTCTTTACCCTAATCCCCACACCAGGAGAATCACTGAGGGATGCTGTGCTCCTGGATTGGCCCCCAGGTCTCCTCTGCACTTATCCCCCAACTCCCTAATCCCGAAGTTTCTGTAGAAAGCTGCCCAGTTGAAGAGTAAAGTTTCCTCATTGCACCTTACTGGCCTCAAACGATTTGGGCAATGCAGTGGTTTTGTGAGGCGACATTAACCACTGCAAGAGGTTCTCCGGTTTGATTCTTGACTGGGGTGCCTTCTGTGTGGAGTCTGCATGTCCGCCCTGCGTTCACATGGGTTTCCTCTAGGTGCTCCGGTTTCTCCCACATTCCAAAGACATGCAACTCTGTTTCTCTCTGGGCCTCCACCAAAAATAGGCTCTATCCTAGTCAGACTTTCTTGGTCAACAATTGTTAAAGATGATTCCTCATTCTTTGCCCACATCTGATTTACCCACCTTGGATTCTGGATCCAGTTCCACACCTCCTGTCTCACGCATCAGGCATTGATATTGAACTTCAAGCTAACAGCGTGGTCTCTCCACTTTCTTTAATAGCCAGACAACCCGTGCTCTCATCCCGTTTGTCATATCCTTTTATCTTCCCATAAATCTTCTCTCAGAAAACTTTATGGAAGTAAGTGGAAAAGATTTGTTTTCTGGGTGACTCAGAAATACATAGACCCCATTTCTGCCCCAGTACAGAGTGTTCTAGAGTTTTTGGTGACAATTTTCAATGAAGGAGATAGCTCCTCAACCATTAAAGTCTAATTAACAGCCATCTGTAATTTTCATATTGGGTTTGAGAACTCTTCTCTGGCTTCATCCAAACTTTGTAAAGCCTTCTTGAAAGCTACTCATCTCTTCAGACCTCTGTATTAAGACCCAACTCCTCTATGGGACTTGAGTCTGGTACTGCAGACCTTAATTTATACCCCCTTTGAACCAGCAGCAAAATGTGATCTTAAGTTTCTGACCTGGAAAACTTTTTAGTAGCAATCACTTCTGCCAGAAGGATTTCAGTTACAAGCTTTGTCTTCCAAACCTCATACCTGATTTATCACAAAGATGGAGTAACATTACATAACATTACATATTAATCCTTCTTTCCTTCCTAAGGTGTTGTCAGAATCTAACATCAACCAGTCCAATCTTCCAGTTTTCTTCCCTAAATTCACAAACAAAGGTGAGTATAGGCTACACTTACTAAATGCTCACAGACAAGTGTGTTTTTATTTGCATAGAACAAAGGATTTTAGAAAAACAGACCAATTATTTGTCTACTTTGCAGTTTCAAAATTGGGCAAATTAGTGGCAAAATTAACTCTAACCAAATGGTTTACTGATTGCATAGCATTTGTCTACAACAAGTTGGGCTTGTCCCTACCAAAACCATTAAGTGCCCATTCATCTAGGTCCAAGGCTACTTCTTCAGTGTTTCTGTCTAGGGCTTCCATGGATGACATGTGCTGTTGCAGCTTGGGCCAACCCTCATACCTTTATTCCTCATTACAAACTGGATCTGGACTTGAGGGGAAGGGCAGCCGTTGACTCAACTGTGCTCATAGATATCCTTCCTTAGAGTCCACCAGAGATTTTTAGGTAGCTGAGGACTCTGTCCCAACTGTTGAGAAACAGAAAATGAAGTAGGCATCCAACAATACCACAGATCCAGGTAAAAGGATAACTCTTCTTTATTCAATTAAGCTCTTTCGTCACACTCCACTGACTTCATCAGAATACAAATACAAAGTGAAAACACTGCTTAAATACCCCATCCCACCGTACAAATTAATTACATAATTTCCCCAGGAAATTAAAAATGAGTGACATGACAAAGTACAACACATTTTGCAAGAACCACAACACATAACCACTCATTGGTAGTTGGTAATCACTCATACAAAATACAAAGACTTCAGTTTTAGTAGGGTCATAATACCGACCCTGTCATTGAGCCCAGGTTTTGTACTGGCATTGTTTGATCTGCCACTTTAATTCATCCAACGGACCATCCCTTGAACCCAGGTCAGCATGATCAATGGCACAAAACTTAAACTTATGCAAAAGGAAACATCTCAATATGCTTGTACAACACATTTTTGTTGTTTTTCTGTCTAATTTCATGGCCATGTTCATAAACCCATTGCTTAAAGGCCCTCTTAGTTTTGCCCACATAAAATCCATCACACAGAGCAACATGCACTACCCCTTTTGAAAAACAGTAATACCTTTTCTTTGGGTAGATAAACCCGTAGTTCTTAATGAAAATCTCCCCTCTGTCCGCATTAGATGAGCAGTGAGCACACCTGCCACATTTAAAACAACCCCCATTTTTTGGAAACCTCAAGTTCTTTTCCAAAAGGCCATTAAAGCAGATGTCCTTTTTATAAACTACAACTGTTTTTTCACCAAGGACCCCCACACACTCTTCATCCATAACAAAAATTTTCCAAAATTTCTCAATTATTTTCCTGATGTCATAAAAATCAAGTGTATAAGGTATGGTCAAGGCCCAAGAATACCTATCGTTGGTTAACTGAGGGGTCCCAGCAGACTCAATGTTGCCACATAGCAATTTGATAAAGTACCCAGTGTGCCTTTTGTGTTTGACTTCATTCTCAATAATGTTAACAAAACAGGGGGGGGAATCCCTCTTTTGACTAACATGCCCTTTAATGTCTCACATTCTTTTTGAAAATCATCATCCTCAGAGACCATCCTGGCAACCCTGACATATTGGCCTTTAACCAAGGCCTTTTTCTGATATTCAGGGTGCCAGCTTTCAAAGTGCAATAGTGCATTAGAATATGTAGGTTTCCTATATAACAGAGAAATAAACACCTTTTTGGTATAGTCTTTTTTGATAGTAATGTCTAATAAATTCAGACTATTCTTATCCTTAGTCATAGTGAACTTAAGGAAATCAGTGGTCACATTGCTGTACTCTACAAACTCTTCCAATTTTCTGTCACTACCCTTCCACAAAATTACTATATCATCTAGGTAGCGCCCGTACAAGACCCAGTACCTTTTGTACTCTGAGTTCCTAAATAATTCATCTTCCCAATAGGCCAATACTATATTTGCGAATGCTGGGGCACAATGAGCACCCAGTCTTTGTTTGAAAATATGACCATCAAAACTAAGGTAGCTATTATACAAAATCAGTTGCATAAATGTCCTCAGGGTCAGTATTGTCCCATGGTCCCAATCAGTGTTAAAACATAAATATTCATAAAACCATTCAAGGCCTTCTTCGTGAAGTATAACAGAAAAAAGGTCCTTAATGTCTTAAGTGACCATTATAAGCCCATCATCTTACATGTCTGGTTTTATTTTTGCCAGTAAATCCCAAGAGTCTCTGATAACCCACTACCTACCATCCAAAACGTTCTTTACTTTCCCATCAATATATTTGGCTATGCCAAAGGTTTTAGAGGCCTTAGCATCAGTAATAGGTCGTAAGGGTCCCAACTGTTGAGGAATGAATGAAAATTAACAACATCAGATGAAAATCTTATGTACTTACCATAATGTTCCATCTGTGTTGTCCGTTTTCATTCTTCCTCAGCTTCCCCCCACCACCAACCCCCAACCTTTTAACAGTTGATTTCTGGAACAGTGAAAGATTACAAGGACACCTCTGGCCTTTATGTTGAGCTCCAGGTTATGACTTCTTTTATTTACAATATATGATAATATTTCTTACATTATGTACAAACAAGATATGAGGTATACTTTATACATCCTCTCCACAAAGGCAGTAAAAATAATAATACCTCAAACTTTCGCCCCATAGCCATCCTCTCACCAATATCAAAAATACTGGAAAAATGCATTCATACCCAACTAATGCCCTTCCTAACTAAAAACATATAATCTATCAAACCCAACATGGCTTTCGCCCTGGCCATAGCACCATTACTGCTCTTCTCTCATTCCTAGATATAGTCAACCACGCCCACGACTCCGGAAAAATAATTTCTACAGTTTTATTAGACCTCTCCAAGGCTTTCGACACAATCTCCCATACCCATCTTCTCAGCCACCTTGCTAATCTAAACCTTTCTCATAATTCCCTGTCCTGGTTTTCAAGTAACCTGTAAGATAGATCTCAAGCTGTAAAATGGGGAAAAGACACCTCAGACTTCCTTCCCACTCCTACTGGCGTTCCCCAAGGATCCATTCTTGGCCCAATGCTGTTTAACATCTTTTTCAATGATTTCCACTGTGCCATCCCAAATACTAAAATAGTTCAATATGCTGATGACTCCACTTTAATCTGCTGTGCCACAACCTCACAGAACTTCAATCATACACACAAACTGCCTTCTCTGCCACTGAGGACTGGATGTTGAAAAACTATCTATCTCTAAATGCTAACAAATCCAAAATACTACTCTTCATGCCCTGAAAATCCTCCCCTCTTGTTAAAAATTCTTTCCAAATTAGAAGTCACAACAATTCTACTATAGAAATCGTTCCCTATGCCAAACTACTTGGGGTTACCATAGATGAACACCTAAAATTTGACACCCATATTCAACTAAACATCAAGAAAACACATCAAAAACTTGGCCTCCTATACAGAAACATCCACTATCTCACTTCTTCTACTAGACAAACCCTTGCCGCTACCTACCTTCTCCCCTCTCTATTGTATGGTGCACCAATACTAACTAACCCATCTGCCTCCATCTCTTCCAAAATGGAGAGTTGTTACAATAAAACCTCCAAATTTGCCACAAAAGCCAAATACTCTTCCCACCATTGCTCTGCCCTCCACTTACTTAACTGGCTAGAACTTCCCAGCCATCTCGACTACCTCCAACTTACTACTGTCCATAGGCTATTATTTAACCCTACTATATGCCCTACTCTTTCCAACATCCTACAACCATACACCCCTAACGGGCCGCTTAGATCTTCCCACCTAAACCTTATCACAGTCTACAAACCAATCCACCCTGCTGGACAGCACCTACTGTCCTTCTCCTTAGCCAAAAAATGGAACTCTCTCCCTCCTTCTCTACGAACTGTTGAAAACGTTGACAACTTCAAATCGCGTCTTCATTCCGTCTTTCTCTCTAACTGGAAGTGCAGTTGCACCTTCCCCACCTTGCCTTCTTCTCTCCCTTTTCTAAGTTATATTTTCCCTACTTCCCCTTTGCATACTAATTAACTGTCCTAGAAATGACTCACTCTTCAGTGTTATCTCGTGTACATTTTGTATATATTGTATATAGTTTTCTCTCCCTGTTCTCATTTCCTTATCATTTGTACTTGTTCTGCTATAATTACCCAACAAAACACATTTTCTCTACAACCATTGAAAATTTTCCTCTCAACATATGACTCATATGCGAAGTTACCAATGTACCAGTTCATGTCTCTGATTTTATAATGTATCTGCACCCTCAATATTAACTGTAACTTGCTTATGTTATGTTTCTGCATCTTGAATGGTAACTTTAATCTGAAAATCTAATGTTTACTTTGCAATGTGGAGCTTTACCAATGTACCAGTTCATGTCTCTGATTTTATAATGTATCTGCACCCTCTATATTAACTGTAAATGTTAAGTTGTCTATCTCGCCTTCATTCTTGCTGGATGGGTTCGGAGCCGACCTCGGCTCCGACTCGGCCACTCTAAAAGCTCGAGAGTTGGTTCCACCGGCTCGAGGCTCCCCTTATATCCCACAATGCTAGGCGGTATTAACCTCAGATCTCGTTTGCCGCTACAGCTATCGAGACGTGTTGCTTCAACCGGCTTCAGGTGAGTGTAGAAAATAGTTTAAAAAAGATTCAAAACCCCTTTAAATTAGTTTTCCTTACAGTTTCCCCTTATTTTAAAGGATTTTTATTCCTTATTCCTTGTTCTCTTCCCTTTTTTACCACAAGAACTTATAGATGTGATAGTGTTCAATCTCGCCGTTTGTTCTTACACATGGGTTCGGAGCCGATCCTCGGCTCCGTGCCGGCCTCTTGCAAGCTCTGCATCGAGAAGAAGCTCGAGACAATCTAATACCCACAATCCCCCTCTGCCTTTACCTCAGATCTAGTTTGCCGCTGCTGCATACGCATCGTTGGGAGCTAGCTCGAGAGTTTCTAAGCTAAGATATAACTTTTATTGTTATATTTTATTAGGATACTAGTCTGTTTGATATTTTTCAGTGTTAACTGTGTGATTGTGTTGTGGTTCCGTTAATTTATTGGTACCGTTAACTTTAATTATCGGTCAAATTGTTATCGGGGCCTACACCCTTCATATCTTACCTAGTTGAGAAGAATTTTTTACCGGATTTGACAATTTTATCGGTTTTGACTAACTTTATCGGACTTGACTGTTTTTTACTGGATTTGTCTTTCTTCCCTATAATGTCTGAGAAGGTAAAGTCTGGTTTCAAGCGTTGTCAGTGTGGCCAGAAAATGTCGGTCACTGACAACCATAGTTCCTCGTCTACTGCCTTGGCCCTCTCCACTTACAAGAGGATTGCTCCATCTGTCACTCTTTTAGTGGGAGGGTCATGACAGATAGGCAGGAAACTAATGGACAGAGGTCTATTGAAACCGGCTTTCCAAGAGGCTCTGGATGCTTCTGACCAGGCATCGAAGTCCTCTAAGGAGTCGAAGGCGTCGGGGCCTAAGTCATCGGCTCCGAGCTCTTCTTCAAAGGTTAGATCACCGGTTCCACAGACTTGGGCCGAGTGTTCAACTGGTATCGGTTCCTGAGCCTCGAGTCTTGGAACCGGTGATGGAACTCCCTCCCGACCATATTGAGGTCGGCTCCGTCTTCGGTTCCTTCGACCCGTTCTTCCTCCAAACTTTCGGATGTCGATGTGGATCGCGTGGTGCAGAAGTTATTGGAGCATTCGGCCCTATCTAAACTTATTTCGGTTTCCACCCAGTTGGTGTCGAAACTTGAAGGCCTTCCTGTATCTCCATCCATTCCTCCTCCGAGACCGATTCAGTCTTTGGAGCCGGAAGAGGCTGATCTACTGATTGTGGAGCCCTCGGGTCCAGAACCGTCCTTTTCTCGGTCTGTGCCCTCACCTCGACTCCGTCGGACCGTACGGAGTCTCGAGCCGACGGTCTGTTCTTGGTTCGGGGCGAGTCGAACCGGCGTGTCGGTTCCGACTCTCCCTCGGGCCTCGGCGGATCGATTCGGCTCCGTCCTCGGGTCGATGCCTTGTGCCTGTGTCGGGATTCTTCCCATTTCTTGAACCGGGGACTCTTCGATGCGGGACCGGGGCGTTCGACCTGATGAGGAAGGTGTTGTCTGCCCAGACAACCACATCAGTGGAAGCAGTTTCTCCTCCCCATAAAGGGCCTTTGTCTTCATCTGCACCCGCGGCCACATCCAAGCGTCGGGCACCAGTGTCTCAGCCACCCCTGGAGGGTGCCCCTCTTCTTCGAGGCTTCTTGGATGCTCCCACGAGGAAGTCCCTAGGAAGAGATTGTGTAAGAGGAGACACTTGGATTCTCCACAGGAATCCTTGACATCTGACACTGACTTAGATGAGTCAGAGGGTCCCTAAGTCACCTTCAGAAGATGTCTCTTTTGACATATTGGAGATCCTGAAGCAGAGAGGTGACTGGCAGTCCCTTCCCCTTCTGAGGATGAGTCAGTTCTGCTGAAGGCATTTGGTGCTCGCCCTTCCTCCTCCTGGGTCACTCCGCCTTCGGCGAACTAATGGAACTAATTGCTCGAAGCGTGGGAGGCTCCTGACACAGTGGAACCTGTTCCAAGGAAACCTAACAAGTACATCACAGCACCTCAGGATAAGTCCTACCTTACAAAGGAGTTCCAGTAGGCGCTATGGTGGTGGCAGCCACGAAAAGGAGATGTCGGAGTCTTCTTCGTCTATCCATCCTCCTAATAAAGACTCTAGGACGATGGATAGATACGGGAAGCGCATTTTTAGTTCAGCGGCTTTTTCCATGCGGTCCCTGAACTATTTGACCCACTTTACACGTCTACAGAGGGATCTAGTCAAAGAGTTGGGAGATACCCTCCAGGGTGCTACAGATGCAGCTGTCTCAGAGAAAGTGACAGCGCAACTTAATACCCTAACATCGATTGTTAACTCGTCCATGAGGCTGATTTCACGCAGCTGAAGGTTCGAGTAGGGCAGCAGCTTCAGCGATTGCTCTTCGTAGACAATCCTGGATGCGCCTATGCTCCTTTTGGAAGCCTTCAAGTCTTCCTTTACAAACGCCCATTTGACGGTGCCACTCTCTTTGGCCCCAAAGTAAAGGAGACCCTTACCGGTGTGAACAAGAGGGAAAGACTCTGTCTGCTGTCGGAGTCCGTTTTCCACCCCAACCAGACCGTACCCCAAAGGGCAACGGTGGAAAAATGTGGTTTCAAAACCCCAAGGGTCTTTCTCAGGCACACAGGGTGATGCCCCTCTAGAGGCAGAGGAGGGGCAGAGGTGGAAGATGCGCCCTGGCGGCAGAGGGGTCCGCAACATCAAGGTGACAGGGAAACACTCCCTGGTAAACCTTTCCAGCACTCCTGAGAGGAGGCCCGACTGTCCTGCTCTGGAGGCAGTGGGGTCGCTAGCTTTATACCCTCAGGCCTGGCAAAATATAACTACAGACAAGTGGGTAAAAGCGTGGTTACCAGAGGTTACAACATACCCTTCCTATCTCATCCCATCCCAAAGAAAAGACTCCCAGATGTACCCCCATCTGCGAGAGCCAGCAGCTTTAGAAATTTCAAAGCTGCTAGAAAAAGAGTCATCCAGCCAGTCCCAGCGGACCAGCAAGGATTCGGGACTTACTCAAGGTTCTTTTAGTTCCAAAGAAAACAGGGGACTGGAGGCCCATTCTAGACCTAAGCTACCTCAATACTTTCGTCAAGAAAGAAAAGTTCCGAATGGTCACGCTTCAATTGATCCTTCCATTCTTACAGAAGGACGAGTGGATGTGCTCAATAGATCTAGAGGATGCATACTACCACATCAAAATGGCCAGGGCATCCAGAGATCACTTGCGCTTCTGGCTGGGAGCCAGTCACTTTCAATTTCGAGCCCTGCCCTTTGGTCTGACCTCAGCCCCCAGGGTCTTCACCAAATGCATGGCAGTGGTAGCGTCTCACTTGAGACGCCAGGGATTCCAGGTGTTTCCGTATCTGGACGACTGGCTCCTTTCGGCCACCACCCGGCGTCAACTACTGGAGGCCAGAGACTTTGTTCTCCAACTGTGTGTTCACCTAGGGATCTCCGTAAACTTCGGAAAATCCTTACTTCAGCCATCACAAAACATATTGTTCATAGGAGCAGAGTTAGACACACGTCAGTTGATTCTGAGGCTTCCCCCAGAAAGGATATTATCACTTCAGACTCATATTAGTCTTCTACTCTTGTCAAGGCAATCTCCTGCAAAACTAGTGCTAAAGGTGTTGGGCCTCATGTCAGCCTCCTGATTGCAATTCCCTGGGAAGGCTGCACATGAGAGTCCTACAATGGCTGCTGTTTGCACAATGGTCGCTTCAACAACTACCTCTAACACACGAGATTCTTATAACAAAGACATGCAAAGCAGATCTAAACTGGTGGCTTCAAGCGTTCAACCTTTCCAGGAGACCGTTTGTGCTACCCACAGTTACAGTGACCACGGACGCTTCCCTGATAGGGTGGGGGCATCTTTCAGGGACAGACAGTCCAAGGCGAATGGACCAATTTGGAGTACAATCTGCACATCAATGTTCTAGAGTTGAGGGCAGTGTTTCTAGCGTTGCAACACTTTGCTCCCCTTCTTCCTCTAGGGACTATTGCAGTTCAGACGGACAACATGTCGGTAGTCTGGTACATAAACAAGCAAGGGGGAACCAAGTCCTATCAGCTATGCAGAGAGGCCATGAGAATTTGGCAGTGGGCGGAGTCCACGGTCGCTTTCTAATAGCAACGCACATCCGGGTCATCCAACGTCATAGCCGACAGGCTCAGCAGAGCAATTCTGTTACCATGCGAGTGGTCCCTAAAACAGTCAGTGGCGAAAAGGATTTTTCGCGTGGGGCCAGCCTTCCTGCGATCTGTTTGCGTCTCCAATGAACGCCAAATGCAGGAGCTACTTTGCCCTATTAACCCCTCCAGGGAAGTCCCCAGGGGCACTGGTTCACGATTGGCCCCGGGACTCCTGTGCATTTCCCCTTTTCCTCTGATATCAAAGTTTCTCCAGAAAGCCAGAACCTACACAGGGCGATAATCCTCATTGCCCCATTCTGGCCTCGTCAAATTTGGTTTCCCTTCCTGAAGATACACTGCATTGGGACCCTGGATTCTGGACCCAGAGCCAGACCTATTGACTCACTCGTCAGGGGTTCCCCATCCAGCGCTTCTGTCCCTCCATGTAGCAGCTTGGCTGCTCCAATTCAACTTAGCCAGGTCTGATCTTTGTCACCAGCAGTCCAGGATATTTTGGTGGCTTCATAAAGCTTCCACTACTAAGACATATGCTAGCAAATGGGCGATTTGTATTCTGGCGAATACACACCATGTGGATCCTTTTATAGCTCCTTTGAATAAGATCTTAGAGTTCTTAACAGACTTATTCCATCAGGGTGCTTCTCCTGCTACACTAAGAGTTCAATTGGCTGCCATTTGAATTTCCATGTGGAAGAATGTGGAGCTCCTGTTATGGCTCACAGACTTTGTAAAGCCTTTTAAAAGGAGTTTTTCATATTAGACCACCGGTCAGATCTCCTACGTCACCTTGGAGTCTAAACTTGTTGCTATCTAAATTAATGTTGCCCCCTTTTGAACCTGCCTCTTCTTGTCCACTAAAATTTTTATCCTGGAAAACTCTCTTTCTGGTAGCCATTACTTCCGCTAGGCGGTATCTGAACTTCAGGCTCTCTCCATCAAGCACCCGTATTTGATCTTTCACTCTGACAGAGTTTCTCTTGAACCAATTCATCCTTCCTCCCTAAAGTGTGTTCTATTAACAATATTAATCAGTCCATTGAATTACCCACTTTCTTCAAAAACCACTCCAACAAAATGGAGTATATGTTACACAAATTAGATGTTCACAGACAGCTAAGATTTTATTTGGATAGAACAAAGGATCACAGAAAAACAGATCAACTCTTTGTGGCTTTTGCTGATAGCAGGAAAGGACTTGCAGTTACCAAAAGAACTCTTTCTAAATGGTTAACGGATTGTATAATCTATGTCTACGATTCTTCAAATCAAACTCTGTTACACAAACCCAAAGGACATTCCACAAGGTCAGTGTCTACATCTTTGGCTCATGCAGCCCGCCTACCACTGGACGCTATTTGTGCAGCTGCTACTTGGTCTAAACCACATACATTCATTTCTCATTATAAGGTAGACAAGGTTTCTAGGGACAGGGCAACCTTTGGTTCCACTGTGCTCAAGAGCGTCCTCCGTGAGTTCCTCAGGAACAAGGAGCTAGGGCGCTACCCATGTGTAAGAACAAGCGAGATTGAACACTATCACATATAGAAGTTATGTCCTTACCATAACGCGTTCCATGTGGAGTGTTCATCTCGCTTGTTCTTACAGTCCCACCCTCCACCCTTAGGAAGAACGTTCTTTGATGCCTGGCCAGGAGCATTCTGCTACTGTTACAATATTGTGTACATAGTTGACATATATATATTTATATATATGTCTGGCTTATATATATATAGTTATGTGTAGATTCTTTCTGTACATATGTGATGTGAGCATGAGTGTGCTATTCTGTAGATTGGTTTGCTTGCAAACTAGATCTGAGGTAAAGGCAGAGGGGGATTGTGGGTATTAGATTGTCTCGAGCTTCTTCTCGATGCAGAGCTTGCAAGAGGCCGGCACGGAGCCGAGGATCGGCTCCGAACCCATGTGTAAGAACAAAGGCGAGATGAACACTCCACATGGAACGTTATGGTAAGGACATAACTTCTATTTCTTCCCTAAGGCCTTTCGGGCCCTCCCATCTCCCCTTGGAGTGTATGTGTTTTTTTTTGTAGGGATTGGTATAAATTTAAAACTATCTAAATTTATTTAGTTTTATTTAGTGTGTAGTGTAATCGGTGTGTTTGTGTTTGTGTGTGGTTACACTTATTCCTTGATATGTCCAAGGATTCATAGGTCTCAGGCTTCAAGAAGTGTGACTCGTGCTGTCAGAAAATGTCTCTGACAGACGGTCACACTTCTTGTGTGTACTGCCTGGGACCTTTACACCTGCAGGACTCTTGTGCTGTATGCCATGGCTTCAGCCCTAGAGTCCTGCAGGAAAGAAAAAACAAGCTTATTTTACAGGGCTTGTTAAAGCCTGAGGGTCCCCCGACTGCTTCTTCGGGTAAACCCTCCAAGGCTTCTAGGTCTTCGGCTCCAGGTACTGAGTCGGCACCTAAGACTCCTAAGTCTACTCCGGCATCGGCTCCGGCTGGTGCCGATGAGACACTAACTTCCACTTCGGTGGTTCCCTCGGCTCCAGCCGGAGCCGAGGTTTTGGAAATTGCTACGTCGGCTCCGATCAGGCTTTCGGAGCCGACATCTAGGAAGAGGTCAAGGTCACCGTCCCTCGGCTCCATTCATTCGGCTCCAGCTTCTCCCCTGCTGTCTGAACGGAGCCATAGATCGCACTCCTCTAGGTCTTTGAGGCTTTCGGACCATGACCTTCAGAGGGTAGTGAGTCGACTTCTTAAGTCCGAGGCACTGGCCCAGATGCTTCAGAGCCCGACTCATCAGTCAATGCTCAACCCTATTTCTCAAAATATTCCTCCTCCGACTCCTTTGAGCTCGGGCAGGCGTTGGACCGAGACTGTGATACCGTCGGAGCCGATACAATTGTCTTGGCTCCGTCGGCTCCGATTTCTTCCTTGGAAGAATCTCGGCGCCGGACTTCCCTCGTCGGCTCCGAGGGGGTGAGTGGCATCGGACCCTTGTCCGACCCTGCTCTCCCTCTCGGTGCTTCGGCGCTGGTGAGTTCGGCTCCGACATCGGCCTCGGAGCCATCGCTGTCGGTGCCGAGGGAGGTTTTCAGCTTTTCGGAGCGGGGACCTCTGGCTCTGCCTGACAGGGGTGCGTTCGAGGTCATGCGGAGTGTGTTGGAACCTGGTTCAACTCCACAGTCGGCTCCGTCCACCCCTCCCTCATCGGTGCCTCAGGTTATGTCTACTCACTCCCTCATCCCAGACCGCAGAGAGCCAGCTCCTCAAGAATCCCCTGTGGGGATCTCATCCTCTTCCGAGACCTCTCCTGAATTGGCAGGGGAGCCCCCTAGGAAGAGAAAGTGTAAGAGGAAGCACATAGACTCACCTGAGTCTGTCACCTCTGACACAGATTTAGAGGATTCCGAGGGTTCCCCCCGTTCCCCTTCTGAAGATGTCTCCTTTGCAGACATTCTAGAGATCCTGAAGCAGAGGGGAAATTGGCCAGCCCTTAACCCTTCAGAGGATGAATCTGTGTATCTTGAGGCGTATGGCTCTCGCCCTTCCACCTCCTGGGTGTCCCCCCCTTTGACCCCCTCATGCAGGTGGTAGCTAAAAAGGCTTGGACAGCTCCTGACTCTGTGGACCCCACCCCCAGGAGACCTTCAAAGTTTATCACAGCACCAGCAGATAAGCAATTTCTCACTAAGGGAGTCTCTGTGGATGCTATGGTGGTAGCTGCCGCCACTAAGAAGGAGCTAGCTGATCCTTCGGTACCTGTCCATCCTCCTAACAAGGAATCTAGGTCTATGGACAGATACGGGAAGCGGATGTTTTCGTCAGCGACTTTTGCTATGCGTTCGCTGAACTACCTATGCCATTTCACTCGTCTTCAAAGAGACTTGATCAAGGAAGCGAGTGAGATGTTGAAGGACCCTACAGCTGCGGGTTTTCAGGACAAGATGAATGCTCAGCTGGCTACCCTAAACTCTATAGCTAACTCCTCCATGCGCCTCCTTTCATATGCGGCTGATGGAGCGAGCAGAGCCGCAGGGACAGGTGTGGCCTTACGCCGGCATGCCTGGATGCGACTATGTAATTTTGCGGACCCCTTTAAAACGTCTTTCACTAATTCCCCGTTTGATGGATCATCCCTTTTTGGTCCTCAAGTGAAAGAAACCTTGACAAGGTGCGAGACAGATGGCAAAACTCTTTCTGCCGTCGGAGCCTGTTTTTCTACTCCTTCTCGACCTTACCCCAAAGGCCAGAAAAGTGGAAAGATGTGGTTACGCAAAGAATCTCAAGGGACTTTGCCTGACAGACAGAGTGGGTTCCCCTCTAGAGGCAGAGGGGAACAATAATGGTAGGCGATACGCCCTAGAGGCAGGGGTCCGCAGAACCAGGGCAATCGAGAAACCTTTTCCGATAAGCCCTTCCAGCATCCCTGAGGTGTTGCCCGACTGTCCACCTTCGGAGGCAGTCGGGGAAGATTATCACTGTACCCAGAAGCCTGGCGATCCCTAACTCAAGACAAGTGGGTACAGTCCATCATTTCGAAGGCTATTCCATCCCGTTCTTTCGCATTCCAAATCAATCAAAAATCCCTTCCAGATGTTCCACCGCTCAAAGGGATCAAGCAGCGTTGGAAATATCAAAGTTGCTTGCAAAAGAGCCATTCAGCCAGTGCCAGCAGACCAACAAGGATCCGAATCTACTCCAAGTTCTTTTTGGTTCCAAAGAAAACAGGGGACTGGAGACCCATTTTGGATCTCAGTATCTTGAACAAGTCTGTCAAGAAAACAAGATTTCGGATGGTCACGCTACAATCCATCCTACCCCTGTTGGGAAAGGAAAACTGGATGTGCTCTATAGACCTCCAGGATGCGTACTATCATATAAAAATGAACAGACGCTCCAGGAGATTCCTCCGCTTCAGGCTGGGAACCAGTCACTTTCAATTCAGAGCCCTGCCCTTTGGACTCACCACTGCCCCCGGTGTTTACCAAATGCATGGCAGTGGTAGCTTCTCACCTGAGACGTCAAGGATTCCAGGTGTTTCCTTACTTAGACGACTGGCTCCTCACAGCTCCTACCAAGCATCTTCTTCTACTGGCCAGAGACTACACCTTTCGCATTTTTCAAAAGTTAGGTATCTCAATAAATTGCGAAAAGTCTGTTTTGTCGCCTTGTCGTGCTATTACCTTCATAGGCGCAAATCTAGACACAGTCAACATGTCTGCGAGGCTCACAGACCAAAGAATAGCAGACATACACAAACTGGTCTCCCTTCTCTTCCACAGCAACAGAGTCAAAGTCAGGTTAGTTCTCAAAGTACTAGGGATTATGGCGGCTGCTATACCTCTACTTCTATTAGCCAGATTTCACATGAGAATCCTTCAATGGATGCTCTTCACACAATGGTCATACCAACATCTTCCGATGTCCCACACCATTATGATTACGCAAGCATGCAAGAATCATCTTCTTTGGTGGATTTCTTCCCCCCAGCTCTTCCTAGGAAGACCCTTTGTCCTTCCCCCTCCGGTTGCTACTCTGACGACGGACGCTTCCCTGATCGGGTGGGGGGGCATTATCAGGGCAGAACAGTCCAGGGCATTTGGCAACCAGTCGAACGCCACTTGCATATAAATGTTCTAGAGATGAGAGCAGTGCTTCTAGCATTGCAAGCCCTTCAAGACTCTCTTCCCTTGGGAACGATAGCAATTCAGACGGACAACATGTCTGTAGTGTGGTATATCAACAAACAAGGCAGAACCAGGTCCTACCCCCTATGTCGAGAAGCACTCAGACTGTGGCAATGGGCGATTTCTTCTCAGCGGTTTCTGATAGCAACGCACATCCCCGGGAAGTCCAATCTTATCGCGGACAAGTTGAGCAGAGCTATCCTCATGCCTCACAGTGGTCTCTGAAAGATTCTATCTTGGAGAGAATTTTTCTCAAGTGGGGTCAGCCTTGCTGCGACCTTTTTGCTACTCCCCAAAACAGCAAGTGCAAAGATTATTTCACCCTCTTCCCCTTACCAGGCCAGCCCAGCAGAGACGCTCTAGTCCAAGTTTGGCCCCGGGGACTTCTGTATGCATTCCCTCCCTTCCCACTAATCTCTCAAGTGATACAGAAAGCTATCGCTCAGAAGGCCTCAATGATCCTCATTGCTCCTTACTGGCCTCGACAGGTTTGATTCCCCTTTCTACATCAATTTCTGTTGGAGCAACCCTGGCATCTGGACCTAGTTCCAGATCTTTTGATCCATCAGTCGGGTCAGTTACATCGCCCTCCCTCTCTGAATCGCACTGCCTGGTGCCGCCAATTCCAACCTTAGCCAGGCTTCCTCAAATATCTCACTCTGTTCGAGATATTTTGATAGCTTCCCATAAATCTTCCACTCGGAAAATTTATCTTAGTAAGTGGAAAGCGTTTCCTATTGGGCTCAAGGAAGGGACATAGATCCTTTCACTGCTTCCATCCAAATAGTCCTTGATTTTCTAGCTGAACTTTTCCATGCAGGTTCATCTCCTTCTACTCTTAAAGTTCAATTGGCAGCTATATCTAACTTTCATGTGGGCACCTCAGATTCTGCCATCATGTCTCACAAGCTTTGCAAAGCTTTCTTGAAGGGAGTTTTTCTTCTTAGACCTCCTATAAGAAATCCTCCTCCCTCTTGGGACCTTAATTTAGTTCTCACATCTTTAATTCTTCCTCCTTTTGAACCTGCAGCCTCCTGTTCAATGAAATTGCTATCCTGGAAGACTCTCTTTCTGGTAGCCATTACTTCAGCTAGAAGGGTCTCAGAGCTTCATGCACTCAGCAGTCGACCACCGTATCTTTTGTTTCATAAGGATAGGGTATCCTTACGGACCAATCCATCCTTTTTACCTAAAGTAGCCTCTGCGGCAAATCTAAATCAAAACATTGACCTCCCTGTGTTTTTTCCTAATTTTTCTAACAGGTCTGAACAAAAATTGTATTGGCTAGATGTCCATCGTCAATTAAGGTATTATTTGGATAGGACCAAACAGATCAGGAAAACTGACCAGTTGTTTGTCTCTTATGCAGAAGGCAGAAAGGGCCTTTCAGTTTCGAAGGTATCACTTTCCAGATGGCTAACATCCCTGATTTCCTTTGTGTATGAAATTAGACACCAAAGTTGCCTAACAAACCAAAGGCCCATTCGACTAGAGCTTTGGCTACTTCTATAGCTTTCCAAGACAGGCTGCCTATTGATACCATTTGCGCAGCAGCTACATGGGCTACTCCTCACACTTTTATTTCTTATTATAAGTTGGATCTAGCTTCTAGACATAGAGCTAATTTTGGTTCCACTGTTCTCAAGAGTCTGTTCCGATAGGCCACCGGGACAAGGTGCTAGGGACACGGTCCCATCCAGCAAGAATGAAGGCGAGATAGACAACTTAACATATAGAAGTTATGTTCTTACCATAACGTTCCATGTTAGTTGTCTTCTCGCCTTCTTTCTTGCGTCCCACCCTCCTTCCCCCTAGCCTGGACAGACCTAGAGGAGTTTGATTGTGACCTCTCTTTCTTCCACCTCTATTGTATATGTATATGCTATACTTTGCATATATCCCTTCATCAGGTTTCAGGTCACCTTCTTCCTCTCCTTTTATAGAGGTGGTGTTTCCTTTTTCCAGTAGTTCTGGATTTATTATTCGCTGGGCCTAGCTTACAAACGAGAGCTGAGGTAATACCGCCTAGCATTGTGGGATATAAGGGGAGCCTCGAGCCGGTGGAACCAACTCTCGAGCTTTTAGAGTGGCCGAGTCGGAGCCGAGGTCGGCTCCGAACTCATCCAGCAAGAAAGAAGGCGAGAAGAAGACAACTAACATGGAACGTTATGGTAAGAACATAACTTCTATTTTCTTATCTTATGTATCTGCATCCAGAATTGTAACTTTAATGTGAAAATTGAATGTTTACTATGTAAAGTTGGAGCTTTTTCTCCCCGGGCCTCCACTGAAAATGGGCTCCTAAGCCCAGTGGACCCCCCCCCCCATCATCAAATTGAAATAAGTAAATAAATAATACTGGGGGATGATGCTTTGTGAGTAGGGGAGGAGATCTAGAGCTTTCTAGTGGCCATGAGCTAAAATAACGGCCGAGTTGGATCCAAACCCAACTGTTGTGGAAGAATGAAAATGGACAACACAGACAGAATGTTATGGTAAGTGTGTAACTTTTTTTTTTAAACAAGAAATCTCTTTGTTAAATTGTCAGGTATGACATAGGCAATCATACATTTATATAAACAAACCATATTGACATAATTTTAGTTGCAAACATTATACATCACAAGCCATGTTAACATAATTTTAGTTGCAAATATTATGCATCACTTATCCAGTCATAGGTAGGTACTAGGCTATCTGTCCGAGGGCATTTATAAGCCTAGTCACAGTGTGCCGGCTTTCGCCGCCCCGTTGATTAATTAACTGATCCTCTATCAAGCAGAACCAATGAAGTGATCCCAGGGGTGTATTTTCTGTTACCCATCCACTCGACAAGGTTTCTCTTGAAGAGAGTTAGTGAGGGGCTCTGCCTGATGTAATTTGGAATTTTGTTCCAAAGCATGGGGAGTCTGTGTGACAGGAATCTATCCCTCCAGCATGTTCTATTTATTGTTGTGGCGAGGTTTAGCTCACTAGGGTGCTTGGCTCGCACTGACTTGGATTTCTTTAGGTGGAGCATGTCCATCAATTTTGAGTTGGACATGGCTTTGTAAGTCAGGCAGAGATCACCTCTGAGTAAGTGATATGCCACTGAGTACAGACGGAGTTTTTACAGTCGGGCTGCAGAGGACATATGTTTGAGACCAGTAATCCTCTTGGTGAGGTACTTTTGTGGTCTTTCCAGCTGTTGGAAGTGTCTTGTGAGGTACATCCCAAATGGAGCATTGTACTCTATAATGGGTCTAATGAGTGACGAGTAGAGGGGCACTATAACCTCTTTATTTCTAGATGCAAACCCTTTAGTAATTAGATGGGCCACGTAGAAGGATTTCCTAACTACTTTGGCAATATGATTGTCAAAGGAGAGATTACTATCTACCTGGGTCCCCAGATCTCTTATTACCTCTTCTGTATTAAGGGTGCTGCCACCTATGTGGTAATTCATGGGTGTTTTGTTTTTCCCAAATGGGATGACTGTGCATTTTTTGGCATTTAGCTTGAGGCCATGACTTTGACACCAGATGTCCGTCTCAGTAAGGCCCTTTTGGAGGATGTCCGTGTCAGCCGGTGAGTCAATTATGGCTTCCAGTTTGCAGTCATCGGCAAACTTGGTTAGCCATAGCCCTCCTGTGTTTGCCTGTACTTCTAAGAAGTATATGCCAAACAGTAGGGGTCCCAGGACCGAGCCTTGCAGGACACCACTTGTGACTGGTTTAGAGTCGGACCTGGAGCCCGCTATTCTTACCATGTGAGTTCTGTCTGTAAGCCAGTTAGCAAACCATCTCGTGATGTAGGGGTTTATGTTTAGGCTAAACAAACAAAATCCAAGGCAGGTACCAAACAGTACAAATAAACAAAAAAAAGTACCAGGTCGTCAGCGAAGATGCACCAAAGGTTTATTGAGCAGCAGGTAACACACAGCAGCGAAAACAAGGCAACACAGAAAATACGTAGCTTATACAACCTCCACGTTTCGTCAAAAACTTCATCAGATAAAATACATAAGAAAAGCACTAGTTTAATTACTCAAGCCCTCAGAAACCAACCAATGAAACACCTTAATTAATTAATTCAAATTACCTCAATAAAATATAATAAGTACAGAATAAAATTTAGTTATTACAGTATGAAAATAGCAGCAATCAAATTTATAAATAATGTACATACATAAAAATACTAAAATTTTGAATACAATAAAAAAAACCTAGAAAACTACCTAACACCTATATATATATATATATATATATATATATATATATATATACATATATATATATATATATATATATATATATCAAATACTTTAAAACAATCAAACGAATGAATATATGATTTATAATGTTAGTACAATACTTCCCTCTACTGGTGTTAACAGGAACTACAATACAAAAATATATATATATATATATATATATATATATATATATATATATATATATATATATAAAGGAATATGTATATTTATGTGTATATGTAAAGAGTATATTGAAAGTATATTAAAAGCCTAAGGTACCAACATCAAGTTATAACTTTGCTGATCTTAACTTCAACACAGGGGCTAATGAAATTAAATCATTAATACCAGGATATTTATTAGATTCTAACACTATCTGCCAAAAAAGCTCCCTGTATTCTATCAGCGTTTCCCACATTCCACCTCTAGGATCAGTTGGAACTACTTCCAGTACAAAGAACTCAAAATTTGCTTCCTTGCAAATAGTAGTGTGTTTGTAAAGGGAATTAGTATCGCCTCTTGTTCTAATATCATATAGATGCTCATAGATTTGTTGTTTAATCTTCCTTTCACTTTTTCCTATATAAAATGCCTCACATTTTTTACATAAAGCAATGTAAATAATTCCCCTAGTGTTACAATTCACAAATGATTTTATTGTTAGTGTTCTTTTCCGAGCCACCAAATAACAAGAATCACCTGTCTTTAAATACTTACAGTACCCACAGGCTCCACATTTAAATACACCTGTTTTTTTTCTTTCTATATTTGTTGTTGTTAAAACATGTGTTATCAGTACCCCTTTCTAACAGACCTTTTATGTTGTTTCCTCTTTTATAGATATATTTAATTTCATTTTCAAAAATAAAATCTAAATCCGATACCTTGGCAAAATTTTTCCATTCTCTATCAAAAATTTTTCTTACAATACCAGATTGTCCATCGTAGGTGGTGGTAATACCCGATGTATATCCATTATCACATTTAATGTTGGACTCAACAGGAGGCACTTTATTTTCACATTTACCTAATATTGGGGCAAATCTATCCTGTCTCCCTTCACATATTTGTTGGCGAATCTCATCAAACATTTCCTCAGGATAACCTCTACTAAGGAACATAGTTCTCAAACAGTCACACTCTTTTATAAAAATAACATCATCAGAAGTCATTCTACTTATTCTAACCATCTGCCCTTTTAATACACTTTTCTTCTGGTAAAAAGGGTGGGAACTTGTAAAATGTAGGTATGTATTGGAGAAAGTCTCCTTTCTATCTACCCTAGAGACAAATCTATCATCAGACCTAACAGTATTCACATCTAAGTAGTTCACTTGTTGGGTATTAAAATACTTTGTAAATTTCAGAAAAGTAGTAGTCCCATTAATGTATTCTACAAATAGATCGAACTCTTCTTCAGTACCCTTCCATAAAAAGCATAGGTCGTCAAGGAATCTACAATACAATGTCCACATTTTTTTATAATTAGGAGTTAGAATATATTTGCTTTCCCAGTATGCCATAATGATGTTTGCATAGGTTGGTGCACAATGTGCACCCATCGCTACACCCCTAACCTGTCTGCAGTATTCCCCTTCGAAAAATAAAAAGTTGTTTTTAAGAACAACTTCCATAAGAACAAGTATAGTCCTAAAATCATTGTTAGAAATACCTTTACAAGATATTAACATCTCTTCAAACCACTCAAGTCCTACTTCATGTGGAATACTAGTGAACAGGTCAACAACATCAAGCGTACCAAAACCTCCTGTTTCTTTATGTTTAGAAATATCCAATTTCCTCAAAAAATCCCATGAGTCTTTCAGTCTGATGTCATTTTCATCTATAAGTGTCTTAATCTTGGTGTCAATAAATTTAGCAAGTGGTGCTGTAATTGATCCCTCAGATGATACAATAGTCCTTAATGGTGGATCATTTATGTCCTTATGTACTTTAGGGATCCCAAAAATTGATGGTATTTTTGGTTTTTCTACATATAAAAATGTATAGGTTCTTAAATCAATTGACCCTTCTAATAACAAATCATTTAATAAAATATTTATTTTTTTATATGCAAGATTTATCTCATGATTAGATGTTCTACTATATTTATCTATGTCATTCAAAATGTCCAACATTTTACCCTCATAAATAATGTGGTCCATAAATACTACCCCCCCACCCTTGTCCGGCTTCATAACTCTAACATTTCTATCGTTACTCAAATTGTCCAAAATATCTTTCTCCTCAGGTGTTAGATTAGGGTGCACTGAATGCTTGCCAAGCGTTTTTCTTAATTCCTTCTCCAATGTCAATTCAAATTTTTTTAATTGAGGGTGTAAGGGTGGATTAAAAGTACTCTTACGTACCAGTTTATCATCAGTATCATTAAAATGCTTCCCTTTAAAAAATATTTCAAGATTCTTTTTCCTAATAAATAATTTAATATCAACCAATAGTTTAAAAATGTTCGCCTTTCTTTGTGGTATAAAACCATATCCTTTGGAAAACAAATCAAAGTGGGTTTTAGTAGGTGTAACATGAGAATAATTAAAAATATTAAAATCATTAAAAGTCCACTTACACCCACTCTAATTATTTCTTCTAATGGTTCCAATGTTCCTGTCTCAACACGGGGTTGCCCCAACCCCTCCCCTTGTAGTTTTTTTGAGTTATAATTAACCGGTTCTTTTTGCATCAATCTTTCCGATCTACGTAATGGGGGAAACTCATCTAAGTCCACATCTTTTCCATCCAGTGAACATACATCATCAGCCAGGGCCCTGTCCATACCCTTATATGTATTTTCAAATGTTCTCCTGATCCATGTTTTAGGTTTAGGATAATGGGTTTTGGTTTTATATTCATTTAAGTCCCTATCTATTTTACTGCATTTTCTATTCTGTACTTCAATACATTTTGTTTCTATTTCTTTTAATAACCCTCTGTACTTTTCCTTTTGTTCATCTACAGTAAATAATAAATCATTTACCACAGCTTTGTTAATACATTCAATGTAAGAATATAATTTCTCCATCTCACATTCATTATTATTGATAATAGCCCGCATGATAGCAAAGCCACAGTTGTCAAAAGCAGTGATTAAATTATTAAAGAACTCAGTACCTTCTTCTACGTTGTTAGGGAATTTAATGACCCTTAAACCTTTAGGTACTATTTCTAAATGTAGACAATGCTTCAAGTAAGCGTTGTCCATCTCAAGCATTTTATACTTGTTCAAATAAAAATATAAATCATTGAGCTTTTGCGCATACGTGACATTAGGTTTACTGACCCTCTTATTGGCAAAATCAAATTTCACATTAAAAATGTGTCCGTTAAGAGTTTATCAGTACCTCGTTTAGACCCTGCCACATTGGTGGAGTCTGTTGCAAGAATATTGAAATGTCTGGGTTCACCCAACGGTCTCTCCTGTCTCTTCTGTGTTTTTTCAAAAGAAATATGAGGAAAACCATCCAAACTGTCAGTAGTAGATCCATGGCGTACATCGACATTGTTCTTGACATTATTGTCATGCCCTGGCGTTCCTTCGTTCGAATCAGAACGCCTCAAGACTTCCTGGTTACCTGGAACCGAAAGTGACGTTAAAAGCGTTGCCATAGACTGACTGACAGGTGTCAAAAGACCCACCAGCTGGGTTAGTTGTCCAATAAGTTTCCTAAGCTCGCCCGTTTCATTTCTCCTGCACTCCACTTCTGATGTACCAGACGCTGAGTTCTCAGTAATAAAACCAACAAACAAAATCCAAGGCAGGTACCAAACAGTACAAATAAACAAAAAAAAGTACCAGGTCGTCAGTGAAGATGCACCAAAGGTTTAAGTGAGTTTTTCTGTAATACCCGAGTGGGGAATTGTGTTGAAAGCCTTGGCGAGGTCAAGGTAGGCTGTTGAACCACCTTTCCCTCGTCAATGGCCTTGGTGACTGCCTCGAGGAAGTCAACCAGGTTTAGTAGGCATGATCTGCCATTAACAAAGCCGAACTGGGTTGGGTCAAGTGTTTGGAGGTTTCCAATGTCTTTGTTAATGAGTTCCATGATGATGTACTCCATAGCCTTGCAGACCAGGCTAGTCAGGCTTATGGGGCGATAGTTACCAGGGGCAGTTGTGGCCCCTCCTTTGTGGAGAGGAATAACAGTTGCTGTGCGCCATTCTATGAGCACGTAGCCTGTGGAGAGGCTGAGGTTGAACAACATGTTAAGGTGGGGGGTTAGTTCGTTCTGTAGTTCGTGTAAGACGCAGCCTGGGACACAATCTGGTCCCATTGATGCTGTGTTTTTGGCTTTTGAAAGGTCTGTTTTCACCTGTGCGTCTGTGATGTTTGTAACACTACACTTTTCCAGTATTGTTGTGGGCCCTTTTTGGAGGTGAGAGGGGGGGTGAAGTTTGCACTGAATCTATCTGCCAGGATGTTGGCAATATCAGTAGGTTCAGTATATTGTGTGCTATTTTGCACTAGTTCTGTGCATATCTGCGAGTTGCCACTTAGATTCATAACATAGATAAAGAAGGCTTTGTGGTTATCTTTTGAATCCTTGGCTATTTTTCTTTCGAAGTTAGCCTTGGATGATTTCATGAGGGTCCTCAGTTTCTTACTGATACTGATCAGGGATGTCTTTCCTTCTTGGGATTTGCTTTTTTTTAACTAGTTTCCTCCATCTATTGTATAGCTTGTTTATTGCAGGGGTCCACCAGACTGGTTTCCTTCTCTTAGAGGAGTGAGTCTTGGTTTTGCTAGGAATGGCATGATCCATGCATCCTTGTAGGTGCTCATAGAGTGCATTTGTAGAGGTTGCTGCATCTTGGGCAGCGTTATCGTTTAGCGTGGGGGCTGTGAAACTTACCACCTCTGTCTTTAGTAAGGTGAAGTTTGCTTTAGAAAAGTTTTTTTACTGTGGTTTCCTTAGTTGGGGGTGGTGGTGGGGTGTGGATATCCAGAGTGATTAGTTTATGTTCTGATCTAACCAGTGACGGGTTGACCTCTGGTGTGGAACACCTGTCGCCCATGTTGGTGATGACCAGGTCCAATATGTTTTGACCTCTGGTAGGGGAGTTTACCAGCTGATCCAGTGCGTTTGAATTGATGAATTCCAGGAAGCGCTGGGCCTGGGAATTTGTACTTGAGTAGTTTTCTCAGTGAATGGTAGGGTAATTGAAATCACCCAATAGCAGGGTGTTTGGTAGGACCTTCGTGTTTTCCAGTGTCTCCAGAAAGTAGGAATGGTGGTCCTGGGTCATGGAGAGTGACCTGTAGCAGGCCACAATTTGCATTGCAGATTTGCCCGATGTTAGTTCCGCATGGATGATCTCAGAGGTATCATGCTACGCCACTAACCTGGAGGTGTAGGTATCCTTGATGAATATGGATACACCCCCTCCTTTGGTGTTTCGGCCCGTGTTCTGTGGCCGTAACGTGTGGTATGAGTTGTAGCCCAGTAGTGCTGGGGTGCTATCTGGAGTCTTGAACCAGGTTTCAGTTACTGCACAGATTTCGACATTCTCCATACTGAGGAATGCTTCGAGCACGTGCATTTTGAGATTTAAACTCCTGGCGTTGAGTAGCATAACCCTCATTTTTTTGTTAATTGTGCTGTTTACGGAGGTGGGTTTGACTTTTGAGCCTTGTCTAAAAAAGGCACTATGGGGGCAGCAAGAGCCTTGGCCAGTATTCAAAAGTCTAGGGGTGACAGGTGCAAGCCATCTCTTGTGAAGCAACGCGGCTTGTCAAGCATGTCGTCCCAGGCTGACAGACACTGGATCCCCTTTGAATGCCACCAGAAGCTTAGCCAATTGTTGAAAGTGATCATTTTTCTTTATACTGAGGTATCATTCTTGATGAGGGCAGAATGCTACTCAGGGTGAGGGTCATACCAGCCTGGGCTACATGATCAGAGAGCTCTTCCATGTCTCTTTTCTTGTAGTCCAGGGAGGTACATCTCAGGTTATTCACACCAACATGAACAGTGACAGTGTCATATTTGTACTTGTTTTGGAGTGACCTGAGTGCTTGTCTTATGTGGTAGATTCTGACTCCCAACAGGCAGCTAACAGTAACATTCTGCTTGTCCAGCCTAGTGAGTGGGACGTCAGTGTGCCTGACTATAGAGTCACCTATTACTATTGTATTAGGTATGTTATTTCGCCTTAAGGGCTGTGATTGTGCGGCACACTGATTTTGTGTTTTATGTGTTGTCTGGTTTGTGACAGGAAGTGCAGGTTGTTTGGGTGTCTGCTTTGGAGGTCTCTGATGCTTTTGCAGGTTTTTATTTAGAGCCTCCGAGTATGATTTTGTGTATTTATGTGTATTTTTTGCCAGTGCTGTTTTAGTAGGTCTATGTGCGGCTGGAGTTGTGTTGCAAGTGTTAACCTTCTCCTCTTGACTGTTTGTTCCAGTCGTGGGTCGAGGCAGCGTAGCTTCCAGTTTGGCTGTATAATTGCATATCTCGCATATGTTAGTGTTTTGTGGTAGGAGGAGAGGGTTGTCTGTGTACACGAGGCAGTTGTAACATTGCCTCAGGATACCCAGATTCATCAGCTGGACTGGATAGTGCACCTGAAGTTGCCCTTCGGTCATGCCTGAATAATAGGGTGAGCTGCTTAGTCGCTTGGTTGGTTAGGGGTGAATAAAGAGCCTTGCTGAGCAATAAGAGTCAGTTTATATTAGTGCTTGCTACTAGGTCTGAGCAAGTGCTGGGCTGTAAGATGCTTTTTGAGTGCTTAGGTTGAGAGTTAGACTAGTTTCAAGGGAAAAACTGAAGAGGAGACTTAGTGGATGTGGAAATAATTTAACCATAGATAACTGGCACTGCCCAGTGCGCAAAACCGTGCAAATGCGTTTTTTTTAGTAGGGAAATGAAAAAGATAGAAATTAGCCCAGAATGACCAATAAACTACTAACTTTTGGGCTGGAACCACTCCTCCAGGGACAGATAATTTGCTCAAAGCTCCCCTCTCTCACAGGTGAACAGAGAAACTTCCTTCTATCCAAGTAAGGTATGGGCAACTCAGAAACTAGTATCACAGCCATGAATTCAACACTAGCCTGAAAACTGGACTATACTAGCTTAGAAAGGTGGGAAACAAGGAATTTTTTTGTTTTTTTTGAAAAGATAAAGCAAAAACAGTAAAAAATACACATAAACAGCTTTAAACAACTACAAACGATTAGAAAAGGCTATCGCACTTTAGGGTGTAGCCTACAACAGTTATACAAATTATTTAAACAAAAAACAACTTTTTAAAAGTGCAGGCAGTCAAATAAGTACAATATGTGAAAAAAAACAAGGTTTTAAATCACAATAAATGCTGTAAAATCTGCGTTTAGGCGGAAAACAGTTAAGTACAGCAAGAAAGTACAGAAAACTGATACGTAATCACTCCAAAGTCTCTCTCCTAAACTAGAAGGCTTGTATCAGTTTAAGGCTTTCTAGTGCTACCCAGTATGTTAGTTACAGGAAAGATGGGAAACAAGTGCAGATGTGGTCTTTTAAACCAGAAAGTTGAAAGAGATGGACAAACTGTCCAAATCGTCAATAAACTACAGTTTCTGGGCCAAGAACCTCTCCTCTCGTGGTAGACAGGCTACCTAGTTCTTACCACTCCCACAGATAAGCTAGAAGGCTTTCCTCCAACACAGAAAGGTTTGTGGGGCTCAGAAGCTTACCAACAGTCCTGGATACAGCAACTCTGTATCTGGACTAGGCTAGTTACAGGAAAGGTGGTAAACAAGTGCAAGTGTGGCTTTTAAACCAGAACGTTGAAAGAGATGGAAAAAACTGCCCAAATGGCCAATAGCTACAATTTCTGGGCCAGGAACCACTTCTCTTGTGGTAGATAGGCTACCTAATGCTTACCACTCCCACTGATAAGCTAAAAGGCTTCCCTCCAACACTCATTGTCAGTTAATCATTACATAACTCATTCAAATCTTGCCTTCTTTTAAACCTCGTTCCTTCTCTGCATGTATTGTTCCCACAGTGCCCATTTTTTTTATGTAATTTGCTTCTACCCTTTTCTAAAGATCCCAATTCCAGTTGTTTTACCCCTATTACTATATTTACTATTTCTAGTACAGTTGGTTTAGACTTTGATTTCCATTTTCTAGTAATTCCTTTTTGACAGGCACCATAATTACACTCCGCAAAACCATACTATGTCTAGGCAATTCCAATGCTGTATCATAGCTAAAAAAAATCATTTCCTTAGTTATATCAATTTTCTTATGCAGTATCTCTGACAGAGTAGTCTGCAGGGAATCTTTAAACTCTGCCAACTCATTACACTCCCAAGAAATATGTTCCCACTTGCCTTTTTCTTCCTCATCACACCTCCAACATTTGCTGTCTACCTGAGGAAAAATTCTTTGCCATCTACTTTGGGTATAAAAATACCTATGTAAACACGTCCAAGCAAAGATCCTAAATCTTCTAGACTTTGTTACATATTTGGGAGACATACATATATCCACCCATTGTTTCTTTGTGAATTGCTTATCCAGTCTCTCTCCCCAATCCTTTCTAACCTCCTCTGATTTATTTTTCTAGTTATCATGCAGTACTTTGTATGTTGTACTAATTATTCCTTTCTTAACAACAGCTTCTGTTCTAGATTCTAATAAAAACTCTCCCACTGCTTGTCTTTCACTAAGGCTTCCCCTATTTCTTTCTCTTTGCCTATACCCTGATGTCAATCCTTAATACGGAAGGCAATTTATAGCATGCAATCTAAATAAATTTGTGGCCTCTTCCCATTCTATTACCTTTCCTTCTCTAATTATTTGCTCCCAATACCTTGGCTTTTTTGCTAGTTTTCTCCAATAAATTCCAGCTCCCTCTTACCTATTGTCTGTATTCCTTCCTATCAGAAGAATATCCTTTCTCCATTCGTGTGTTGGCTTAGTTCTTAGAAACCTTTCTCTTACTTTATGAATGTAGTATTCTGTATGGTTATTGATGTTAAGTTGTCAATCTTGCCTTCATTCTTGCTGGATGGGTTCGGAGCCGATCCTCGGCTCCGACTCGGCACTTGCTAAGCTCGAGAGTCACTTTTACCAGCTCGAGGCAGCCCCATATCCCATGATGCAAGGCGGTATATACCCAGATCTCGTTTGCTGCTTCGCTGATGAGGTACTCCTTTTGCCAGCTCGTGGTAAGTAATACTTTTTACTGTTGTTAGACTCCCCAATCCTAAATTTTCTTAATTATTTCAATATAATTGTCATTTGTACGTAGTTGTAGGGTCTCCCAGCCTTTTACCCGTTTCCCTACTTGTGTTTATTTAGTCAGGCCTTCTTCCCTACCCATCCCTTCCTGTCAGGGGGTGTGTGTGTGGGTTTATATATATTCCCCTTTATATTAAAATTTAAAATTAAAATTTAATTTTTTGACTGGACTGTGTGAGTCTTCGTGCTTGTGTACTCATTATGTCAAAAGAACAGAGGGTCTCAGGCTTCAAGAAGTGTGACTCGTGCTGTCAGAAGATGTCTCTGACAGACGGTCACACTTCTTGTATCTACTGCCTGGGACCTCTCCACCTGCAGGACTCCTGTGCTATCTGTCACTCTTTCAGCCAGAGAGTCCTGCAGGAAAGGAGAAACAAATTAATATTGAGAGGGCTTCTTAAACCGGAGGGCTCCCCGGCCAAATCGGCTCCGGGCAAACCCTCTAAGACCACCAAGGCCCAGGCTTCTGTTTCTAAGCCTTCGGCCTTGGCTCAGACTCCTTTGAGTCGAGATCGCTCGGCTGGAGCCGATCCTAATTTGGCTAAATCTTCGGCACCGATGGCTATCGGTGCCGACACTTTGACTGTCACATTGGTGTCGGCTCCGACCGGCTCCGACCACCATGTGGCTAAGGCTTCGGTATCGGCGCCGACCTGCTCCGATACCATTATTTCTTTGCCTGTATCGGCTCCGGCTGGAGCCGATACATCCTTGACTACACTCGGAGCCGAAAAGTTGTCGGCTCCGATGGTTCCTTCGAGGAAGAGGTCCAGGTCTCCCTCTTTGGAACCGATACTGTCGGCTCCGACCTCTCCTCTTCTTTCGGAGCGGAGCCATCGGAGCCGATCATCTAGGTCCTCCAGGCTGTCAGACCACGATTTGGAGAGAGTGGTAAGCAGATTGTTAAAATCACAGGCACTAGCCCAAATGTTACATAGTCCGTCTCAACAGACGACTACTAGTCCACACCCTCTTCAAGTTCCTCCTTCGACTCTCCTCCAGAGCTCAGAGCTGGAGTCTATGGGATTAGTCACTGCAACGGCTGTGGGGCAGATACCACCCCTTTCTGCTCCCTCAGCTTCTACTCTTATCTCCTCCTCGAGACCTTCGTTGGAGGGATCCGGTGGTCGGGCTTCCCTGGTCTGCTCCGAGGGGGTGAGTGGCATCGGACTCTTGTCCGACCCTGCTCTTCCCCTCGGGGCTTCGGCCTTGGTGAGCTCGGCCCCGACATCTGCCTCAGAGCCTTCCCTCTCGGTGGACCCGGGAGCCCCTGTTTCTTCGGAGCGGGGTCTCTCGGATCTCCCTGGCAGGGGAGCCTTCGAGGTGATGAGGAGTGTGCTGGCCCCTGGGCTCAGTCAGCAGTCTATCCCCTTAGCTCCTCCCTCTATGGTGCCTGTAGATGTCTCTTCCCACTCTCTTGCTCCCGGACCGAGAGATCCACCGCCTCAGGTTTCCCCACTGGGAAGAACCCCCTCTTCCGAGGATTCTCCTGATCCTTCAGGAGATCCTCCGCATAAGAGGACCTGTAAGAGGAAGCACCTAGACTCCCCTGAGTCTACAACTTCAGATACCGACTTAGATGAGTCGGAGGGGTCCCCAAGTTCCCCCTCTGAGGATGCCTCTTTTTCAGACATCCTAGAACTCCTAAAACAGAGGGGAAACTGGCCCTCCATAAACCCCTCCGAGGATGAGTCGGTATACCTAGAGGCGTTCGGATCTCGACCCTCCACCTCCTGGGTGTCTCCGCCTTTTGACCCCCTCATGGAGGTAATAACTCGGAAGGCGTGGGCAGCTCCTGATTCCGTAGAACCAGTTCCCAGGAGGCCTTCTAAATTTATTACAGCCCCTTCTGAAAAGCAATTCCTTACAAAAGGTGTCCCTGTTGATGCCATGGTGGTGGCGGCCGCCACTAAGAAGGAACTTGCAGATCCTTCCGTACCAGTCCATCCTCCTAACAAAGATTCTAGGACCATGGACAGGTATGGTAAGCGGATGTTTTCCTCAGCGACCTTTGCTATGCGTTCGCTGAATTACTTATGTCACTTCACCAGACTTCAAAGGGACATCCTTAAAGAATTAGGTGAAGTAGTACAGGATCCTACAGCTCCAGGGGCTCAGGATAAGATTGCTTTTCAGCTAGGAATCCTTAACTCCATAGCCAACTCCTCCATGCGGCTGATTTCGTATGCAGCAGATGGAGCGAGTAGAGCTGCAGGGACAGGAGTGGCTCTTAGGCCAATCCTGGATGCGGCTCTGTAATTTTGCAGATCCCTTTAAGGCGTCCTTCACAAACTCTCCCTTCGATGGAGCAACTTTGTTTGGTCCTCAGGTGAAGGATACGTTGACCAGGTGTGAGCAAGACGGCAAGACTCTCTCTGCCAGGGGTCTGTTTTCCACCCCTTCTAGGCCTTACCCTAAAGGACAGAAGGGCGGAAAGATGTGGTTCCGTAAATCTCAGGGAGTCACGCCGGATACACGTGGTCAGTTTACCCCTAGAGGCAGAGGGGGTAATAATAACAGACGCCGCCCTAGGGGCAGAGGGGGTCCACAAAACCAGGGAAGCAGAGAGCCTCTCTGACAAGCCCTTCCAGCATCCCTGAGGTGTTGCCCGACTGTCCATCCTTGGAGGCAGTCGGGGGAAGATTATCGCTGTACCCAGAAGCCTGGCTTTCCCTTTCACAAGACAAATGGGTACAGTCGATCATATCCGAGGGTTACAAGATTCCTTTCGAGGAAAGTCCCTTCACTCACAAAAATTCCCTTCCAGATGTTCCAGCCGGTCTAAGGGAAATCGCAAAATTAGAAGTACCAAAGCTTCTACAAAAACGGGACATTCAGCCAGTTCCAACAGACCATTCAGAGCCGGAATCTACTCAAGGTTCTTTTGGTTCCCAAAAGACGGAGATTGGAGACCAATATTGGACCTCAGCAGACTCAACAAGTCTGTGAAAAAGACAAGATTTCGGATGGTCACACTTCAATCGATTTTGCCCTTTCTGTGCAAAGACAACTGGATGTGCTCAATAGACCTTCAGGATGCGTACTATCACATAAAAATCCACAGACGCTCCAGAAGGTTTCTCCGCTTTCGGCTGGGTTCCAGTCATTACCAATTCAGAGCCCTGTCCTTTGGTCTCACTACAGCCCCCAGAGTGTTCACCAAATGTATGGCAGTGGTCACGGCTCACCTGAGACGTCAAGGATTCCAGGTGTTTCCATATCTCGACGACTGGCTCCTCTCAGCCACCACCAGGCATCAACTTCTCCAAGCCAGAGATTATACCCTAAATCTCTGCACTCATTTAGGAATTTCTGTCAACTATGAAAAATCCTCCTTATTGCCCTGCCAATCTATTACTTTTATAGGCGCAAATTTAGACACTGTCCGGATGTCAGCAAACCTCACAAGCAACAGAATCCTAGACATCCAAAACCATGTGCGGATCATCCTTGCCAGCAAAAAGGTGCAAGCCAGACTAGTCCTAAAGGTATTGGGCCTCATGGCAGCTGCCATTACTCTTCTCCCTTTGGCCCGCTTTTACATGCGTCTCCTTCAATGGATGTTGTTCACCCAATGGTCCTACCAACAACTCCCCATGCGTCATCAAATTCTGGTGACACAAACTTGCAAAAACCATCTATCCTGGTGGATTTCTTCTCCCCAGGTTCATCAGGGCAGACCCTTTGTTTCCCCGGCCCCGGTAGCCACAGTCACTACGGATGCCTCCCTGATCGGGTGGGGGGGTCATTATCAGGGCAGGATGGTTCATGGGACATGACAACCGTTCGAATACCACCTGCACATAAATGTCCTAGAGATGAGAGCAGTGCTTTTAACGTTGCAAGCCCTCAACGACTTTCTTCCCTTGGGAACAGTTGCAGTTCACACGGACAATATGTCCGTAGTGTGGTATATCAACAAACAGGGCGGAACCAAGTCCTACCCCTTGTGTCGAGAAGCTCTCAGACTTTGGCAATGGGCGATCTCCTCTCATCGGTTTCTGGTAGCAACGCATATCCCTGGGAAAACCAACATTTTAGCGGACAGATTGAGCAGAGCTATTCTCATGCCTCACGAGTGGGCTCTCAAGCAATCTATAGTGGAGGAGATTTTTCAAGAATGGGGCCGCCCATGTTGCGATCTTTTTGCTACTCTCCAAAACAGCAAATGCCCGGACTTCTTCTCTCTCTTACCACTTCCAGGCCATCCCCCCAGAGACGCTCTTACCCAAGATTGGCCCCAGGGACTTCTTTATGCCTTTCCTTTGATACCACAGGTACTCCAGAAAGCTACCGTTTTGAGAGCCAAAATGATTCTCATTGCCCCGTATTGGCCTCGACAAATTTGGTTTCCGTTCCTCCATCGTCACCTCTTGGCGCAGCCGTGGCATCTGGACCCAGTGCCAGATCTTCTGATCCACCAATCGGGTCAGCTGCATCGGTCCATTCCTTCTCTCAACCTCACAGCTTGGTTGCTCCACTTCCTTCCTTAGCCAGGCTTCCTATGATCTCTAACCCTGTTAGGGATATCATAGTGGCTTCTCTTAAATCCTCTACTAGAAGGATTTACACTAGCAAGTGGAAACGTTTCTCCCTTTGGGCGAAATCAAGGAATATAGATCCTTTTACTGCCCCTGTTCATACAGTTTTGGATTTTTTAGCGGAAATCTTTAAATCGGGTTCTTCAGCTTCCACTGTCAAAGTTCAGTTAGCTGCGATCTCGAACTTTCATGTCGGGTTTGCAGACCATAACATTATGTCCCACAGGCTTTGTAAAGCTTTTCTAAGAGGAGTTTTTCAACTTAATCCTCCTGTCAGGAGTCCTCCTCCTCAATGGGACCTAAATCTAGTGCTGACATCCTTAATTCTTCCTCCCTTCGAGCCAGCTGTTTCATGTTCTCTAAAGTTTCTTTCTTGGAAGACACTCTTCCTTGTCGCTATTACCTCGGCTAGGAGAGTGTCAGAACTGCATGCCCTTTCTGTTCGTCCCCCATATTTGGTCTTCCACAAGGACAGAGTATCCTTGAGAACTAATCCTTCCTTTTTGCCCAAGGTTGCTTCAAAAACAAATTTAAACCAATCTATTGATCTCCCGTATTTTTCCCCAATTACTCCAACAGATCGGAACAAAAATTACATTATCTTGATGTTCACCGCCAACTCAGATATTATTTGGACAGAACAAAACAGTTCAGAAAGTCTGATCAACTCTTTCTTTCTTATGCTGAGAATAAGAAAGGCCTTCCTGTTTCCAAAGTGACCTTGTCTAGATGGCTTTCTTCCACCATTTCCGAAATCTATCAACTTAGGGGCAAACAGCTGTGCTCAAAACCAAAGACACATTCCACCAGAAGCTTAGCCACTTCCACAGCTTTTCAGGCTAGACTTCCCTTAGATACTATTTGTGCAGCAGCCACTTGGGCCACTCCTCATACTTTTGTTTCTCATTACAAATTGGATTTGGCCTCCAGGGATAGAGCCAGTTTTGGTTCTACGGTTCTCAAGAGTCTGTTCCATTGAGCCACCCAGGATAGAGGTGCTAGGGACGCGGTCCCATCCAGCAAGAATGAAGGCGAGATTGACAACTTAACATTTAGAAGTTATGTGCCTACCATAACGTTCCATGTTAGTTGTCTTCTCTCGCCTTCTTTCTTGCGACCCTCCCTCCTGCCCCCTTTCGTGGACAGACTTTGATCTCCCTTGTCAGGAAGATTGCTTCTTTGGGCGCCAGTTAGTTATTTGGGTTCCCATTATAGCCCTTTTGTTTAGGCTAATTGTTCTTCTTTCCTTAGTGGAAAGTTTTTTGTGCTAGGTGTTTTCCCTATAAGTACCAAACGAGATCTGGGTATATACCGCCTTGCATCATGGGATATGGGGCTGCCTCGAGCTGGTAAAAGTGACTCTCGAGCTTAGCAAGTGCCGAGTCGGAGCCGAGGATCGGCTCCGAACCCATCCAGCAAGAAAGTAGGCGAGAGAAGACAACTAACATGGAACGTTATGGTAGGTACATAACTTCTAATTATTCTCCTTAAGCATCTGCATCCACAGTTCAAGTCTCTCCTTGTTTCTTGAGCTTCCCTCACTTTTATTATCATTCCTTTCCACTTTGAATTGTAGGTTTCTGTTTGTGCTAAGTATAAGAGCCTTAACTGTGTAGCTCTGAAATTTCCTTTCAAATTGGGTAAGCCCAGAGTGCCTTGTTCTATTGGAAGAATCAGCTTATCCCACTTGAATTTTGCCGTCTTCCCCTCCCAGATAAAATCCTTCAGCTCTTTATTAACTGCTATCTGCAACTTCTCCACTGGTTACTAAAAGTGTGTGGGCACATAATTTACGGCTATTGCCTTTGTTTTCTTTACAAAGCCATATTGATCAGTATCTATTAATTATGATAACATTGTTGCCATTCTCTTAGCTAATATAGATATAAGCACTTCATAATCACGGTTTAAAATTGAAATGGGTCTGGTGGTCAGACCTGAAGTGCCTTTACCCCCTTTGGTTAATACCTGCTTTCTTCGAATGTTACCCTCACACACACACACACACACACACACACACACACACACACACACACACTCTCTTTAAATATTGTTAAGGAAATCCTTCCAGATCTTTTTTTTTTCACCGTCTTTCCACCTAACTTCTAAATTTCCAAAGGCATGGCATGTGTTCCTGGAAACTTCTCTGCTGATTATCAATGTTTTTTTTACTTCATTTCTACCTATCTTAGCTATTGATTGTTTACCCTCATCTTCCTGTAAACTTGGCATAGCTAAATTTTCCATAAATATTTCCATCTGTGCCTTTTCTTGGTTACTTCATCCCTTTTCCTACTTTATACAAATGTTCATAAATTTCTCAGTGTTTGTAATACCTTTAGAGGATCTCTGATTATTTTTCCTTCCTAGAAGTGACCATCAGCTGCCACTAGCTCCTGTCCTTATTCACCAAGTCTACTAGACCCTTTTTAGCCTCCCTCTGGCTCAGCTCACCTCAGGTCCTAGGCTGGTGAGGAGATTGGGATAGTAGTGCAGCATCATACTCCTTACTGGGGAATATGCCCTAAGATCTGCCCTCTAGCAGCAGCCTTGTCAGCTCAGAAGTTGCTTCCTTCTTGTGGTGCATGCCTACTTTTGCATATGTGCAACCTCCCAACTGAGCAGCTTAGCATTATTGCAGCACAGAACTGGCCAGGCTCGTGTACTGTGTACTGTAACGAGTTTAGGTTGCCTCCCTAACCCCAAGATTGGTGAGTCAACTTCAGCCACTCACTGCCTTCATTTCCCTGTGGCCCCTCCAGCACTTGTATTGCTAATCAAACACAGGTTGTCATGGGTACAGTAAGGACTTTATCCCTCTCTGCCATGGGTTCAGTCTGGTTATTTTTCTTGTCATAGGCTGCCTGTGTGTCTACATCTTTTTATGCTCTTATCTACCTAAGTTCTTATGTTGAGTTTTTTTGCACTGTACAGATGTTATCATAAAAAAAAAACTTACTAAACTCATGTATATTGTCTAAATGCTCTCTTATGATTCCTTTTTTTTTCTTTTAGCACTCTGTGGTTGTTCCTTTTATCTTATTCTGCAATAGTTTAATCCTTATCAGCCCCTCTAAATCATTCATATTACCTTCCCCCATATCTCTGTTTCTCTTTCTCTTAGTTGTACCATGTTTTTAAAATTCATTTTTATTTTATCCCACTCACTAGCTATCACTTCTGGAGTAATTTCTTTTTTATTTTCTACTAACTAATCTACTGACTTCCCATTCATTAAATTCATCACCTTTTAACAAATAAATAGGAAAGTGTCATTTTTACATCATTACCCTGTATCATTACCACAGTTTTTATGCGTGTGTGTGTGTGTGTGTGTGTGTGTGTGTGTGTGTGTGTGTGTGTGTGTGTGAGTGTGTAATGTGATATAGGTATTGGATGAGCCCTAAAACTTTGCACACGCTCCTTTGAATTTTAATTTCACTCTCTTCTGGCACATTGCATTTTAGGGAATAACAAATAAACTCAGAGATCTTGCTAATGAATTTGCATCTTCCAGGTCACATTGTCTAATATATTTCTTCAGAAATCTACCCTCTGTTGTTATATTTGCTCTTCTGCATCCCTGTGATGCTTCCTCATTATTGCAAATCAGTTTCTGGTCTCCATACATATATTCACTGCTGAAAACTTGTTTCTCCCAAAGTACATCCTAAGCTCCATAACAGTAGTTTAAGCGGAGTATAAATACTTGTATAATCCTCCTCATCAGCCAGTAATGCCTTGTTACCACAAATCTACCATTATTGTTTCTTTATTCGTGTCAGTCACTACTAAAGCCGCTAAGAATCAGTATTACTCTCATTTTCCTTTTTGCTTGATATTCTGCTGAATATCCACCTTGAAATTATTTCCTCATCAAATTCACATGCTCATTAATATATAATTAATCGCTTTTTTCTGAACCTGTAAGGCGATTTAATATTAACAAAAGCAGCCATTCTGATAAAAAGCTATTGCTCACGAAACTTGTACATGGCACTTCTTTTGAATATGTTTCTCTCTTTTAGAGCATGCACACACTAATAACTGGCAGGCTGATCTTAGGTCATATTCCACAATAGTTGTTCTTATTGCAAGTGTTCCCTGATTCCAAAAGACTTGGTCTCAGTGTAAGTGACTTACTTCAGTGTAAGACCTGTCTAACAGGTTACACTGTGGGCCATATTCCAAAAGACCTGCTCTCAGTTAAGTGGTGACTTCACTGAGAGCAAGTCTTTTGGAGTCTGGCCCCTTGCAAGCAGTTTTTTCATATCTCTGTATGAACCCATGTCACATTTTACAGACATTTTGCTTCAATAAACTTAAGTAGCAACATAAATAAATACACAAATACATTATGAAAATAAACCCATCTACCCATCCAAATAGGAGAATTTGCCCCAAATTGATGGTTGCTCCCACTGGGTATTATCTTTTCTAAAATTGGGTTAACCATGGAATGCACATGTTAGAGTCTGTGTTCTCACTTAAACAGATTATTTGTTCTTATTACTGCTCCTCTCCCAGATGTGAAAAACAACTTGAATGCTTTTCAGCTTTGGAAAATATACACTGGCTAACCTTAAAAAAATGTGCACTGTGATATTTAATGCATTAGACTGTTAAGGCTGCTGAGGAAACAGCTGCTTTTGTATAACTGTTCACTTACAAATTTCAAACTTCTTTTCTTACTTTACTTTTTTTTGTTTTGACTGAACTACTTGTTAAAAATCTATTTAAACATTAATCACATTGTACTTCACAGATTCAGACAAAAGCAATGTTGAGACATGCCACGATTAATTGCTTGACATCAGACAAAGCAGGTGCTTATAGGATCATAGGACATTACTAGGCTGTTGGCCCTGAGGCCCTTACAACCCTAGCCAAGAATTTAGCCCATATTCCAACAAGTCACCACCCCACCACCCTGTGCCACTGTCCAGCAGGGACACAGGTGGAATCCCAGGGGTGTATTTTCTGTTCCCCATCCAGTTATCCAGGTTGTGCTTAAAAAGGTGTGTGTAACGAGGTACTCTGCTTTACGTGGAGACGGAGTCTATTCCACAAAAGGGGGAGTCTTTGACACCAATCTGTCCCATCAACAAGTCCTATTGATGTCGCAAACCAGGTTGAGGTCGTGTGAGCAGGTTACTTGAGTGGAGCTTGATTTGCGGATATGCAGCAGTCCCATCAGGCCAGGCTCTGAGATTGCTTTGTATGCCAGACAGAGGTCACATCTGAGGAGTCGGTAGGAGACTGAGTAGAGGGCTTGGCTTTTAGCCTATCTGTGTAGAGTAGATGTTTGAGGCCCTGGATTCTCTGGGTGAGGAACCACTGTGGTCTCTTCAGCTGATGCATGTGCTTTGTGAGGTACATGCCAAAAGGAGCATTGTACTCAATAATGGGTCTTATAAGGGAAGATTACAATAATGTTATGACCATCTTGTCCCTGGATGTGATACCCTTACTAATGAGGCGGGCCATGTAGAAAGCTTTCCGTACAGTGGAGGCAATATGGTGGTCAAAAGTCAGTTTGCTATCAACCTGGGTGCCCAAGTCCCTCATGACTGATTGCGTGCTTAGTACCTTATTATCAGTGTGATAATTTGTGGGGACGCCACTCTCCACAAAAGGGATGATGATGCATTATAGAAAAAAACAGCTAGCTAGTTTGCAAATTGCAAGAAAGAGTGACCACTTTGCCACATTTTCATAATTTTTGTCTCATTTTCCAATCTTTTTTCTTAAAAAAAAAAACAACCACATATAACTAAGAACATTAACCTAGAACCTACTTCAAGGAATAAGGTGAACATAGCCTACAAGAGTATAGATATTCATTTAGAAGATCATAAGTTACAAAGTTTATCGACATCAAGTTTGTTCTGTTTTCTTACCAACATTTCACCCAAAAATCACCATGATGTTTGCCATCCTAAAAATGCACAAATATTTGTTTAATCCCCCTCTTAGATCTGTAGTAGCCGCACATGGTTCAAAAATCTATTCCTTGTCTTTTTTTGTTGATCACATTCTTAAGCCTGTATACGCACTATTTACACATCTTCTAAAGGATTCTCAGGACTTCCAATGTAGGTTAAAAAATAACTCTGGGATGAAAATTGGATTTTATTAGCCACTGATTTAAAAGACCGTTTTAGTAGCATTCTTAAAAGCAGAAAGATTACACATTGCTCTTGAAAGACTTTTAAAATGCCCTTTATTGCAAAGAAGTGATCTTTGCCATGTAATGGACTTCATGGAACTTTTTTTTAGATAATTTAATTTATTATGAAGGAAAACATTTTAATCAGCATAGAGGTGTGGCAATGGGCACAGCTTGCGCCCCAGTGTACGCAAACATAGTTTTAACTCCTTGGGAAATGGACTATATTTTTAAGTTGGACCAGTAATAATTTTGTAAACTATACTTAAATTTCCTGGATGATATTTTTATTCTTTGTAACGAATGTAAGGAATTATTAAAAGATTTAATATCAAAATTTAGTCACCATACAATTTTTTTTTAATTTTACGTACCAGTTTGACAAAGAGAAGGTTAATTTTCTTGATACTTGTATTACTAAGGTATGCAAAGGGTTCCATTCCAATATTTATAGAAAACCGGCCTTTAGTAATGTTGCTTACATTTTACTAGTTTCCACCTTTTTAAGTGTAAAAGAAGTTTGATTAAAGTTTAGTGTATATGGTTAGCATTGATGATTTCTGACAAAGAAATCTTCATCCAAGAAATTCAAAAATTCCAGGAGACATTTGTTGAGGTGGGATATCCCAAAAAATTAATTGATGAAGTAAACCAGGAGTTGTTGGAAAAATGGGGTACACAATACAAACTCCTTCTTAGAAGTAATGACTTTGTTACATTAAATACACCTGACTTAAACCCACAAGCAAGTGAAGGTTATGATGGGGCATGTGTAATTCAACATAATGTAAGCACTGGGACAATTAACAGTATATTAGAAAAGAACTGGAATATTTTTACATTTAATTCCGCCAACCAGCCGATAGGTGAATGTCCAATCTTTTTAAAAAGTATTCTTGAAAAGGAATCCAGATCACTTTTCAACAGGGATGGTGTATTAAAAGCGACTAGAAAATTTGGATGTTCTTCGTCTCACATTGCTGCAGTCATAACCTGTGGGTAGTCCGCTGTCCTCGGTCGGCCCGAATACCAAAGAGCTAGTCTGGCGTCGGTCATTGTCGCTCAGAGCTGACGTCAGTACGTAGTAGTACTTAAGCGCATGACCGACGCCATATCCTCAGTCTTTCTTGCCGCGTGGTCCGAAGCAGAAGCAGCGTTTGCAAGTGCCGTTCGGCGTTCCGAAATTTTCATTTATCGAGTTTCAGACCGAAGACCAAGTTGGGCTAAGTACCCCGTAGGGGAAATTTTTGTCTTTTCTTGCCTCAGTTATCCGGATGTCAGAAAAAGTTAATAATTGCATTTCTTGTGGGAAACAGATACCTCGTAGGGATTATCATTCTTTCTGTATTCCTTGCTTAGGGCCTGAGCACGACGTGGTCGGGTGTCGCTTTTGTGCTAGATTAATTAAGCGCACCATTAAACGGAGATTAGACTGTGCCAGGCTTGTTTTCGGTAAGTGGTGTAACTATATAATGCCGTCGCATCCTCCGACGCCCGCTACCGCTAAAAAGCGTAAAGATAAATCTTTGAGGTCTAAACCGGATGAGTCGTCCGTTGCGGACGCCGGTTCTACAGAGCCTCCGGTTGAATCTGTGGATCCTGCCGAAGGTTCGGCTGAATCCCAGGGGGAACCTTTACTTTTGCAGGAGTTGGCCTCTCAGGAGGTAGGCCAGGCTGAGGGTGCTTCTCAGGTATCTGTGGTTCCATCTTTACAAAAGGTTATTAGGCCTTCTACTTCAGTGGCTAAAGGCCATGCTAAGGCCAAACCTTGTCTTGTTGGCCCTGGTCATAGTTCTAGCTCTCCAGCCCCTGTTCCTAAAAAGCATATGTTGAAAATGGCAGAGGACTTGATTACTTTGATCAGGGGTTCTATGCCCCCCCCCAGAGAAGAGGCCTAGGGTGGAGGCAGATTTAGAGGGAATGGATCATTCTTCAGACTACTCTGATTCCTCAGCTGAAGAAATTCAGGATTTCCTTCCTATTCAGATTCGGATGCAGAGGACTCCTGTCCTTCTGCTTCCTCCAGAGGATTTTTCTTTTTCTGAGACCTTACATTCCATGAGGGAACATTTCAAGTGGGAAGGTCAGGATTTTTCAGATTCTCGGAAGAGGCTTAGGGAATTTTTGTTTTTGCCTCAGCATAGGCCCTTGGCTATTCCTCCTGTCTTAGATGTTGTTCAGGATGTGTTTTCTGAATCTTCCCTTAATCCTGATTCTTTGCCTCCTGCCCCTGTTAAGCCAGACAGGTATTACAGAGTTCCAGAAGCACATAAGTATTTGTACAAGAGTCCTAGAGCTGATCCAGAAACTATTATTCAAGGTCCGAAGGGTGTTAGGGCTTCTGTGGCTAAGAATCCAGTTCCTTTGGATAAAGATTCTAGAGCGTTAGATAGGTGGGGGAAAAAGTGTACACCTCCTCTACGTTAGCTATGAGGGCTTTGAATTGCCAATTCCATATGCTGAAGTATCAGAACTTTTTGTTAGGCCAATTGAAATCTAAGGTGGATGCTTTATCTGAGGGTATAGAGTGTAAGGAGCTCCAGGAGTTGGTTCATGCATCAGATCAAGTTGGCAAACATTCTTTGCAGTGTGGTTTCGATGCTCTTCAGGCTTCTTCCAGGGTGGCTGCTACAGGTTCAGTTATTCGTAGACATGCCTGGCTTAAGGATCAAAATTTGTCAGAGCATGTTAAGGCTCGGATTTTGGATGCTCCTCTTCAATCTGAAGTACGTTTTGGTCCTCCTGTGGAATCAGTTTTGAAAAAGATGGAAGATAAGCCTAAGTCTATGCAGACGGTCAAGGATTTTCTGCAGGTGCAGCCCCCTAAGTTTAGTAGGAATTGGCCTGCTAGAGGATGGTCTTATCCTTCTTCGGACTATCAGTCTAAGGGTAAGTCTAGACGTGGTAGAGGCAGGGCTCACACTCAGGGTTCTTTCAGACCTAGGACTTGGAGTTCTCCTGCACAGTCTTCTGGTGAGGGCAGGGGTCAGCTTTTTCGTAAACAGACCCAATGACCTGTATCTTCAGCTGCCAGACCCTTCTTTACTGGCAGCTCCTCTAGGAGGAAAGTTGGGACTTTTCAAACAAAACTGGCATTTGGTCACCCAGGACAAATGGTTGTTGGATATAATAAATCAAGGTTACAAGTTTTATTTTCACACTTTTCCTCCTTTCAAAGACATGCCGGATGTGCCTCCCCAGCAAAGGCTGGAGGCTCAGGAACAAATTTCTTTGCTTTTGCAGATGGGGGCAATTCAGGTGGTCCCTCCGTCAGAAGTAGGCCTAGGATTTTATTCCCGTCTATTCCTAGTGCCAAAGAAAGGAAGCACTTGGAGGCCAATTTTGGATTTGTCCATTCTCAATACCTACATAGACATTCCAAAGTTCAAGATGTTAACATTGCAACAACTTCTGCCTATGCTAGGCAAAGATCACTGGATGGTAACCCTGGATCTCAAAGAGGCCTATCTTCATATTCCTATCAGGCCCAGCTGCAGGAGATTCCTGAGATTTCGGGCTGGTACTTCTCATTATCAGTTCTCTGCATTGCCCTTTGGTTTATCTACTGCGCCCAGGGTATTCACAAAAGTTCTGGCTCCTGTAATTGCTTTCTTCAGACAGAGAGGAATACAAATTTATCCTTATCTGGACGATTGCCTGATTCTTGCTCAAGACAAAGACAAGCTACTACAACATCTCCAGTATGTAATGGCAGTTTTAAGGTGCCTAGGGTATTCTGTGAACGAAATAAAGTCCAGTCTAGTGCCCTCTCAGGACATGTGCTTTCTGGGTGTGAGACTGAATACAGCTTCTCAGATGGCATTTCTGACCCCGGACAAACAAAGAACTCTTCATCTATACTTCCAGCGGTTATCAGTAATGTCCAGGCTGACTGCAAGGACAGTCCTTCAAGCCTTGGGGTTCATGGCATCTTGCATTCTAGTACTTCCCAATGCCAAACTGCATATGAGGAAGCTACAATGGTATCTCAAAAGTGTGTGGACTCAACACTGCCACGGTTTGGACACTGTCATTCGGATTATACCTTGCATCCAGAAGGAATTCTTGTGGTGGGCTCAGGAATGTCACCTAAACAAGGGACTCTCTGTGACCCGACCAGAGGCGAGTCAGATCCTAATGACGGATGCCTCGGACTTGGCTTGGGGAGCACACTTCAATGGGAAATGGATACAAGACATGTGGCCTCCGAAACTACTACACTTGCATATCAACATGAAGGAGATGTTAGCAGTCCAATTTGCTTTAATGGCCTTCAAGGACCTACTTCAGCCGGGACAGGTGTTGATTCAGACAGACAACACAACAGTCATGTGGTACATCAACAAGCAGGGGGGAACCCATTCCTACCCTCTTTGCAGACAAGCAATGATTTTGTGGGAGACTGCTCTGAGTTTGCAAATCAATCTTCAAGCACGGTTTCTGCCAGGAGCACAGAATTCCCTAGCAGATGTATTGAGCAGACAAATTGTGGATCCCCACGAGTGGAAACTGGATCCTCAGGTATTCAAACAATTGACCGTGGCTTGGGGAACTCCAGACATAGATCTGTTCGCTTCTCCACTGAATTTTCAACTGCCAAAATTTTGCACAAAGATGTTCCACCCAAATGCTTGGAAAGTGGATGCTCTATCTTTCAGTTGGAACAACCTTCACGTTTATGCTTTCCCCCCTCTGCCTCTTCTTCTCAAGGTACTCTTGAAAGTCAGGCGGGACAGGCCTTGCATGATTCTAATAGCACCAGATTGGCCACGTCAGCATTGGTATCCTCTGCTGAGGAGTTTAATTCAGGATCCTCCTTGGCCTTTGCCACAGATTCCTCATTTGTTATCCCAGTCAAACAATCATTTTCTCAATGTCAGGGTACAGTCCCTGCATCTAACAGCCTGCCGTATTCTGTATTAGAGCCGGTGGGGTCTCAGCTTCCTCAACAGGTTTTAAATGTCATTTTGGAAGCAAGGCGGCCTAGTACTCGAAAAGTTTATGCTGATAAATGGAGGAGATTTTTTCTTTGGAGCTCAGCAAAGGGCTTTGATGTTTCAGTACCTAATTTGAGTTTTGCACTACAGTATCTTACTGAATTACTGGACAAGGGGTTGTCATTCTCTTCTGTGAAGGTTCATGCTGCAGCCATTTCTGCTCACTATGATTGTGACCCTCCTTTATTTTCTCACCCTTTGTTCAAACAATTTCTGAGAGGGGCAAAAAATATAAGACCCCCACGTAGAGCTCCTACTCCTTCCTGGGATCTCAATTTTGTGTTGGAGAAGCTTACTTTACCTCCTTTTGAACCTGCAGCTACGTCTGAGTTGAAGTTTTTGTCTTGGAAGACTGCTTTTTTGTTGGCCATTACTTCTGCTAGGAGGGTATCTGAATTGCAGGCACTCATGGCAGTTGCACCCTTTCTGATATTCCATAAGGATAGAGTTTCTTTGCACTAACCCTACTTTTATGCCTAAAGTGATTTCTAATGTGGCCTTGAACCAGTCTATTCATTTGCCTACTTTTTATGCTGATCCCCAAAATAAGGGGGAAAAAGTCTTGCATTCTTTGGATATCCACAGGCAGCTACGTTATTATTTGAGCAGAACTAAAGAGTTCAGACAGACTCAACAATTATTTGTTTCCTTTGCTTTGGGTTCACAAGGGAAAGCTGTTTCAAAGCAGACTATTTCTAAGTGGATTGGTCAATGTATTGCTTTTTGTTATTCTCATCATGGGAAGAATGTTCCTGCTGGGATCAGACCTCATTCTACTAGGGCTACTGCCACATCTACTGCTTTTTTGAGGAGGGTAGCTACTAAAGATATTTTGGAGGCAGCTACTTGGAGTTCAGTACACACTTTTACTAAGCATTACCATCTCCCTCTTTATTCCAAGTCCATGGCTGGGTTTGCCACTGCAGTTTTACAGGGCATGTTAGCAGCTCCTAATGCTATTTAGTTTGCCAGCCTCCCTTTTCCTTTGCTTTGGGATTCTACCCACAGGTTATGACTGCAGCAATGTGAGACGAAGAACATAGTACAGTTTTATACCTACCATAAATGTAGATGTTCGAGGATCTACATTGCTGCAGTCCTATTATCCCTCCCTACTTCCCCTCTATAGTTTGGGGTTGCTGTGTTTCTTTTTGGGATACTCTTTATTTCCACACTGGTGGTTGTTGGGTGTTTACTGTTTTGTCTCTGGCCTTTCATTTTTAGGCCTTCTGACATCTGGGGCAAGAAAGACTGAGGATATGGCGTCGGTCATGCTCTTAAGTACTACTATGTACTGACGTCAGCTCTGAGCGACAATGACCGACGCCAGACTAGCTCTTTGGTATTCGGGCCGACCGAGGACAGCGGACTACCCACAGGTTATGACTGCAGCAATGTAGATCCTCGAACATCTACATTTATGGTAGGTACAAAACTGTACTTTTTTGCCACTATTTTCCATACATTTATGAAGGGGAGACCATTAGTGTGGGATTGAACAAGGAAACTTACACCACTTGCAAGATGGACACTGTGTCAGTAAAGCTTTAGTGTGTATAGCACAAAGTTTTATCTGCATGTTTTTATACTGGAAAAATGGAGAGGATTTTTAAGAAAAAGATATAGAAAAACATTTATGATATATCCACTAAAAATACCAACAGTACTTTGTTTAAGCACAGTGAAAGATGTGCAGGTTTTGTAAAGTTTAGATTTGGTATTATTGACAAAGTCAATTTATCCCCAGGGGAGGGGATTGGGAGACGTTACTTGAATATAGAGAGCTTTACTGACAGCTCAAATTGCATGCCACTATTCCCCCAGGACTTAATGAGAAAGTATTTGTTACATCTGTTTTAAAATGTAAAGCAGCTAAACTAAAAATTTGCTAAGGCACAAAGTTATTTTGTTAATGTTTGATGTGTTTTATATTTTAAACATGTATATTTTTTTTAACAAAATCCTCTTTTTTGGATATTGATGAGATAGAATGGAATTTGGTAAAAAGTGAAATGTTATTCACAATGTGTAGGATATAACTTTAAAAGCAAGAATATAACTGGTTGGTTAATATATTTAAATAGATTAAGGCTGCTTTGTGAAATGGTTCTGATGAATTTTCAACATCATAAGAAATGAACGAGCTCAACTTTTTTCATTAAAAATGTTTATTTTATCATTTTCCCATTTCTGTGGTAGTGGTGTCGTGCGCACACACACACACACACACACACACACACACACACACACACACACACACACTTTTCTTTTTTGGTTATTAGTTGTGGTTGGTGTGTATACCTGTTATGTATGTATTTATTTATTTATTTATTTATGTATTTATTTTTATTCATTGACTTCTAGCATGTAATCATCTGTAAACTTAGCCAGAGTCCTTTAGTATTGGCTTTTACTTAAGAAAAGTAGATGCCAAACAGGAGAGATTCCAGTACAGAACCCTGGGAGATTCCAGTAGTGACTGGTTGCTTTGTGGAGGTAACTTCTCCTATTTTTGATTTTCTGCATCCTATCTGTGAGCCAGTTGTCAATCCATCAGGTGACATAAGGTTTTTATTCCCAGTTTATTTAGCATTTCTACCTAGCTTGAGTGGGGAATTGTGTCAAAATCTTTGGCCAGGTTAAGATCTGCAGCATGGATCGTTTTGTCTTTGTCTATTACTTTGGTGACTTTTTCAAAAAAAGCCCACCAGGTTGACCAAACTTGAACTGACCTTGATGAATCCAAACTGAGATGGGTCCAGTGTTTGGAGTTGTCTGTTATTATTATTAGTTCCATGACAATTGCTTCCATTGCTTTGCATATGAAGCTAGTTAAATTTATGGTTAGACTTATGGGTCTGTAATTGCGTGAGTCTATGGAATGCCTTATGCAGAGGAAAGACTATAGCTTTTCTCTATTTGCTTGGTACAAAACTTGTACAGAGGCTGAGATTGGAACATTGTTGTTAGGGGTGTGGCTAAATCATACTTCTTGCTATTTACAATGCAGGACCTATCAGTGCAGCATTTTTAGATTGTGATAGGACTAGGTCTTGTGTGATAGCTGAAGGAGAGTTGAGATTGGAACATTGTTGTTAGGGGTGTGGCTAAATAATAGATGTTATGTGATCCTATCTCGCCTACATTCTGTACTGATGGGCTTGGAGCCGATCCCTCGGCTCCGACTCGGCACGCTATGCTATAGAGCGAGGCCTCTTATTGGCTGAGCTATTTCTTATCCCAGGATGCACCACCACTAATCCCCCAGATCTCGTTTGCCGCTTACAAGCTAAGACGTGGTCTCAACTTGGCTGGGCTAAGTACTAATTTATTTAGACTTTTCCTGTCAGGAATTTCCTAGTTTTCAACCCAAAAGCTGTTTTAACAGCTATTTTTGTGATACGTGGGTGTATTTGCTGATTCTGTTGAGAAAGTTGTTATATTTTGTTAAGGGAAGGTTTCTGTTTTAGTTAGAGGGGCCTTCCCCTTTTGCTATTCTAGCGTTATTTGTGGCTAGCGTTTATTAGTGGGTCAAGTACCCGTTTTAGTTAAAGGGTCTTGACCCTCTCTTTCTGTGTTTTTTTCTTGTGCACTTGTTTGTGTAAAAAAAAAACAAAAAAAAAAAAAAACAACTTTATATTTTGAACTTCTAATTTTTTTCGTGTTATTTAGATAACTGTGTTGGTCTCTAGTCATGTCCAAAGAACATAAACCCTCCGGGTTTAAAAAATGCACGAGGTGTGGTTTTAAGATGTCCATAACGGACGACCACTCCTCGTACGTTTACTGTTTAGGCGCCAAGCACCTACAAGAATCATGTAGCGTGTGTCACGCCTTCTCATCAAGAGTCCTCCAGGAGAGGAAAAACAAATTAATCCTTAAGGGATTAATCAAGCCATCCTTCGAGGAGGCTTTATCTTCGTCACCCTCTCCTTCAAAAAAGAAGAAAGCGTCGGCTCTGACAAGTCTGTCAGAACCGACTGCCAAAAAACCTAGGCAGACTTCTCCATCGGCTCCATGGACTTCGGAGCCGAGGGCGGAACGGTCTGCCTCGATGCCTCCAGCCTCGACCCCTCTGGTTTCGGAGCCGAGGACTGGGGCATCGAGAGGCGGGTCACCTTCATCGGCTCCACTGATATTGGAGCCGATGAGGGTTACCGGCTCAGACTCTTCCCTTCGAGCCGAAGTCCTTATCGGCACCGAGGGAAATTGCCTTGAGATCTCCTCGAACCGATAGTGGTAGAATCCATTCGGAGCCGGTCCCCTAGTCCTTTGGAGCCGATGGAGAAATCGGTTCGGACCCGATCGGTATCCTCCAGATCATCCAAGATGTCTGATTCGGACATCGACAGGGTGCTCCTAAGACTCTTCCAGTCTCCGGTGTTCCAAAAGCTAGTTTCGGCTCCAGCCCATTCGGCTTCGGAGCCGATGGTCCACCTCCCTACTATGGTTCCTCCTCCAACAGCCTCGGCACCGTTGCAGCCGGTGCTGGTGGAACCGGTGGAGGTTTTAGGGTCGGGCCCGACCCTTACTCCAACTCCGGCTCTTGGGTCGGAGTTCAGTACGCGGACTTCTTCCGTCGGCCCTGGGGGGGATGCTTCGGGATTGATGTTTTCGGTCCCAAGTCTCCCTCTTGGTGCATCGGTGGCGGGAGTGCCATCCACTGTCGTGGCCACGGAGGTGGGACCCTCCCAGGATTCTGGTGGTCCCGCCTTCAGGGCTATGAGGAGTGCGTTAGCCAAATCTTCTTTGGCTACCTCCACGGTCTCCCCAGCTCCTTCCCTGCATACTGAGACTGGGTCTTTGGCAGTCCCCCTGTCCTTAGACAGCGGAGCCCCGGGGCCTGAGGTTACCCCCACTGGGGTCCCCCCCTTCTCCTGGAGGTCCTTCTGAAGCCTCTTCGGAAGAACCCCCCAGGAAAAGATCGTGCAAGAGGAAGCACGTTGACTCCCCTGATGAGTCTTTTACATCAGACACTGATCTCGATGATGCAGAAGGGTCCCCTAAGTCGTCCTCGGATGATGTCTCCTTTGCAGACATCCTGGAAGCCCTTAAACAACGAGGCGGCTGGCAGTCCAAACCTCCTTCTGCGGATGAGTCGGTGTTCCTTAAGGCCTTCGGGGCTCAGCCCTCCGCCTCCTGGGTGTCTCCGCCCTTCGACGAGCTCTTGTATTTGATCTGTCGAAGGGCGTGGGAACACCCAGACTCTGTGGAACCGGTGCCTGCTCGTCCGAATAAGTTCCTCTCTGCACCCCCTGAAAAAGAGTTTCTAACTAAAGGTGTGGCTGTAGATGCTTTGGTGGTGGCATCTGCTACCCAGCAAGATGTAGCAGAGGCTTCGACGTCCGTCCATCCTCCTAATAAGGAGTCTAGGAGCATGGATCGGTATGGAAAGCGCACCCTAAGTTCAGCGGCCTTTACATTAAGGTCCTTGAACTACCTTACGCACTTTACTAGATTTCAGAGGGATCTGATTAAAGAACTATCCGATACCCTCTTGGGTAACCTGCCTGAGGAGCTGTCCCAGACGGTTGGCTCTCAGCTGGCTACATTGTCGTCCATTTCAAACTCGTCCATGAGGCTCATTTCTTATGCGGCAAGAGGCGAGTAGAGCTGGTACAGGCATTGCTCTATGGAGACAAGCCTGGCTCCACCTGTGTCATTTCGCGGAGGCCTTTAAGTCTTCCTTTGCCGACGCCCCCTTTGATGGGTCCTCCCTGTTTGGACCCAAGGTAAAGGACACACTGACCCGCTGCGAACAGGAGGGTAAGACTCTGACTGCCGTAGGGGCACGATTTTCCACTCCCTTTCGGCCTTATCCCAAGGCTAAAAGAGGAGGGAAAATGTGGTTCCGTAGATCTCAGAAGCCTTACCCCTCTCAGCAGGAGGATCCCCCTTCCAGAGGCAGGGGAGGGGGAAATTCTTCCGGAGAAAGCCGTCCCAGAGGCGGCAGAGGCCCTCGCAACACTGGAGACCATGAGTCCTTTCGTGGCTCTTCAGCCTTTCACAGTCCCTGAGGGATTGCCCGACTGTGCAGCTCCGGAGCCAGTCGGGGGTCGTTTCTCGAAGCACCTAAAAGCCTGGGAAGGTATCACTCAGGACCGATGGGTGCTTCGAATTATCGCCGGAGGTTACACCATCTCTTTCTTTCATTCTCCACCTCAGCCCAAAAAAATCCCGGACCCGCCACCCAGTCAACGGGATACTGCAGCCTCAGAAGTTTCAAAGCTGCTGCAAAAAGGAGTCATCCAACCGGTCCCCGCAGACCAGATCGGATTAGGGACTTACTCAAGATTCTTTTTGGTGCCAAAAAAGACCGGGGACTTGAGGCCCATTTTGGACCTCAGCATTCTAAACCGTTCAGTCAGAAAGTCCAAGTTCTGAATGGTCACCCTACAAACCATTCTCCCATTGCTGGAGAGAGGTGTTTGGATGTGCTCCATAGATCTCAAGGACACTTATTACCATATCATGGTACATCAAGCGTCCAGGAGACATCTGCGCTTCAGCCTAGGAGGCAGTCATTTTCAGTTCCGCGCGCTGCCCTTTGGTCTCACCACAGCCCCCAGGGTGTTCACCAAGTGTTTGGCAGTCGTGACTGCTCACCTGAGAAGTCTAGGATTCCAGGTGTTTCCGTATCTAGACGACTGGCTCCTAACTGCCACCTCCAAGCATCTACTACTGCTGAGCTTACAAGCCACTATATCACTGGGCAGTTCCCTTGGAATCACCTTCAATTGGCCAAAGTCTGTGTTGCTGCCATCTCAACGAATAAGATTCATAGGGGTAGAGATAGACTCAAACCGAATGCGGGTCTATCTACCTACAGACAGAATACAAACCATACAGACTCAAGTTCGAGCCTTACTTCCCAGGTCCAAAGCCCCAGCCAGAATGGTCCTGCAGCTATTGGGATCCATGTCCGCCACGGTTCTTCTAGTCCCCTTGGCAAGGTTGTACAAGAGAATTCTCCAGTGGCTTCTTTCAGCTCAGTGGTCCTTTCAGGAACTCCCTCTCAGTCACCTCATATGGATCACGGAAACATGCAAACGGGACCTTCGCTGGTGGCTAGTGCTCTCCAATTTGGATCAGGGACGACCCTTTGTTCCACCTCCTCCTGCGGCCACTTTGACCACGGACGCCTCCTAGATGGGGTGGGGGGGGCATTCCCTGGGCAGGTCAGTCCAAGGCAAATGGCACCCGGAAGAGACCCTACTTCATATCAACATCCTAGAAATGAGGGCAGTACATCTGTCCCTTCAAGCCCTTCACGATTATCTCCCTCAGGGCGTAATTGCCGTTCACTCAGACAACATGTCAGTTGTCTGGTACCTGAACAAACAGGGAGGGACCAGATCCTATCCTCTTTGCAGAGAGGCCATGAGAGTCTGGGAATGGGCAGTCTCGACCAAACGCTTTCTAGTGGCTACTCATATCCTGGGCAAGTCCAATGTGATAGCCGACAGACTGAGCAGAACCATCCTCTCTCCTCACGAATGGTCTCTGAACTTGACAGTTGCAAGTCAGATTTTCAGCAAATGGGGAGTTCCGTGTTGCGACCTCTTCGCGACTCCACTAAATGTGAAGTGCAAAGAATTCTTCTCTCTAACCCCGGCTCCGGGGAAGAGCCCCATGGACGCACTAGCCCGTCCTTGGCCCACCGGCTTGCTTTATGCCTTCCCCCAGTTCCTCTCGTTCCCAGGGTGATCCAAAAGGCATCTCTCTTGGGGAGCAAAATGATCTTAGTTGCTCCTTACTGGCCTCGTCAAGTATGGTTTCCCTATCTTCGGAAATATGCTCTGGAAGGTCCATGGTTCCTGGATCAGATCCCAGACCTTTTGGTTCATCAGTCGGGACTATTCCACCAGTCCCTGCACACCTTAAAATTGACGGCTTGGCTCCTCCTCTTCCGACTATAGTCAGGAGTCATACATTGGATCCAGAGGTTGTACACATATTATCTTCGGCCCATAAGTCTGCTACAAAGAAACTGTTTTCTAGCAAATGGAAAAGATTTGCTATTTGGGCTCAACTCCGGGGCCTGGGCCCCATCTCTATTCCCGTGGCAGAAGTACTAAAATTTTTAACTTCTCTTTTCAATCAAGGCTCTTCAGTCTCTACCATCAAGGTCCAATTGGCAGCGATTTCCAATTTTCACGAATCCATAAACCCACCTTTAATGAGCAACAGATTGTGTAAAACCTTCTTGAAAGGTGCTGCTCTGTTAAGACCTCCGATTTCTCATCCTGCACCTCCATGGGATCTCGATGTGGTGTTACGCACCTTAACTTCCTCCCCCTTTGAACCGGCAGCTACATGTGATCTAAAGTTTCTGTCATGGAAGACTGCTTTTCTGGTGGCGATTACTTCTGCCAGAAGAGTTTCAGAGCTTCAAGCTTTGTCAGTAAAACCTCCGTACTTGGTTTTTCACAAAGACAGAGTATCTCTCAGGCCAAATCCTTCCTTTGTCCCTAAAGTTTGTTCCAGTTTCTGCTTACAACAATCGTTAGAACTTCCAGTCTTTTTTCCAAAATATTCTAACAAAGCGGAATTCATATTCCACACAGTAGATGTCCACAGGCAGTTGCGTTTTTATTTAGACAGGACCAAACAAACAAGGAAAACAGATCAGTTGTTTGTATCCTTTGCAGACAATAAATTGGGCAAAGCTGTCATAAAGGTCACTATTGCCAAATGGATCAGGGACTGTATTACTCAAGCTTATTCTTATTCTAACAAAGAGCTTACCACCTCTGTCAAAGCTCATTCTACAAGGGCTATGGCTACTTCAATAGCATTTCATTCTAAGCTTGCCATTAGTGACATTTGTGCTGCAGCTACATGGTCTTCCCCGCACACTTTCATTTTCCACTACAAATTGGATGTGGCATCTAGAGGACGAGCTTCATTTGGTTCCACAGTGCTCAGGAGTGTTTTCCAATGAGCCACCCAGGATTTAGATGCTAGGGACGCTGTCCCATCAGTACAGAATGTAGGCGAGATAGGATCACATAACATCTTTTAGTTATGTACTTACCATAACTTTAGATGTTTGGGATCCATCTCGCCTACATTCCTAATAACCCACCCTCCTTCCCCCTTCCTTGGAGATCGGAGGATATCAGAAGGTCCGAATCCTGTTGTTTCATCTTGAAACATCTAACAATGTTATATAAGCAAGTTGTGCATGTGTGCATGAATGCGGACAAACAAGATCTGGGGGATTAGTGGTGGTGCATCCTGGGATAAGAAATAGCTCAGCCAATAAGAGGCCTCGCTTTATAGCATAGCGTGCCGAGTCGGAGCCGAGGGATCGGCTCCGAGCCCATCAGTACAGAATGTAGGCGAGATGGATCCCAAACATCTAAAGTTATGGTAAGTACATAACTAAAAGTTCTTGCTATTTACAATGCAGGACCTATCAGTGCAGCATTTTTAGATTGTGATAGGACTTGGTCTTGTGTGATAGCTGGAGGAGAGCCAGTTTCAGGTATATCCAGAGAGAGGGAGATGGAGGGAACAGCCTCAGCGTAGATGACATAATTTACAATCAGCTCAGTGCATTGCCTCATTGTGCGTCTGAGGTTGCAAACATAACTTAAAAAAGTCCTTGTGATTGTCTTTGGCTTGGGTAGCTATTTTAGTCTCAAACTTGGCTTTAGTAGATTTTATTAAGCTCCTGAGTTGCTTGTTTATTTCATTGAGTAGGGCTCTAACATTCTGGAAATGATTATTATTACTTTTGGTAAAAATTTCCTTTTATTGTAAAGTTTGTTGATATTATGGTTCCACCATGTGGGTTTGTTTCTGGGATTTGCCTTGCACTTGTTCCTATGAGATACAGCTGCGGACATGCTGGTATAGTGTGGTGGTATACATTTCTGCACATTCAGTGGAATTAACTGGGTTTGTTGGGGATTTAAAGCTTGCCAAAGTGTCATTCTAGAGTAGGTAGTTTCTCTTAAAAAACATTCTAGAGGTATTTTGGATGGAAGGGTCTCAAAGGAGTCTGCTTTATGCAGACCTAACAAGTTATGAAGATTATGCAAGATGCTTTCATATTAGTAAGGATGAGTTCCAAGATGTTCTGTCTAGTGGTACTCTAATAGTTCCAGTATGTTTTGTCCAGTCAGTGTCTCAGTTATTTTAAACACTTTTGAGTGCATTTAATTTTTTCCCTTTAAACATCTGGACACCATCTCATGCACTAAAGTTACATCTTGAATTGTGTTTTGCTGAATAGCTGACAGACACCTCCTAGACAGAGCTTTTTCTTCTTTTCTGGTTGATTTTCCTTACTTTTTCCAACTGTATACTTTGCATGCTTCCAAGCAGTTTAATTACTTGTCAGTAACTGAGTTTTACCCAAATTGATAACATTTACTGGCTTTTTAAAGAATCTCTTTGGTTTTCACACTTTTAACTCTACCCGTCATGGTACAAAGTCGGTGACCATCTTGGTATCCAAGAACATTATTCTCAGTGAACTTCCCAATATCACCTAAATGCTGTCTAGTTCTGTCTTTTAATGAATGCATTGTCTTCTCTTCATGAAAATGCTGGCATTGTACATGGTGGCATGTGATTATCATTGACAATATAATAGCAAGTATTTAAAGTTAGACTTCTGTTTTACACTTGGATAGACAAAGCAGTCAGTCAGTTGCAGTATTATTATTGAAAAACATAATTTGCTCTTTAGGGTTCCACATTTACTAGAAAATTTGCATGACTTAGGTTTGTTGGATAGCTCTCCATTCTAATAATTTCTTCTTGTGTGATTCTGTGTACAAACTTAGTCTAATCAGATACAGTGGTTGTAACTGACACCATCTGACATTAATATTTTCTTGTTTTTTTTTTGTCAATGTGATCTGTATCAACAGTGTATTTTAAAATATAACAGCATTCATTTTAGGTTACTTTACTCATATTCATGTTTGCAGCCTTTTATACAGGCTTAAACTATATTTGTCCTGTGGCTTCTTTACACTAACATACTTTTTTTGCACTATAGTTCCTGTCTGTAAAACATGAATATCTTGTCTGAACTAGTGAAAATTCCAGATCTTTCATTGTTAAATTTGATATATGAGCCAAATTTGAAATTCATTTTTAAATGCCTTGAGTGTCAACTTTTTGTTTTAAAAGGTCATAGATTATATATTGTGAGTTGTGTTTCCATATTAGAGAGGGTTTTGTTAATTTTTTTTTTTTTTTTAAGATGTCAGATTATTGTAGTATGCATGACTTTTAACTCATTCATCCAATGGAGCTCTGGAAGTTTGCACTGTAACTTCCAGTGGACAGAGCCTAAGCATTTTGATAGAATCAAATTGTGTCCTCATATTTCAAACAAATGTTCATATATCTGTAACCATAGGGGTTACTAAAGAAATGTAAATGGCAAGCACTTCAGCACGACCTGTTTAGGGTCTAAATCTTAAATTGGATTTAATAAGTCACAGTAAATACAGTAACTATTAAGTTTGTCATATTTTGTAAACAACTTAATAACATCTCTGCAACCACTCCACTTACACATTTACTCTCAGCAGCATTTTGTTCATCCAGTTGGAAGCTTTCATATGACGCTAAGCAGTTCTGTCTGAGCTAATTGGTTGTCAAGATATTTAGAAACGCATGACATTTATGACATTATAAATAAATATTATATAAATAACATATCTCTTTACCTGCACTAGACAAGTGGTCAAATATCAATGCAGTTATGTGTGCCATAATATAAGTTTTAACATAAAGTATTTTAATACTTTGTGTGTTGCATAGTTTGGAATTAATTCAAGTATAAGCAGACAATATTTGATGCCTGGAGGCATAGGATGTAACTGCAGAAACCTGGAGGCGTCACTCAGCTGTAATGAGTGGGCCATTTTGTGTTAAACAAGTAGATCTCTGTTATAACACCAGACTATAAAACCTAATTTCCTGTTGCATTGTTCATTTTTAGTAGCGAACGGGAATTAATTACTCCATACTGATCAAAGATAGTGAAACATAAAAGAAAACATTGAAAGACAGCATGATCAGACCAGATTCTAAGCAGTCTGTTGTCATTCTTAAGAGAAGCAAAACCTGTCACGTCAGTTTGTGTGTGTTTATTTATTTATGTGTGCATGTATGTATGTATATTTGGGAGTTTGTTCACAGGAAGGGAAAAACTTCCATCAGCTGTCAAGTATTTCATTTATAATAAAGCAATGTGACATTCTTTGAGCCCTCTAGTAGTTGGCTGTATTGCTAGGTGATTTTCCATAGTAATATCATTTATAGTATTAAAGTCCTTGGCAGTAATGGATTTTTTGCATTAAAGATTCTAAGGCTATATTTGATATTATTAATAAGTACATCTTCATTGTTAAAAATGGAGTACAGGGAAGCCAGGAGTCACAGAATGCTAGAACCATTTAGTTTTATCTAGTGACACCTGACTTCCAAGTCCATGGTAAGAATTAATAACTTCAGTGTAAGGTTTTTAATATTTATTTCACATTTGTTTACCGGGAAGGTCTGACTGGGATAATATCCCAATTTCAGTGGAGGCCTGAGGAAAAAAGCTTCACATTGACATAGTATGGTTACAGTTAAATAAAGTTATTACAAAGCTCAATACAGAAGAATGATATATTAAATAAGTAAACATTTAGCTTCATTCATACAGTGTGGACCTATACATACATATATTTGGACAGATATAACAAGCTGAAAAAGAACATTGTCAGTAGATAAAGTATTCACAAGGTGCAGCTGATAGAGATGACATTAAAGACACTGAGTGCACCCTCTGGAACAGAGATGACTAGGTAACATAGCCTAGGCAAAAGTATTTTTGTCCTTTGTTTAAGGAATTGATTTTGGGCAGCTGCGGTGGTGCAGTGGTTAGCATTGTCGCTTCACAGCAAGAGGTTCTCCGGTTCAATCCTCAGCTGGGGTGCCTTATGTGCGGAGTCTGCATGTCCTCCCTGTGGTCGTGTGGGTTTCTTCCGGGTGCTCCGATTTCCTCCCACATCCCAAAGACATGCTGTAGATGGATTGAACACTCTAAATTGGCACTAAGTGTGAGTGCGTGCATGTGTGTGCCAGGCTGGCAACTCGACACCGTAAAGCTCCACTGCCAATCATGAGCGGACAGGTGATCCGCTGTGGCCACCCCTAACCAGGAAAAGCCGAAAGAAGAAGAAGTCTAAGAAATTGATTTTACTAATTCCTTCTGTGTCTGAACATTGTCAAATTGTGCCAGAGGTGGAGGGAGGGAAGGATTAGTTCAGCTTGAGGTAATGCAGGAGCAGAGCCAGGTTTTATTTAGGTAGTCTTTTAGTAGTAGTTTCAAGTTGAATTTAAATAATTGCAAACCTGAGTGAGTTAGAAGATGAGTTAATAAAAAAAAATAGATTCTACTTTACATTTTTCTTTAAGAGCAGTCAAGACAGGCAAATGTCTTTCTTGTAGTAATATTATGTCAGATTTTTCGTTTTGGCATTTGGAATCCCATTCTGAACCTTTAATGTTGAGTGGAGATGTAAAGTCATTAATACAAATATAAACATTAAAAGTGACATTGCATTATAAATTATCATTGCACATGTGTGCACGCACAAGCACACAGACACACACACACACACACACACACACACACACACACACACACACACACACACAAACCATTTAAGTAATGAGTGACTTCAGAATTTCATTAACCGACAGGGAAAAAAATACATGTTGACAAAACTCTAGAGACATTTGAAGTGATTTTACTATGATACCATACAAAATGAAATAACTCTACATAAAAATGAGATATCAGTCATAGGGTACTACAGTGATGCATAGCTAGGTTTGCTGCCTCACATTGCTTAGCTCTTTGGTTTGATTACTGGCTGAATTACCTTCTGTGCTGAGTTGTATGGTGGTGTATCCAGTTCTCTTGTCACATCCCAAAGGCATGGTAGTAAATTAATAATTCATTTACTGTAAATGTAAAGTTGCTGATATGTGTGCATATGGTGTGTGTGTGTGTGTGTGTGTGTGTGTGTGTGTGTGTGTGTGTGTGTGTATATATATATATATATATATATATATGTGTGTGTGTGTGTGTGTGTGTGTGTGTGTGTGTGTGTGTGTCATCTCCAGGTCTGGTTCCTTGCGTACCATGTAGTGAATATCAGGAAAGGCTTTAATTCCTCTACAAACCTGAAAAAGGATAAAAAAGATTTTAGAAAATGAATGACTATAACTGTATTTTTGGCGTTTTTAATTGGGCTTGGTCTTATGAGTAGATACATAATGCAGTGTGATGATCTGTAACAAACTTCTAACTTATTTATTTAATGAATTTATTTGAATTTATTGACCAGGGTAAAGCACTGATCCTAGTGGGCCTTTTTCGGTCTCAGCCTAGGATTACAAGCAAAGGATACAGTACACATATATAGAGTGAAAAGAAGCAACATTATATACAGTGTGAATAGCAAATGTGTAGGCATGAAGGAAGACTAACAGTGAACGGTGATTGCATAAGGGATGCCATACTGTTAGCTGTGTCCTCATCTTAAGGATGTCCTTAACGTTTAGAGATAAATGAGCAAACTACAGGTAGAAAAGTATGGGAAGAGGTAAGTTTATGTAGCTAAAGGGACAGAACACTTGAATGTACCTGAGGATTTGAAGGGAGCTTTTAGTTCTGGATGGGATTTAGAGTGAGAGGTGTTATTTAAGATAATAGGGGAGATATTCCACAGTTTTTGGACCAGGTACTGAAAAAGCATGGTTAATGCACTAGAGTCTACTTTTGGAGGTTTGAAGGAGAGGACTTGAGTCATTTATATTTCTCAGGGCATTTGATGGTTCAGTCCTGAAGATTTTGGAGGCTAGGGGAATAAATATCTCATTACTGATAAGCTTAAACTGTTGTGGTGTGAGAAGAAAGTCTGCACATTGTTTAACATGAAGACATTTAGCTTTTTCTTTGGATTTGCGTACTTTTTATTTTAGGGAGGAGAGAAATTAACCATATGAAGTTTGAGATGGCTTAAATGCTGGCTACATTAACTGGAAGGCTGAATCTATCAATATTAGACAATATCCAAGCTGAGCCAGTAAGATGCCTTTGCCTAAGGTTTTCCAACAGACTCAAGAAAGCAAAGGAAAGAATCTATTAGCCCTAAGTAAGACATTTTTTGTTTATGTATTCCAGTAGGAACTGGAAGTTTAGAGAAGGGTTCAACAAGATTCCGAGATATTTGAAGTATATTTGAAGACTTGAACTTTCATCTACATCAAGCACTTTGTCATATAAATGTGGCTTGTACTTGCTCAGTAATGAAAGCTTAGTTTAGAGGACATGGTTGCTGAAATTGTAATGTATCAATCTATTGCTGTATTTCTTTAACTCCATAGTAAATGGGTAAACCTTTTCAGCTAAATGCCCTTGAGGATCTTTAATAAATTTCCTGTCCTTTGCCATTGCAGTAACTGAGCTGCATTTGGCAGGCAAATAAAGCAATTATTATAAGGTCAGCTGCCTAAATACACAAAGAGGCAGGAGGGTTTTATCAGAGGTGGAAGCTTCAGCCATTTCGAAATGTGAAAAGAAACAAGTAATTGAGGCAGTAGTGAAGTTATGTTTGAAGCTGTCCTTACTAGGCTTCAGATCTGAGTGTGAAAGTTCTGGAATTGAGAAAGAGTCTAAAACCTTAGATGCGAGTGAAGGACTGAAGAGATAGCTGCTATGTTAGAAGTCATTCTATATAAAGTTTTGTTGTAATCAAATGTCATTCATTCCCTAATTGCAGAGACTCTGCAAGCAAAGCAGTGGCAGTGATAGGGAGTAGTAAGTGTCAATGCTGACAGAGCAGTGGCAATGATAGTGACTAGTAAGTGTCAGTGTTCACAAAGCAGTGGCAGTAATAGTGAGTAGTGTCAGTGCTCATAAAACAGTGGCAGTGATATTGAGTAGTAAGTGGCAATGCTCACAAAGCAGTGATAGTGAGAAGTATTTATTATTAATTTATTTGTCATTTGTTAACCGGATTAGTCCAACTGAGCCAATGGCCTGTTTTCAGTGGAGACCCAAGGAGAAAAGCTCCAGCTTGCAAAACAGTACAATACAATTTGTGAAAACATTAGAAAATAAATGATATACATTGTATAAAATACAAATATACAGAATACAGCTAGTAAGCGGCAATGCTCACAAAGCAGTGGCAGTGATAGTGAGTAGTCATTGGCAATGCTCGCAAACCAGTGCAACAGTCAGATGGTAATAGCTAGTGACTGCTCAAAAAAGGGTTAAGCTATCCAGAATAAACTAAATCAATCAAGCAGAAAACTAGTGATGAAGGTATTCTGTATGTGGCACTGGTTACAAATCTTTGCAACCATACCTTAGTAGCTACAACCAAAGAAGATAATCAATGACAATTAAGTAAGCATGCACTGGGAGCATACTGTAGTTTTCAACATAGATAAATCATTATATGCAGACGAATGACTTACTCAGTCGTCTTGATTTTCACAGTAGCCCATATTGTCATGCCACCAGTGTTTGCTGCGCAGCACCTCATACTGTCCCCATGCCAGTGTGTGCTGCACAACACCTCACACTGTTATGATGCCAGTGTGTGCTGCACAGCACCCCACACAGCCATGATGCCAGTGTGTGCTGCACAGTACCCCACACTGTTGTGACATCAGTATGTGCTGCCTAGCACCTCACATTGTTGTGACACCAGTGTTTGCTGCAAGCACCCCACACTGTTGTGATACCAGTGTGTGTTGTAACTCCTCTCAGCTCTTCTTCATTGACAGTGAGTTATAAGAGATCCCTTGTTGACTCCTAATTCAATATAAAAAGTTCAAGTAAAGATTTATTGTAAATTTCTATATTTGTTTTAAGAAGACAGAACTGGAAATTGAATATTTAGGCAAATGTTACAGAAAAAAAAGTTTGGTATAGGCGAATAAAAAACATTAAATTGGATCCATCTTACTTCTGACTACATCTCCATAATAGAATAATGTGAAGTTGTCCTATCTCGTCTTCATTCTATACTGATGGGTTCGGAACTAATCCTTGGTTCTGACTCGGATGCTTACTAAAGCTCGAGGTCCCAAACTATCTCATAGCTCCATCCCTATCCCATGATGCAGTACTGCCTACCCCAGATTTTATTTGCCACTGAAACAGATCGGGTCACAAGTACAAAAATTCTTTATTTTTCCAAGAAAAAGTTAGAAAATTAGCTGTAATTGTTTATTGCTTACTTCAAGATATATTGCTATTTCAAGTGTTCATTTAGTTACTTAGATTAGCACTAATTTAGTTTGTGTGCGCATGTTTTTTGAGGCTTATTATTCAGGCCTCCGTAGTAGAAACTTCTGTTACTGGAAAGAAGTACATTTCCAGTATTTGCCTTCCTCAAGTTGTTATTATTACCACTGTATTTCTTAAATTACTATTTTCAGTAGTTTGTGCAGATTTGCACTGATTCAAGAATCTACTGTGTGCCTTTTTTCAGGCAGTCGTATTTAGGCCTTTACAATCCCTATCCCCATATAACTCGTGTGCCGTGTTTTTACATATATATTTTCTTTTATTACTCCAACAGAAAAATTGAAAATTGTGTTGAGTGCTTATTCTATATACCATAAATATAGCTATACACACACACACACACATATATATATATATATATATATATATATATATATATATATATATATAGATATATCTTAGTCTTAGTGTGTTGAGAGTGCTTATTTCAGTCTTTACCTTCACTTAAGAGCGTGTTTAAGTTTGAAAGCTCTTTGTTTCTTTCTTGAATCCCGTTTAAATTAGAGGGTGCTTTTTTCTGAGTGTGTGTGTGTGACTAGAGTTTGTTCATTATGTCAAAGCAACAGAAAGAAGTGAAACCATCTGGTTTCAAAAAATGTCCAAAATGCGTACAGAAAATGTCCATCACTGATGGACATATTGAATGTGTTTACTGTCTAGGGGCCATCCACCTGCAGGAGATCTGCTCCATTTGCCATTCATTTAGTGCCAGAGTGTTACAGGACCATAAAAACTCATTTTAAAAGGGTTACTTAGATCCACTTTTGAAGACGCCTTGGACAAGACTCAAAGTTTTCCAAAACCTCAAGAAAAAACTTCAAAAAGACAATCTCCTTCTACTTCAACTGGATTTTCGGTTCCATGTGTCTCAGAACCAATGGCTTTAACAGTCCAGAGCCACTCACCAGCATTGAAGCTGGTCTCCCCAACTCTTAGGTCTCTATTGTTGCAATCTGTGGCATCTGCTCCTTCATCCAGATCCTCCAGGAGCTTATCGGATTTCATGCAGAGACTACTGAAGACACCGGCACTAGCCAAATTGTTATCTGAGCCGACTCTGAGAAGCTTGTAACCAATGGTAGCCATCCCTTTACCTTCCATTTCTCTGCTGACTACAGCTCGAGTTTCGGAGCCGGAACGCTTGGAGCCAACATTGATGAAGCCGATGGAACCGAGACCTACAGCAGCCTCTTCGGTTCCAATCAGTCTGACTACCTCGGAGCCGTCTGAGGTATATACCAGTCAGGTCAGGGGGGGATTGTCGGGTCGAGATCTTTTCAGCTCCGACCTTATCTCTCGGTGCCTTGGCTCGGTGAGCTTGGCTCCTGCCTCTGCTTTGGAGCCAACCCCTATGGTTCTGGGGGAGATCACCTGATTCTTCAGAACCGGGACTTCCACGGGCTATTGGAGGGAGGCTTTCGCAGCTATGAGGAGAGCCTTGTCCCCATGGACATCATCATTGTTGGACCCAAGTGTTTCATCCACGAGAGCACCTGTATCTGTCTCCACACACATGATTCCCCCCTCAGTGTAGAGATCCTAAGCTCAGGACACCCCATCGGGTGAGACTCTATCTTCCGAAACCTCTACAGAATGTCCCACCAAAGAGGTCCCTCGGAAGAAGTTATGTAAGAGGAAGCATGTAGACTCCCCCGATGAGTCAGTCACATCAGACACGGACCTCGAGGAGTCAGAAGGGTCTCCAAGGTCACCCTCTGAAGATGTCTCATTTGCGGACATCCTGGAAATTCTTAGAGAGGCAGCTGGAAGCCCATTGCCCCTTCTGATGAGGAGCCCATGTACCTGAAGGCTTTTGGATCTCAACCTTCAGCCATACTGGGTGTCTCTGCCTTTTGATGAACTGCTTAACTTAGTTTGTCGAAAGACGTGGGAGTCTCCAGATACAGTGGAGCTTGTCCCTCAGAGGCCTAACAAATTCATTACCTCCCAAGAAGATAAAACCTTTTTTTAACTAAGGGCGCTCCCCTAGATGCTATGATGGTAGCAGCAGCCACGAAGAATGAGCTATCTGAGACCTCCACATTTGTCTGTCCCCTAAATAAGGAGTCGTGGACGATGAACAGATACAGAAAGTGCATTTTTTCTTCAGCGGCCTTTACCCTCAGGTCCCTGAATTACCTTACACACTTTACAAGACTTCAGAGAGATCTCCACAAAGAACTTGGATAGTCTACAGGGTTCAGTAGCTTTGGTGGTAACAGATAAGGTATCTTCCCACCTTGCCACCCTCAATTCAGTAGTTAACTCGTCCATGTGACTTGCCTCTTATGCCGCTGATGGAGCGAGCAGATCAGCGGGTTCCAGAATTGCCCTTAGGAGACATTCCTGGATGCGCTTGTGCAATTTTGCGAAACCCTTTAAGTCATCCTTTATCAGTATCCCATTTGATGGCTCATCCTTGTTCAGGCCTAAAGGTAAGGAAACTCTTACCCGGTGTGAACAAGAAGGAAAGGCTCTCTCTGCCATAGGATTCCATTTTTCCCCACCTCCTAGACCGTGTCCCAAGGGTCAAAAGGGAGGAAAGATGTGGTTCCGAAAATCCCAGTGTGCTTTTCTGGTCCCAGAGGGTGAACCTTTCTCCATGGGCAGAGGAGGAGGTAATAATGTAAGACGCTACCCACGTGGTAGAGGCGGTCCACAAAATCAGGGTGACCGTGGTTCATTCTTTGGTAAGCCCTATCAGCACTCCTGAAAGGAGGCCTGACTGTCCATCTCTGGAGATAGTCGGGGGGGGTTGATTATCTCTGTACCTGTAAGCCTGGCTAAATATAACAAAAGACAAATGGGTACACAGCATAATATCCAGAGGCTATTCAGTATTTTAAAACCTCCCCCACATATAAAGAAAATCCCAGATGTTCCACCCAATCACAGGGAACAACAACCATAGAAATTCAAAAGTTGCTAGAAAAAAAAGAGTCATCCAGTCACTCCCCACAGACCAGACAGTATCCGGAACTTACTCAAGGTTCTTTTTAGTTCCAAAGAAAACAGGGGACTGGAGATCCATTCTAGATCTCAGCAGACTGAACAAGTCAGTAAAGAAGACACATTTCTGGATAGTCACGTTGTAGTCAATACTTCCCTTTCTAGGGAAAGACAATTGGATGTGCTCTATAGATCTCCAGGATGCGTACTACCACATAAAGATGGACAGGCCATCCAGGAGTTATCTGCGCTTTCGGCTAGGAGCCAGTCATTTCCAATTTTGAGCTCTGCTCTTTGGGCTCACTACAACCCCCAGAGTGTTCACCAAATGCATGGCAGTAGTTACGGCTCACCTGAGATGTCTGGGATTCCGAGTGTTTCCATACGTAGATGACTGGCTCCTAACCGCTGCCACCAAGCATCTGCTTGTCCAAGCAAGAGACACTACCCTACAACTACATGCCAGGTTAGGGATTTCAGTAAATTACAAAAAGTCTGCCTTATTACCATCACAACATATTGTCTTATAGGCTTAGAATTAAATACAAAAACCATGGTGGTCAGGCTTCCAACAGACAGGATTCAAACTCTTTGCCTTCAAATCCAGGACCTTCTCTTCAAGACCAAGTCACCAGCAAGGACAGTCTTGAAAGTTCTGGCCACGATGACAGCAGCAATAATTGTCATTCCATTAGCAAGATTACACATGAGAATCCTACAGTGGATGCTTTTCTTACAATGGTCCATGCAGGAGCTACCTTTGTCCCATCCAATAATTCTGACAGAGACTTGCAAGAAAGACCTATGCTGGTGGCTTCATTCCGACCAGGTGACGATGGGTAGACTGATTTTTCCCTCTACTCCGATAGCCACAGTGACCACGGACGCTTCCCAGGTAAGGTGTGGGGCATTATCAGGGAAGAACAGCCCAAGGCACGTGGCAGGACCACAAGATTCATTTCCACATAATTATACTAGAGATGAGAGTGGTGCTGATGGCGTTGCAAGCATTCCAAGACTCTCTTCTGATAGGTAAAATTGCAATACAAACAGACAATACGTCAGTAGAGTGGTACATAAACAAACAAGGAGGAACCAGATCTTATCCATTTGGTTGAGAGGCCCCCAGAGTATGGCAGTGGGCGATGTCCTCCCAATGTTTTCTAATAGCAACACATGTCCTGGGGAAATCCAACATGATAGCGGACAAACTAAGCAGAGTCATTCTGAGGCCACACGAGTGGTCCCTGAAGAAAGAAGTAGTGGAAAAGATATTTTGCAGATGGGGCCAGCCTTGCTGCGACCTTTTTGCCACAGCCACAAATGCAAAATGCAGCAGCTACTTTGCCTGATCCCCACTCTGGAGGAGTTCCCGAGGGATGCTGTTTTACACGATTGGCCTCCAGGACTCTTTTATGCATTTCCACCATTTCTCCTAATACCCAAAGTTCTTCAGAAAGCCAGCAGTTTGGGAAGGACTGTGATTCTAATAGCCCCTTACTGGCCTCGTCAAATATGGTTCCCCTTCTTGAAGCCTCATCTTTTGGAAGAGCCTTGGATTCTGGAACAGGTACCAGACCTCCTGACACACTCGTCGGGGACTCTCCATCCATCTCTTCACTCCCTAAAATTGACAGCATGGCTGCTCCAGTTCCCAGTGTAGCCAGGCTACACAACTTCACCCCAGAAGTCAGACACATCTTAATTTATTCTCATAAGATGTCTACAATAAAACTTTATCATAGCAAATGGAAAAGATTCTGCATCTGGGCTTTACAGAACTCCATTGATCCCTGTTCAGCATCCTTGGCATTCATATTTGAATTTTTGGCTAAACTTTGTTATGAGGGAGCAGCTGCAGCACCTGTCCACGTGCAAATGACAGCAAGCTTAAATTTTCATATCAGCAATGAAGAAATAAATATTATGTCTCATAAACTTTCAAAAACCTTCCTGAGAGGCACTAATTTGCTAAGACCACCCTTTCCACCATGGAATCTCAATTTTCTTCTATCACACATAATTCTCCCACCGTTTGAACCAGCATCATCTTGTAGCTTGAAATTGTTATCCTGGAAAACCATCTTTCTCATAGCAGTCACATCAGCTAGAAGAGTCTCGGAAGTACAAGCTTTGACAATCAAACCACCATACATGGTATTCCATAATGATAGGTTTTCACTACGCACAAACCCTTATTTTCTGCCAAAAGTATGCTCAGAGTTCAGTATAAATCAATCTATAGACCTACCATTTTTTTCCCTAAATATGGCAATAAGGCAGAATACATGCTTCATCAGCTTGATGTTCACAGACAACTACTCGTTTACTTGCATAGAACAAAAGACCACAGAAATTCTGAGTAACTTTTTGTCTCATTTTCAGAAAATAAAAAAAGGCCTAGCATTGACAAAATCAACCTTATCCAGGTGGTTATCAGAATGTATTTCATTCATTTATCAATCAGCAGACAACGAATTGGCAACCAAAGTAAAGGTGCATTCTACCAGATCTGTGTCAACTTCCCAGGCCTTTAAAGCAAGATTACCAATAGATGCTATATGTGCAGCAGCAACTTGGTCAAGACCACATACCTTTATCACTCATTACAAAGTAGACAATGCCTCCATGGACAGGGCTTCATTTGGGTCCACTGTTCTGAAGAATATACTCCCGTGAGCCACCCAGGAAAGATAGTGCTAGGGACGCTGTCGCATCAGTATAGAATGAAGATGAGATAGGACAACTTCACATAAAGAAGTTAAGTACTCACCATAACATTCCATGTGAGTTGTCCCTCTCATCTTCATTCTTACTTACGTCCCACCTTCCTATCCCCAGCCTTCACAAGCTCCTGGAGGATCTAGGATATAAAATTATTAATATACTTCCTTTACTTTGTCCCTTGTTTGGGCTTAGGAATATGGTAGATACCTTTGCATATATTGATGTAAAAATTTGATATAAGTTCATCAACAAACAAGATCTGAGGTAGGCACTATTGCATCATGGGATAAGGATGGAGCCATAAGCTAGTTTGAGACCTTGAGCTTTAGTAAGCGGCCGAGTCAGAACCAAAGATCGGTTCTGAACCCATCAGTTTAGAATGAAGACGAGATAGGACAACTCACATGGAACGTTATGGTGAATACATAACTTATTTTTTAGTATGACTGGAAGTTAACTGTTTACATTCTTGACTTAATTTTATTCTTGTCTTTCTTTTTTTCAGAGCTGTATGGTTTTGATGTGCTCATTGATGCTAATTGGAAACCTTGGCTTCTTGAAGTTAATCTCTCTCCTTCATTGGCATGGTAAGTACTTTAGAAACCAGCAGGATCATTACCATAATAAATAGAAATCCACTACTATTTAGTGAAAAAGAACATCTTTTTAATGGCAATATTATTAACAAAAGGTAAATAACAAGATGCTTCCAAAACATTTACATGTTTAACATTTTACTTAATTATTTAATCATTGTAATGAGTTAAATTTATCAGTGTGAAAACTGACCCATTGCTAAAAAAAAGTCAGTATAACTTGTCAAGTAAGGTAACTTTCATTATCTTGAAATTACAATGCCTAGATGCCAGTAAAGAAGAATTTTGGAAAAATGGAGAAAATCAGCCAGAAAAGAGATGGAAAAAAATCTGTCTGGAAGGAACCTTAAAACTGTTCAGCAAAAATCAGTTCAGGTTTCAGCTGTAGTACTGTAAATGGCTTCCACTAATTTAGAGGGAAAACAAATCAAATGCTTTCAGTGGTGGTTAAAATAAGTGAGGCACTGGAGAAATATTGAAGTCAAATGGCAAAACAATAGCAAGAACAGAACCTTTTAAATAGCTGTTCAGATGAACTGATAACACTGCAGACATCTTAGGTTGAAATAAAACAAATACTGGCTGAACATGAGGCTTTTTAAGATCTGTTTAAAAAAAATAAAGCTAAAATATAGAGCATGTAAAGAAAATTAGCTGAGTTTTTAATGTAGTAGATAAAATAGAAGGAATAATCTGAATGAATTTTATGAAAGTAAAAATAAGCCACTGTACTGGTATTCCACAGCAGGATTTGTTAATTGAGAGGGCAAATTGTATGTGTATGCTATAAACTTGTCCTTTGGAAAGCAGCCAAAAGCTGTATGAATAAAGTTTAAGCCCTACTGTCAGAAAGAACTGCATCTGACAAAACTGTAGCAGAAGGGAAAATTTGTAAACTTGGTGAGAACAAAGTATAGAAAATGGTTCACTGGTTGTTAGCGCTAGCTAACTTCAGAATATGTTTCCTGGAGGATTGAAAACCGTATTAAATGCAGAACAGGCTAAGGAGAAAAGCAAAAAAAGATAGCCAATGGAAAGTGATCCATTAAGCCTAAAGGGATTTTGCTTCCTTCTGACAATAACAAAGCCTGCAAAGAGGCATTCCCTGTGAAACATTTTCCATGGTTCCCAGATGAAATGCTTGAGTGACAGACAAAAGCTTGGGAGTTAACAGAAGAATCATTAGTATCTTGAACTTAACCAGATAGTGGTGTTGGCAGGGTTGGCCTTTGGTCAACTGGAGCCCTAGGCAAAAGGTCTCTACAGCACCCCTCCACCACCACCCACTGCCCCCATCCTGGTCTACCTACACAATTTAGATTACTGGAAAAGTGCCCCTGCTACAGCAGCAGTCTCCTAGTTTGCCTGTGCCTAAGGCTATCTATGGGTTTTGGCAAGTCAGGATAATTAGGAAGAAGCCAACAACATAGGAAGGTAGTTAATAAATGGGGGAGCTTTAAAGCATCACTCACATTTGATATAGTTTAGACATGTGTTTAGACATTGCGCGTGGCTGCTGACGGAACGGTGGATGCTGGTATAACGTACTTTTTCCACTCTCAACCCCTGGAAGTGCTCAGTTTGGACTCCTAAGACTGCAATTTTCCACCCTCCAAAGCTGCCTGGGTTTTCGCCCCTGGGTTAACTAAACACCCTGGATAGAACCACTCTAACTTAATACTCTGGTATAACGTACTTTTTCCACTCTCAACCCCTGGAAGTGCTCAGTTTGGACTCCTAAGACTGCAATTTTCCACCCTCCAAAGCTGCCTGGGTTTTCGCCCCTGGGTTAACTAAACACCCTGGATAGAACCACTCTAACTTAATACTCTGGTATAACATACTTTTTCCACTCTCAACCCCTGGAAGTGCTCAGTTTGGACTCCTAAGACTGCAATTTTCCACCCTCCAAAGCTGCCTGGGTTTTCGGCCTGGGTTAACTAAACACCCTGGATAGAACCACTCTAACTTAATACTCTGGTATAACGTACTTTTTCCACTCTCAACCCCTGGAAGTGCTCAGTTTGGACTCCTAAGACTGCAATTTTCCACCCTCCAAAGCTGCCTGGGTTTTCGCCCCTGGGTTGACTAAACACCCTGGATTGAACCACTCTAACTTAATACTCTGGTATAACGTACTTTTTTCCACTCTCAACCCCTGGAAGTGCTCAGTTTGGACTCCTAAGACTGCAATTTTCCACCCTCCAAAGCTGCCTGGGTTTTCGCCCCTGGGTTGACTAAACACCCTGGATTGAACCACTCTAACTTAATACTCTGGTATAACGTACTTTTTTCCACTCTCAACCCCTGGAAGTGCTCAGTTTGGACTCCTAAGACTGCAATTTTCCACCCTCCAAAGCTGCCTGGGTTTTCGGCCTGGGTTAACTAAACACCCTGGATAGAACCACTCTAACTTAATACTCTGGTATAACGTACTTTTTCCACTCTCAACCCCTGGAAGTGCTCAGTTTGGACTCCTAAGACTGCAATTTTCCAACCTCCAAAGCTGCCTGGGTTTTCGCCCCTGGGTTAACTAAACACCCTGGATAGAACCACTCTAACTTAATACTCTGGTATAACGTACTTTTTCCACTCTCAACCCCTGGAAGTGCTCAGTTTGGACTCCTAAGACTGCAATTTTCCACCCTCCAAAGCTGCCTGGGTTTTCGGCCTGGGTTAACTAAACACCCTGGATAGAACCACTCTAACTTAATACTCTGGTATAACGTACTTTTTCCACTCTCAACCCCTGGAAGTGCTCAGTTTGGACTCCTAAGACTGCAATTTTCCACCCTCCAAAGCTGCCTGGGTTTTCGCCTGGGTTAACTAAACACCCTGGATAGAACCACTCTAACTTAATACTCTGGTATAACGTACTTTTTCCACTCTCAACCCCTGGAAGTGCTCAGTTTGGACTCCTAAGACTGCAATTTTCCACCCTCCAAAGCTGCCTGGGTTTTCGCCCCTGGGTTAACTAAACACCCTGGATAGAACCACTCTAACTTAATACTCTGGTATAACATACTTTTTCCACTCTCAACCCCTGGAAGTGCTCAGTTTGGACTCCTAAGACTGCAATTTTCCAACCTCCAAAGCTGCCTGGGTTTTCGCCCCTGGGTTAACTAAACACCCTGGATAGAACCACTCTAACTTAATACTCTGGTATAACGTACTTTTTCCACTCTCAACCCCTGGAAGTGCTCAGTTTGGACTCCTAAGACTGCAATTTTCCACCCTCCAAAGCTGCCTGGGTTTTCGCCCCTGGGTTAACTAAACACCCTGGATAGAACCACTCTAACTTAATACTCTGGTATAACGTACTTTTTCCACTCTCAACCCCTGGAAGTGCTCAGATGTCCTTCATGGATGCATCTGCAGTCATAACAACTGGGTTGTCCTGTCGTCAGGCAGCCCTTCAGTCGGCCGGATTCCAAAGTCCGGGTCCGCTTCGCTGATGTCGACTTCACCCAACGCCATCTCTGTGGTCTGGTATAAAGGCATCAGCCGACGCCATTTTCTTCAGTCTTTCTTGCGGCGCTCGCCAAGCAGAAGCTGTTCGCAAGTGCCGGTCGGTCGGATCCAGAGATTACTTCTACCGAATACTACCAAGACTTCTAAAGCTAAGTACCCGCTGGGGACTCTTTCTTGCCTCAGCCGATGTCAGAAAAGTTAATAATTGTTTAACCTGTGGGAAACAAATACCTCATAAAGATTTCCACTCTTATTGTCTGCCTTGTTTAGGCCCAGCCCACGACGTAGCAGCCTGTTCGCCTGTGTTTATTCAACCGACGAACGCTTAGGCCGGGTCGGAGTTTGCTGAACGGTTTTTGGTTCTGATTTTGCGATATTATGCCGCCGGATCCTCCGACTACCCAAACTGCTAAAAACGCAAAGATAAGACCGACACTCAGCGGTCCGGTTTCGCCGAAACCATGGTTAAGCAAACTGAGTGTCCGGTTTCGCCGAAACCGAGAAAACTGATCAAAGTACAGCTGAATCTTTCACTACCACTGAGGCCCCTGCTACTTCTATTGAATCGGCCTCAGAAATTTTATCCACTATGGTGGTTGCCACTGACTTATCAGACACCATTCCCTTGGATGTCTCTACCCCAGCACGTGGTGCTGCTAGGCCTCCAGCAGCCATGTCCATTAAGGCCTTTGCCAGGGCTAAAGCAGCCAAAACTACTAAAACGGTGCCTGTTAAACCCCCTACAACCAGGCCCTCTTCTAGTTCACAAATGCTTACTCTGGCAGAAGATTTAATTTCATTAATCAGGGGATCTCAATCCCACCCAGACAGGGCCTCTCAGCCCCCATGGAAGAGACCTAGGGCAGAGCCCCCCGAGCCTGTGTCCTCTGATGATTCTGCCGATGAATCAGACATAACAGACCAGCCAGAGGCTCCTTTCTCCAATTATGAAGACTCAGATGCTGAAGAATCCATTCCAGCTGCTTCCCCACCAGAAGAATTTTCCTTTGGGGAAACTTTACATGCCATGCGAGAGCAGTTCCAATGACAGCAGCAGGATTTCTCAGACTCCAGAAAAAGACTTAGGACTTTTCTACACCTTCCACAGCACAGGCCCTTAGCTATACCTCCTGTCCTCTCTGTGGTGGACGATGCCTTCAATGATGTCTGCTCTGCACCAGATTCTTTACCTCCAGCCCCTGCCAAACCAGACAGATTTTACAGGGTACCAGACACTCATCACCACCTTTACAAGGCCCCACTTGCAGACCCAAACTATATCCCAGGGTCCCAGGGCAGTAGCCCCGACCACAGCTAAAAACCCTATTCCTTCTGAAAGGGAAGCCAGGTCACTAGACAGATGGGGCAAAAAAGTCTACACCTCAGCTACTCTCTCAGCTAGAGCTTTAAACTGTCAGTTTCACATGATACAATACCAAGAGTTTATGCTTGATCAGTTAACAAAAAAGCTATCCTCTGATGACTCTATTGATAAGAAATATGTATTAGAAATGGTAAATAATATACAACAGGTTAGTAACCATTCCTTAAAATGTGGCTATGATGCACTGGAGGCTTCATTTAGATCAGCCATGACTGGCACAGTGATAAGAAGACATGCATGGCTAAAGGAACAAGCCTTACCGGATCATGTTAAAGCTAAGTTATTAGATGTTCCTATGGATAAGACCAGCTTGTTTGGTACACCTGCCCAGCAGGTAATGAAGAAAATGGAAGAAAAGGCAAAATCTGTTCAAACGGTTAAAGATTTCTTGCAGGTTCAACCCCCAAGGTTTAGCAGGAACTGGCCTGCCAAAAATTGGTCCTTTCCTGACTCCACAAGATCCCAAAGGGGCTGGAATAGACGTGCCAGAGGCAGAAACCAATCCAGAGGAGGTGCCTACAGAGGACGACAGTGGCAAGGTAACAACAGAGGCACAGACACAACCACTGCCACTACAACAACACAACCACAGTGACTTACCTCTACATCCGCCTACCAGGGAACAAATAGCAGCTCCATTAGGCGGCAAATTAACCTTATTTTCGAAGAACTGGCACTATATCACAAAAGACAAGTGGATTTTACAAACCATAGATCAAGGTTACCGGTTCCACTTCCACACTTTACCAGTCAAAAGAGGAATGCCAAATCTTCCTCCAAACCAAAAAACAGAGGCTCTACAACAGATAATGCAATTAGCAAACATGAGAGCTGTGGAAAGAGTGCCAACAACAGAACAAGGAAAGGGATTCTACTCCAGACTATTCCTAGTTCCAAGAAAGGAAAAAAGTTGGAGACCTATTCTCGACCTGTCCACCTTAAATACATACATTATTGTCCCAAAATTCAAAATGCTGACCCTACAGCAACTTCTTCCCATGCTGGGCAAGGAGTGTTGGCTGGTAACTCTAGATCTCAAGGAGGCATACCTGCACGTCCCCATTCGACCAATTTGCAGAAGATACCTCAGATTTCTTGCAGGATCAGAGCATTATCAATTCTCAGCATTGCCCTTTGGCTTATCTACTGCGCCCAGAGTATTCACAAAATGCCTGGCATCAGTAATCGCCACTGCAGACTACAGGGAATTCAAATTTACCCATACCTAGACGACTGCCTGCTACAAGGGGACAACAAAAGCAAGCTGACAACAGATTTACAAAGGGTCATTTACTTGCTACAAGCACTGGGATACACAGTCAATTTACAAAAATCAAGGCTGATACCATCCCAAACAAGGACATTCTTGGGCTGAATTGGACACAGTAAGACAAATGGCATTCCTAACTGCAGAAAAACAAAAGAACTCCTCTTTACTTCTTGGCTCTAACAAAACAGAACAAGTTAACAGCAAGAAAAGTACTGCAGGCCTTGGGCTTCATGGCATCATGCATAATCTTGGTCCCACTTGCCAGACTACATATGAGAAAACTACAGTGGTACCTAAAGAACTTATGGTCCCAACACAGGCACAGCCTAGAAACAGAAATTCCACTAATTCCATGCTTAAAACAGGAGTTCCTATGGTGGGCTCAAGCATGCCAGTCAAACCCAGGTCTACCCTTTCGCAGATATCAAGCAAACCAGACCATCACAACAGACGCTTCAGACCTAGGATGGGGGCCCACATGCTGGACAAATGCAAGGATTGTGGACGCAGGATCAACTCCACCTGCACATCAACCTAAAAGAAATACTGGCAGTAAAACTGGCAATCCAAAAGTTCAGACCATTTCTCAAAGAGGGCCAGTTGATGATAAGGACAGACAACACCACAGTCATGTGGTACATCAACAAACAGGGAGGCACTCATTCATACCCCCTATGCAGAATGACTTTGGAGCTGTGGAACCTGGCACTCAGCTACAACATCCAGTTACAGGCAATATTTGTACCGGAAAGGAGAATACTCTAGCAGACATATTAAGCAGAACCACATCGGATGCCCACGAATGGCTGCTACACCCGGACATCTTCAAGACCATCTCAAAGAAATGGTGAATGCCTCAGATAGATCTATTCGCTTCCCTCTCAATCACCAGCTCAAAAATTCTGCACAAGGACATTCCACCCACTGGCATGGAAAGTGGATTCGCTCTCCTTCAGCTGGAAAGGCCTAACAGCATATGCATTCCCACCTGTTGCCTTGATAGACAAGGTATTAGTAAAAATCAAGGAAGAACGCCCAAGGATAATCCTGATAGCTCCAAACTGGCCAAGACAACACTGGTACCCACTGCTGAGGAGCATGTCTCGGAACAATATGTGGCCAATACCCCTGATGCCTTTGATGTTAACTCAGAACAACTACAGCATCATGCATCCGAACCTAAAAACGCTGCAACTGACTGCATGGAACATCACATAGCAGCAGCTAATCCAGAACTTTCACAAAGAGTTAAAGATATTATTCTTGAACCCGCAGACCTTCAACAAGAAGGAACTATGCAGGAAAATGGAAAAGGTTTGTCATTTGGAGTACTGAAAGAGGAAAAGATGTGTCAAACATAGATATGCCTAACATTCTGGAGTATCTGGCAGAACTTCTACATACAGGCCTGTCCTACTCCTCCATCAAGATACATGCATCAGCTATATCAGCAGAATACAGCTTTGATCCACCTGTCTTTTCACATCCTTTACTCAGGCAGTTCCTCAGAGGAATCAAGAATGTAAAACCTCCAATGAAACCACCATTGCCAGCTTGGGACTTGAATTTTGTGCTAGAGAAGTTGACACTATCACCTTTTGAACCAGCAGCAACAGCAGACCTACAGCATCTATCGTGGAAAACTGCTTTCCTACTGGCAATAACCTCAGCCAGGAGGGTTTCTGAACTTCAGGCCCTAATGGCAGTACAGCCCTTCCTAATCTTCCACCAAGATAGAGTGTCCATGAGGACTAATCCTACATTTATGCCTAAGGTGGTATCCAGAGTGTCTTTAAACCAGGCAATCCACCTACCTACCTTCTTTCCCAACCCACAAAACAGAGGGGAAAGAATACTGCATACCTTGGATGTACACAGACAGCTACGCTACTACTTGGACAGAACAAAAAGTAGCAGAAAAACTGGCCAGCTTTTTGTAGCCTATGCAACAGGAAGGGAAGGAAAAGCTATTTCCAAACAGACAATCTCCAAATGGATAGGAAATTGCATACGATTCTGTTACTCCTTCCATGGAAAACCAATTCCACAGAACATAAGACCTCATTCTACAAGGGCAACAGCCACTACCACAGCCTTCTTACGAGGAGTGGCAACCAAAGACATTATTGAGGCGGCTACTTGGACCTCCGTGCATACATTTGCCAAGCATTATAATTTGCCTCTATATTCCAGATCCCGAGCAGGGTTTGCCACTGCTGTACTGCAAGGGATCCTAAACACACCATAATCTAGTTTTTCCTCCTCCCCTAGTTGGCTATGGTATTCTACCCAGTTGTTATGACTGCAGATGCATCCATGAAGGACATAGTACAGTTTTGTACCTACCATAAATGTAGATGTCCGAACTGGATAGCATCTGCAGTCAGGATTACCTCCCTCCTTCCCTCTGTGGTACTCCTAGGGTGTTTACCCTCCTAATAGCTAGCTGGTGGGGGGAGTCTTTTATGGTGTATTTGTTTGTATATATGTACATACATGCTTATGTTTGTGTTTACCTCTATCTTTTTGGAAACATTGGCATTTATCCAAATTTTAGCCTTCAAGAAGGCTACTGGCATCTGGGGCAAGAAACACTGAAGAAAATGGCGTCGGCTGATGCCTTTATACCCGAAGACCCACAGAGATGACGTCGGGTGAAGTGCGACATCAGCCGAAGCCGGACCCGGACTTTGGAATCCGGCCGACTGAAGGGCTGCCTGACGACAGGACAACCCAGTTGTTATGACTGCAGATGCTATCCAGTTCGGACATCTACATTTATGGTAGGTACAAAACTGTACTTTTGGACTCCTAAGACTGCAATTTTCCACCCTCCAAAGCTGCCTGGGTTTTCACCCCTGGGTTAACTAAACACCCTGGATAGAACCACTCTAACTTAATACTCTGGTATAACGTACTTTTTCCACTCTCAACCCCTGGAAGTGCTCAGTTTGGACTCCTAAGACTGCAATTTTCCACCCTCCAAAGCTGCCTGGGTTTTCGCTCCTGGGTTAACTAAACACCCTGGATAGAACCACTGTAACTTAATACTCTGGTATAACGTACTTTTTCCACTCTCAACCCCTGGAAGTGCTCAGTTTGGACTCCTAAGACTGCAATTTTCCACCCTCCAAAGCTGCCTGGGTTTTCGCCCCTGGGTTAACTAAACACCCTGGATAGAACCACTCTAACTTAATACTGTATGTCTCTGTGATATTACATTTTACTAAGAGTGTCATTTTAGTATTATTTGTTTTTCCTCTCTTGTATATGTACTAGAACTCTGCCTGTGTCTGCCAGCAGCCAACCCCCCCCCCCCGCTGCCGCCTGCCTGCCTGCCTACCTTAACTGTATTACCCCTTAATTTGTCTCCTCGGTTCTGTAGATAACTACCTATATAGTATTACCCCTTAGACTACTCGTGTTTCCTGTACTTCCATTCCTCTTTTCCCACCTACAGTGCTCTCTCCCTTGAAACTACTCTAACTTCTCTTCCCACCTATAGTGCTCTCTCTCTCCCTTGAAATTACTCTAGTTTCTCTTCCTTTGCTAAATGTGTTATGCATTTTCCTTGACTATCTCCTTTTCCTTGTAGTCCTTCCTTTTTGAGTTCTGCATATATCTACCTCTTACTGCTATATCACTCCATCCTTGAGTCTACATATACCATTTCTACTACTTCTAAGCCTCCCTTGTACCTATACCCAAACTGTTTCTCCTTATCTTCACATCATCGCTTGTTTCCAGCCTACTTACCTTGGCCAATTACTTCCTGATTGTTTTCTCTTCCACTGCTCTCGCCCTTTTTGTGTCTGCCCCGCTCCGCTCCCTTCCCTACCCCCATATCCCACCCACCCCCAGGGGTCCTTAACTTATACCTCACTAGACACTCCCCCTACTCCTCCTAACCTATAACCAGCCATCTTACTAAACCCCTCCCCTTAACGTATACCTCTCTTTCTTCCCTCCCCTCCTTCTTAACCACCCATCTCTAACCTCCAACTCTAAAACTAACTGACTCATATCTACTTTCAAATTCAATTTAACGTTGTCTCTTGCATTCTCATCTTCTATTATTTTAAGACCTTGCCCTACTTTAAACTTCACTTACTACCTATCTAACATTTACATCGTATTGGACTCAATCTAACTATCTCCTATAGTAATTTATAATTACTAATCTTCTTCACTCCCTACTTCACATATCAATACCGATCTTCTTGTTCTTAATCTGAACATCCTTTATAACTTTTACTACCCTTTCAGATATTCACTACCATGTCACCATCACTTAAAACAGTTTGCTTACATATCCTTCTCTTTACTATTGCTACAGCCTCTCTTTCTTTATCCTACTACACCACCTCTTTTGAAATATACACTTTATTTGAACAAAACCCACATCTGCAACAAACTCTACCTTCCTCTATTTTCAGTACCCTTAATCATAGCAACATTACATGTTCTTCCATATATTTACTACCAAAATACCATAGAATATCTCACATGACCTTCTGCTTTAATAAAAAGATTCTTAATATCTCACTGAAAATTCTAAAAATACTATCTTTCTCCCATCACCACCTCCTCCTACATGGTGATGTTCATCCAAATCCTGGTCCCTCTATCATGAATGAAAATGATTCAAATATTAATCTGTCACCTCTTCATTCTTCATGTAACAAAGCAACCAACTCCCTTCTAATAGCTCACCTGAATATTAGAAGCGTAAACAACAAAATTCACCACCTCCATGCACTCCTTCACCTGCACGCATTTGATATATTATGTCTCACAGAGACTTGGTTAAAACCCTCTACCCAAGACCAGGAAATTACCCCTCCTGGCTATAACATACTTAGATTTGATCGCATGAAGAAAAAAGGTGGCGGTATAGCCATAATCTATAAATCTAATCTACAAGTTACCCTTTTTAATGAGCTTCCATTAACAGGCAACAAAGCAGAAATTTTATCAACCAAACTTCAGATTAACAACAATAAAGCTATCTATATAATCTGCATGTACCTTCCCCCTGGTAATAATATTCAAATATTAGAAGACTTACTTAGTTCACTTTCAATCCACCTACCCCAAGAAACCATAATACTTGGTGATTTCAACATTGACTGGAAAACCTGCTCATCCCAGCAGCCTACCAACCATATTAATCTTTATGGTTTCTCGCAATTAATAACAACTCCAACTAGAATCCATAAACCAAATATTAAAGAGACAATTTTGGACTGGATCCTTACTAATCACCCCCCCAATAGCTATACTCCTGGAACCCTCCCAGACAGCATTAGCGATCATGTACTTACATATGTCTTCAGACAAAAATTAAATAATCCTAATACCCATAACCTAAGAATATGCCGTTCAAAAAGATTTTTCAACCCTGATAACTTCCTTGCTGAATTACAGGCATGTGACTGGTCACCTTTGACACACCTTGAACTTAATGAAGCAGTGGCCTATTTTAACAAAACCTTTCTACAAATTCTTGATCAGCACGCTCCATTACGCTCTACTAGGTTAAGAGCCAAGACTGCCCCATGGCTAACAAAACAAACTAAAGAAAAAATGATCCTTAGAAATAAAATCTGGGCTAAATGGAGAGCTACCAAATGTCCATCTGATCATCTCCTTTTCAAACAATTAAGAAATGCCACCAAGAAAGATACTCTTAGAGACAAAAAAGAATTCTATCTTCACCTACAAAAAGCCAATCAAAATACCCCTCAAAAATTCTGGTCGGGTGTTAATAAACTTCTTAAACCAGGATATTCGCCTACTCCCATCCCTTCTGGCTTTAACCTCAACAATGCTTCTCAGATCCCAGATGCCTTTAATAAGTACTTTACAGAAGCTATACTAACCCTAGCTAATTCATTACCCACTCCTACTGTATCCCCACAACATACCTCTCCAGTCTCATCTAAAGTCTTTCAAATTCAACCTGTCTCTTCATCCATTATTTATAAGCTTCTCAGCAAACTCAAACCTTGTACCCCATCTGCTGACCAACTCCCATCTGAATACTTACAAATAGCTGCAAAAGCTATTTATCTCCCTGTATCTATTCTGATTAATAGGACTATCTCTGAAGGAAACATCCCCACCATTTGGAAAATATCTCATATAATTCCTCTACATAAAGGGGGCTCTTCTACTGAGCTCTCCAACTTTCGCCCCATTGCCTTACTGTCCCCATTAGCTAAGATAATGGAAAGATGCATACACAAACAATTTCTTAACTACCTTCTTCAAAACAAACTTCTAGCTGACTGTCAACATGGTTTTAGACCTTTCCACAGCACTACCACTGCTCTCCTTTCCTTCTCTGACTCCATAAATAATAATCTCAATAATAATTGTTTCTCCTCAGCACTATTCATAGATCTATCAAAAGCTTTTGATATGGTTAACCATAATATACTACTTGAAAAACTCAACCTTTTCTCTCTCAGCTCACATTCTTTACAATGGTTTAGAAGTTATCTAGTAAACAGGCAACAATCAGTGCTTTGGGGGAACAATCTATCATGCTTACTTCCAGTAAATATTGGTGTTCCTCAAGGATCAATCCTAGGACCCCTTCTTTTCTCATTATTTATCAATGACCTTTATTTGAATGTGCCACAAGCTACCTGCATCCAATATGCAGATGAATCGACTTTGATCTGCACTGCTAAAGATGTTTCCTCCCTCCAGTCTAGCACCCAAATAACTTTCCAAAACGTTGAAAAATGGTTTATGCAACACTGCCTCCTCCTTAACCCCAAAAAAACTAAGCTTCTTCTCTTTACTCCTACTAATAAATCTCCTATACCTTTCTTCACTATCTCCTCAAATAATGCTACAGCTATTAACCCTGATAAAACCACACGACTATTAGGTGTAACCATTGACAACCATCTCAACTTTGATGACCATATTAACACTACTATTAAAGCTGTTAATAAAAAAATTGGGACACTTTACAGAATTTAAACCCTTCCTTACCCCAGCAGCCAGAAAAAACATTGCACAGACCCACCTGATTTCCACCCTTTTCTATGCCTCAGCTATATATACTTCCTTATCTAAAAATAACATTAGCAAACTCTCTACCTGTTATAATAGTATAGCCAGATTCATTACTGCTACTCCCCTCAGAACTCACCACTGTCACAACCTCAAACAACTAAACTGGCTAGAGCTTAACAACCACCTACTCTACCAACAATTACTTGTCATTCACAAGACCCTTCACTTCCCGGACAATACTCCTAGCCTGGCAAGACTGATTTCTCCTTATAAAAATCTAGCCACACTTCGCTCTGCTAATAAACTCCTAGTATCCTCAACTAAATCTTACAATAAAGCTGGAGATGCGTTAATTTCAAATTCCATAGGTAAACATTGGAATCAACTCCCTCAAGATATGACTAATCAAGACTCTACCTCACTGTTCAAAAAACATATCAAGGAACATCTTAAAACTCAATGGCTATGTCCTTGTACTAATCCCGACTGAAAGTATGTCTCCCCACATTAATTTTTGCTACCCTTCCCCCTTTCTGAGCTCCAAACTTACACTTTCTATTGTTGAGAGTTACTTCTTAAAAGCTTGCCTATTTTTCAAATTGTTGAACTTATCCTATATGTTTTTAGATTTGACTTTGTAATTCTCTTTTTTTTAAACTTTTAAACTTTATATTGTTTTAAAATAACTTTTTGTGAGATACCAGTGTTATTTTTTTTGCATGTACTGGAGCTTTTCTCCCCGGGCCTCTACTGTAAACGGATATATATCCAGTTGGACTAGCCCGGTCAACAAATGTAAAATAAAATAAATAAAATAAATGTGAACTGTGGTTTGGCAAGAAGTAGCCGAAAAAACTAGAAGTTTGTTGACTATGTTAAAGTGGTGGGAGGACTCTAAAGCCCAAACCCCACTTAGTCATTAATTTTTAGAAGGAAACTGAAGGGACAAAATAAATAATTATAAGTAAAACAGATGTTTATATTAAAATTTATATAAAAATATCTCGACTTAAATTGCATGTTATGTTTTAAAGCAGTTCTGTGTATGCAGTCAGTGGTATATTAAGTTTGAGGTGGGAAATTTTATCAGTGACTGCTGTATATGCTAGTGATATTAAAGTAAGAAATTACTTTTTCTTAATTGTAATATAGCCATGTGTTACAATGAAGAAGGATAAGAAAGTCTGGAAAGAAGCAAGTTAAATGTAACATAATATTGTGATTTTGGGTTGTTGGTAAGGATGTAAAATTGTATTGATCATATTATATGTATAGTCCATATCAACTTTGATTTTGATGATATTAGCTGCAGCAAATTAACAAAAGGTTTGGGAGAGTTTGATTTGCCTGTGTTAACTTCTGGAACAGTTGCCAGTCCAGAAACAGTAACAGTCAGCAACATCATTGGTACAGTGGTCATCATACTGGGAGGAAACAGCAATCTAAATCCTTTGCTGACTGTCCCACTTTGGAGGCAGGAAGAGGTTGTCTCTCCCTCCACTTGGATGTGTGGTTGGCCATCACTCAGGAGGCAAGTGTATTGGAGCAGTTATATCTAGAGGCTGTACAATCGCATTCTACTTCCCTTCCCAGTACCATTCTCTTTCATTGCGTAGTATTTACTTTTCAAATGAGTACAGCAAGAAAAGAGGTGTTAAACATTATACAGAAAAGAGCCATCCGAGAGGTCCACCACACTGGAAAGAATCTAGGTTTTACTTACTGTTTTCTTCCATTTCCAGAATGACAATGGATCTCAGCCCTACACAGAATCTTGGCAGCCAGAGTGAAATTATCCATCAAAAGACCTTTTATGGTCACAGAACAGTCCATCCTCCCATGTCTGTCAAAAAGAAATGGTATGTGCTCTTTGAACACCTAGAATTCCTGCCTTCAAATAAGTAATGCTGAGTAGTCAGAAGATTGTACTCTTCTGAGTGTGTGGCAGTATTTACAGTTCTGGATTCTTCCTGGAGGCCACTCATTGGCCTTCAAGATGTTCAGCATGTTCACAGTTAGTGAAACTGACAGCAAGGGTTAGGTGTTTCTTTACATAGACAACATCTCCCAACCATTTCAACACAGAAGAGTATAATTTCTACATGGGAATCTCTTAGGAGTTTCCATTTTTGGGGAGGCAGGGTGAATACCAGAACATCCCAGATAAAGGCCTCTCAATTACTTACTTTCATCTGGTGCATGCTGCATGTGCTGTCCTACCAGACACTGCTTCCCTCAGACAGATTCATCCCTTCAGAGAAGATTATGCTTCAGATTATTCTTGCTTACTGATTTCCCACCTCACTGTTATGTTACCTGAAAGCCTTAGGACTCGTGGAAGCAACCCTTTAAGTAGTTGCAAATAAATTCTTCAGTTGATTTTATGAAGTTCAGTGGTTCAGTTTGACAGATTTTATGGTGCGACTCAATGGGATTCTAAGACTTGCAGGTTTCATTTGAAATTATGGACACAAATGTCGCACCCACCTGTTGGCAGTTTTTTCCTAGCTTCCACCCCTGTCTCGACTGTCACCATGGATGTCTGTATCCTAGTGTGTGGAGTGAACATTATCAAGGGCAAAGTTTCTAAGAAGTATGTTTGCACGCAAAAGTCAGTTTTACATCAGCATTTTAGAATTGATGGAAATTCTCACTTCATAAACCTTTCATGACTCCTTGCCTCATAGTACCATTGCTATCTACACTGACAACATGGCAGTGGTTTTGTATATATAAACAAGAGAAAAGAACCTCACTGTTATCCATTTGTCAAGAAATGATGGCTGTATGGGAGACAGCTCTGTCCACGAACCACTTTCTGTATGCCAACCATGTCTCTGGGGAAACCAGTTCTCTAAAAGCTGGTTCATTCACTGTCTGATGATGTCACTTGAGTGGTTCCTCAAACTGTCAGTCATATGGAAGATTTTCCAACACCATGGAAACCTTGCATGACTTTTTTGCACTTCCAACCAGTGCCATGTGCAGCAGCTTTTTTTTTCCCTCATCCTTGATAACCAGGAAAGTCTAATTGAGCCAGTGGCTCATTTTCTGTGGAGATCACTCCCAGGACTCATTTATACTTTGTTGCTTATTCCATCTATCCTGAAATTCATTCAGAAAGGCAGGGTGAGGCACTCCAGACTCATTTTTGTAGCCCCATATCGGTCTTGACAAACTTGGCTTCCTCTACTGGAGAAGCCTGAACATCTGATGTCCTTCTGAATCCTTCCGACCTACACATCCAGCAGACCTTATTGAGACCTACTCCTTCGTTCTAACATCATTGTTGCATTATTTCTGTAATAGCCAGAGACCACTCATAATATGACTGAGTTGTTCAGATTCTCACTTCTGCCTAAAGGCCTAATAATAGAAAATTGGACACATTCTATGTATGGCCTGTTGAGAAAAGCATACATTACTTCACACTATTGTAGTGGCAACATTAGACTAGCTTTTACAAAGGATTAAGCTGTTATTCCATTAGTCAAGATATATTTTATTTAGCAACAATTCTCAGTTTTCATCAGTGATGTGTTGAGCCACTCCATATAGTGCAATCGCTGGACTGGTTGTCACAGGAGTACCCTTTCTTAGAAACTTTTACAATTACGTGCGAGCTCCAGCTGCTCCCCTTTTCCCACAGTGCTGTATTTTCATTCTTCAGATCTAATGCATTTCTGCAAGCATTGCACATATCTTTTGCAGTTTTATAAATTTCAGCATTTAAAATCATTTTTTGACAGCATTGTGACAGAAGGTCACCCCTTTTCCCCAGATTTTTTCTTTTATCACAGTTTCTGGCATTTTTCTAGTAGTCTTTTCACTTTTTTAAGCAAAGTTACTTTTTCGTCTCTGTCACTTCCCATTCCTACTTAGGTCACTCATTCCTTCTATCTGTTTTGCATTTTTTTCATTTCCTGCATTTGTTTAGCAACTTCTTCATAGCCAAAGTTATGCTTATTAAAGTTTTAGAATTGTTTTACTTTAGTGTTTAACTTTTTCTACTTTTTTACTGCACTTTCATTTTGGCACTTAGAGATTAGTGCCTCGTATAGTGTTTTGTTTTTCATTTGTTTGTAGTATTCAAATGTCTAAGTTACTAGCTTTTATTTGGAATTTGATACTTTTTGCTGGTTGTCTTTCAGTTATGGACAAAAGCAAACCCTCTGGCTTTACAAAATGTAGAAAGTGTGAACACAATATTCCACCCCAGGACCCGTACAACTTATTTTTTTTTTTGAACAAGAAACTTTTTTATCATTTATGACATAGGGAGTCATACATTTAAATGAATGAAAACAAACCATATTGGCATATTTTCAGTTGCAAACATTATATATCATGTATAATCTTCAGTACAGATCTTTCCATAGCTCATTCAATTCCTGCCTTCCCTTAAGCCTCATTCCTCCTCTAAAACATTACTCTGCATGTATGTTTCCACAATTCCCATTCTTTTCTATGTAATTTGTTCCTACTCTTTTCTAAAGATACCACATTGAGTTCTTTTATCTTCCTTACTGTATTCAATACTTCTACTAAGGTTGGTTTAGAGTTGGATTTCCATTTTCTAGTAATTGCTTTTTTAGAAGCCAACAGAATTAAGCTCAGCAAGGCCTTACTGTGTCTAGGCAATTCCAATTCTATATCACAGCTCAGAAAATTATTTCTTTAGTTACGCCAATTTGCCCACCTAGTATTTCTGACAGAGTAGCCTGCAGGGAATTTTTAAAGTCTGCCAACTTATTACACTCCCCCAAAAATATGTTCCCAATTCCCTCTTTCATCCCCATCACACCTCCAACATTTGCAAGTCTCCTTGAGGAAAACTTCTTTGGAGTCTGCTTGGGGTATAAAAAAAAACCTATTCAAACACTTCCAAGCAAATATCCTAAATCTTCTAGACTTTGCTGCCTATTTGGGAGCCATGCATATATCCTGCCATTGTTTCTTTGTGAATTCCTTATATAATATCTCTTCTCAATCCTTTCTAACTTTCTCTGTTTGATTCCTATAGTTAGCATACAAAATTTTATATGTTATATTAATTAACCCTTTTTAACAGCAGCTTCTGTTCTAGATTCTACTAAAAGTTCTACAAGTGCTGATCATTCACTTAAGATCCCCCTATTTTTTTCTCTGTGCCTATACTCAAATATCAATTCTTGATAGGGAAGGCACTCTTTATCCTGCAGTCCAAATGTATTCTTGACCTCTTCCCATTCTGTTACTTTTCCCTCTCTAATTATTTGCTTCCATTACCTTGATTCATTTGCCAGTTTTCTCCAGAAAATTCCAACCCCCTCTTACCTTATTCTCTGCACCCTTAATTGCAGTTATCCTTGTCAGCAGAATCTCCTTTCTCCATTCCCATGTTGGCTTAGTACTTAGAATACTTCTACTGCTTTATGTATATTCTCTAAGGTTATTGTTATTCTCCTTAAGGATCTGCATCCAAAATCCCAGTCTCTCCTTGTTTCCTGAGCACCCCCCCCGTTTCATCATCATCCTATTCCATTTTGAATTATACCTTTCTGCTTATGCTGTGTATGGGAGGCTTAACTGTGCAGCTGTGCAGCTGTGAAGTACCTGTTAAAATCAGGTAATCCCAAACTGCCTTGTTAAATTGGAAGGATCATCTTTTTCCATTTGACTCTTGCCCTCCTCCTCGCCTATATAAAATCCTTCAGCTCCTTATTAATTACTATCCACAACTTCTCCTCCAGCTGATAAAAATATGTCTGGCCTGTGAATAAAACTAAATGAACTAAAAGCATTTTAACTGCTTGTATCTTGTTATCCATATCCAGTATAACAGAGCTTTCAGTTTCTCAGTTTTTATATCATCTTTTGTTTAGTTTCTTCCCACTTATCCTTAGCTGCTATAACAGAATCCCCTTTAAACCCATATTCGTAAGTACTTCAGTTTATCATGCCCTCATAAATATGGGGATTACTGAACCAAATTGTGTGTTGGTATTGGCCGTTTGGGGAGTTTTTCCATCTCTTTCAACTTTCTGGTTTAAAAGCCCATGTTTGAGCTTGTTTCCCACCTTTCCTGTAACTAGTGTGGTCCAGATACGGATTTACTGTATCCAGGGCTGTCTGTAAGCTTCTGAGCCCCCCAAGCCTTTCTGTGTTGGAGGTAAGCATTCTAGCTTATCAGTTGGGGTGGCAAGCACTAGGTACCCTATCTACCACAAGATCCAGCTACAGATTCTTAGTTTAGCACTTGAATTTGCTGATTTGTGCTCAGCACTTGTTCAGAACTTGTTGTTAGCACTAAATAAGCTACAAATTACTACAGCACACAATCTTCCTCTTTACCTAGAGGAAAACAGTTTTTGTACTTACTTTCCTCACTTGCTTAGAGAAAAACAGCTCTTATACTCACTTTCGTCACTTGTCTAGAGGAAAGTAGTTTTTTATTCAGGCATGTCCAAGGGTCAGCTCCCAGTGTTCTCTCCTGTCCATCTGATGAATTTGGGCACAGACAACCCTCTCCTCCTACCACTCAACACCACAACCTGTGAGAGATGCACTTATCTAACCAAACTTGAGGTAAAGCTCTCTCCAACCAAGACTGAACTTGACAGTCAAGAGGAGAAGGTAAACACTTGCACCACACCACACTTATCACATAGTCCCACTAAACCTACACCACCAAAATCCACACATAGAAACACAAAAACATTCACAGAGGCTCTCAGTAATAATCTGCTCAAGCAACAGAGACCTCCAAAGCAGAAACGCAAGCAGCCTCCACCTCCCAACACAACCCAAATGACACATAGCCCACAGACTCAGTGTGCCAATAAACCACAGCCCATAATGCAAAACAGCGTACCCAACACACTAGTCATAGGTGACTCTATAGTCAGGCACTCTGATGTCCCACTCACCAGGCTAAACAAGGAGAAGGTTACTGTCAGCTGCCTGTCGGGTGCCAGGATCTGCCACACAACCCACGCACTCAGGTCACTCCACAACAAGTACAAATATGACTCTGTCATTGTCCATGTTGGTGTGAACGACCTGAGATGTACCTTCCTGGACTACATGAAAAGAGACATCGAAGAGCTCTCTGATCTTGTAGCCCAGGTAGCATCCTGCCATCACCCAGAGTGATACCGCAGCCCAAGGACAAAATGATTGACTTCAACAATTGGCTAAGCTTCTGGTGTCATTCTAAGAGGATTCATTATCTGTCTGCCTGGGAGGAAATGGTCGACAGACCACAATGCTTTGCCAGAGATGGCCTGCACCTGTCGCCCCTGGGATTCCAGATACTGGCTAAGGGTCTTGCCATCCCTATAGTGCCTTTTTAAGGCAAGGTTCAAATGACAAATTCAACACCGTAACAGGAACAGGCAAGCAAAAACAAAGGGTAATGCTACTCAATGCTAGAAGTCTAAATCTTAAAATGCGCTCACTCAAGGCACTCCTTAAAATTGAGAAAATCCATATCTGTGCAGTGACTGAGACCTGATTCAAGGCTCTAGAGAGCACCCCTGCATTACCAGGCTGTAATTCATACCACACTTTTCGGCCGTCTAACCTGGACCGGAACACAAAGGCGAAGGTGTGTCCATATTCATTAAGGATATCCACACCTCCAGGTTAGTTGCGCAGCATAATGCATCAGAGGTTAAGCAAGTGCAACTAACTCGGGGCAAAACTGCAATCCAAATTGTAGCTTGCTACAGATCCCCCACCATGCCCCAGGATTCGCAATCCTCTTTTCTTGATATACTGGAAAATATTAGGGTTCAACCAAACACCCTAATAATGGGCAATTTCAACTACCCCACCATTAACCAGCTGCTTCACTCAACGCTTTCTGGAATTCATAAATTCCAGTGCCTGGATCAACTTATCCACACACCCCCACCAGGGGCAACAATATCCTAGACCTAGTCATTACCAACATGAGTGACTGGTGTTCCACACCTGAAGTCAACTCCTCGTTGGTCAGATCTGACCATAAGCTAATCACCCTAGATATCCGCATCCCACCCCCACCCACCATTAAGGAAACCTTGGTAAAGAATTTCTTCAAAGCCAACTTCATGCTTCTTAAGACAGAAGTGGCGAACTTCATGACACCCATGCAGATGGACAATACAGTTACGACTGCTGAATCCGACACAAATGCACTCTATAAGCACTTAACACAAGTGCATGAATCATGCTATCCCAAACAGAACCAAGACACTATCCTCCAAAAAAGGAAGCCAATGTGGTGGTCACCTGCCATAAACAAACTCTACAACAGAAGGAAGAAACTGTTCCAAAAGAGAGTAAAATCCCACGAGTGGAGGAGCTCCCTGGTCAGCCTCAGTAAGAAGGTGAGATCCCTTATAAGATCCTCCAAAGCTATCTACGAAAACAAAATCTCCACTGATTCTAAGGGCAACCACAAAGCATTCTATAGCTATGTCAAGAATCTCAATGGCAACATCTAGATCTGCTCTGAGTTACAGCACAATGGTACGAAATTACAAAACCAACTGATATTGCCACCATCCTGGCAGATAGGTTCAGTGGTAACTTTACCCCCCTTTCACCCCCTAAAGGGCCCATATCTATACAGGAAGAATGCAGAGTCCCTGTAATCACATCTATGCAGGTAAAAGCTGCACTCTCTAAAACCAAAAACATAGCATCCATGGGACCGGACAACATCCCAGGCAGCGTTTTACACAAACTTCAGAATGAACTAGCTCCCCACCTAAGCACCATGTTCAATCATAGTCTCACATCAGGCTTTGTACCCACTAAATGGCGAACAGCAACAGTTATCCCACTCCAGGGAGCCACCACTGATCCTGGGAACTATTGCCCTATTGACGAGCCTGGTCTGCAAGGCCATGGAACGTATCATCATAGAACTCATAAACAAAGGCATTGGTAACCTCCAAACTCTGGACCCCACCAAGTTCGGGTTTGTGAAAGGCAGATCACGCCTTCTGAACCTGATCAACTTCTTTGAGGCAGTCACCAAAGCCGTAGATGAGGGTAAGGTAGTTTACACAGCCTATCTTGACCTCGCCAAGGCTTTTGACACCATCCCCCATTCTGGAATTATAGCTAAACTCACTAAACTAGATATAAATCCCTACGTCACAAGATGGGTTGCCAACTGGCTCACTGACAGAACCCACACTATAAAAGTTGCAGATTCCAAATCTGACTTCAAACCAGTGACAAGTGGAGTACCACGGGGTTCAGTCCTGGGACATCTGTTGTTCTCCTGTTTGGTATCTACTTCTCTGAAGTACAGGCTAACACAGAAGGCCTCTGGCTAATGAAGTTCGCAGATGACTGCAAACTAGGAGCCATAGTCGAGTCCGCAAATGATGTGGACATCCTACAGAAGGGCCTCACTGAGACAGATGCCTGGTGTCAGAGGCATGGCCTCAAGCTCATTGCCAAAAAGTGCATTGTCATCCCCTTTGGTATAAACTCTGTACCCATGAACTACCACATAGATGGCAGTCTACTTAATGCCGAATGTGTGATAAAAGGCCTTGGGACCCAGGTGGACAGTAGTCTCTCCTTTGATAATCACAGTGCCACAGTAGTCAGGAAATCCTTCTATTTGGCACACCTCATCACAAAAGGGTTCTCATCCAGGAAAAAAGAGGACATAGTATGTAATTAAAGTGCTTCTACGGATTTGTCAACCACATTCCAAGTGTCTATTCACGGGGCGGTTTGCTCACGAGCACTACATTATGTGGTCCAAATAGATTGAAGTATAAATACAAATATTAAAAGGAAAGCCGTGAAATGGTGTCATGTTACAATGCTTCTTGTACAGGTGTCTGGAGGCATTTCCATGGGGACCCACAACCGTAACGGTCATGCTGAATGCATTCGTGCCTGGCAGAGAAATACCCAAGGGGTGCTTCCTGAAAAAGGGTGGCATGGCTGCAAGTGTTTCAGTTAGATATTTGCACTTAAAAATCAAGGGAGTTTTTATAAATATGAATGTAGTTCACTTGCAAAGTGAACCAAACTGCATTTTTTGTACCGGCATGTATTCTCTGAATAGTTCTACTTAAATGCAAAAACACAGAGCCTTGATAAGTATGACAACCGGTCCTTGCTTTACTTTTTCGTGAAAAACAACTAATTTATAACATTTACATGTGAATTTCTTTTCAAAATCTAGGCAAACTATATATAACATTTATTGAGACGAGAGAGGGTTGGAACTGAGCCGCTTCTCCTGCAATGGAAGTGGTTGCGGTAATACGCAAGTACCGAAATTTCTACTTCCCTAATATCTCACAAATAATTTAAACTACCCATTCCTTAAATTCTACACTGTTTAAAAGTAGGTGGGGAAGCACCAGTGTCATTTTTATTTAAATACTCTGCATTTTTATTTCATTTATTATTGGTGCATGATCAGAAATAGTTATTTGATGCGTATTAAAACTTTCAGTTAAGTGTACATCTTCTTGTGAAATATAATTTCTATCTCGCCTAGCCTAGTTTTTCTACCTTGGGGAATAATTTGTGCACTCTCTCTGACCTTCTACTACTGACACATGTTCCATACCAAATAATTTCATAAATCTCTTCAAAAATCTGTCCACTTTTATTTTCTTTTCCCTTCTAGTCCTCCCAGATCCATCCTCCCTGTAGCAAATCAAGTTTCAGTCCCCCCTATAAGTAGTATTCCCTGCTGAAAGCTGATTATTTCTCCCAGAATTTTCTTGAGCTTCATTGTAGCAGTTTTAGCTGGAATACAAATAAATGCCAGTGAAATCCTCCTCCCTTGCCAGTAAGCCCTTTACTACTATATATCTACCATGTATTATCTATTTTCCTTCTTGTATCACTGTTGGAGATCCTCTAGCAGTTATTATAAGTATATCCTTTTCCCTTTGTCCCAAATATTCTTCTGAATAATTATCATAAAATCCTCTCTTTTTCAAATTCACAGTTATTTCCAAATGTGTCTCCTGTAAGTTAGTGTTTGCAGTCTGCATTTCTTAATACAGTTCAGTACAGTACAGTACTGCTTCTTTTTTTGTGAATACCCTTGAGACCAGACTAGAAAGTGGAAAAAAATGCAGTAGGGATGTTCTTGAATGCATATCATGTACACCTAGTGTAGGTGTTATTGAATCTGGTCCATTAGCTTTTAGGCACTGAAAAAGTGTTCTGTTTTTATTATCCCTTATCAGTTTGTCTCCTTAGAAACATGAGAACCAGATACACAGTTGCTTAAAGCTACAAGCTTCTCATGTTGCATAGTGAGCATTGATTTGCCAAAGGAAAACTTTTCATCACATTCAGTGTTCTTTTATTTAATTGCTTCCACTTAGAACTTGCTATTAGAATAAGCCAAGGCCTTAATCCAGTCATTCCCCCCATGCAAATGTATGAAAAAGCATATCAGTTTTACTTATGCTCTGCATGCTTTTACAATTTGTCCTTCACTTCAACTACCCAATATTACAGCCTTTTATCTTAAACATGCTTTTGTTCAAGATTTCTTTTCTTTACCTTGCAGTGCTTGCATTTCTTAAAACTAAACAAAAAGAAAGAAAGTAGGGGAAAAAGGGCACCTGTTTACTTTAGTATATCTATTACACACAAAAATAACTGAACGTGCTTTACTTAATAACATACAGTAGATGTCATATTTTTTGAAAATGCTGCTAAGAACAAAAATTGCTTTACCTACAGTTACCTCTCTCCTTCTTCTTACCCTCTATTTAATATTATTCAAAACAATGTGAAGTAGGGCGTATGCTTTGGAGTCCCTACAAATTAAACAAAGTCAAAGTCCAATATTTCCAAGTTTCGTCTTCCACTATATTTCACAAATTTGATTGTTGTTTTGTAATCCCACATTTATTCATTAATGTCTGATTTGCTGACTTACTTCCTGTTGATCTCCATTTTCAAGCGCCAATCTCTGATTCATTTTCACCGTACTGTTGGGTCTTCTAGTCAACTCCTTTACCTTTCTCTGTCATGCTGCATTTTCGTTTTGAACATTGGAAAATATTTCACTGGCATAGTCTTTATTATGAGAAGAATAAGAAGCAGAGTCCCCTTCTGTTTGATAGCTATTTTTTTTGTTGGACAAACTTCTGTATTTCCATCAAAGTATGTTCTGCATCAAAAATTACTTTGACCATCCAGGAAAAATATTCTGAAGATAGCTGGTTACAGCAGCGTGAATCTCACACTTGCTTCATGACATTCCCTTATTACTGGAATAAATTTACTCTTCTTCTCCTTGGCGCACAGTAAGTAATCATTTTCCACAAACACTTTATTGTTTCCAACTTTTAGTACTTTGTCCTTCTGCCATAGTTTTGTCATAATCAACTCTTTTTACTGGTAGGATTGCATCTTTACTATTAGAGGTCCTGGCTGCTTTCTCATAGCCAGGTTTAGAGCATACACACAAAGTGCTCTTTCAATTAACAACTCCTGCTGTGGAATTCCAATCCAGTTGCTTATTTGTGTTTTCATAAAATTAATACATTCTCTTCCTTCCAGTTTTTCTGGTGTAGAAGAAAATCTCAGTTTTTCCTTAAGTCTTTTAATTCTACCATTTTTTAAACATCTCTTCTTGAGCAGTCTCATATTCAGCCACCCTCTGATTTTTCCAGTTTTATCAGATCATCTAAGTATTTGTTTAAAGCTTCTTCTATTTTATTCCAGCCCTTTGTCTGAGTCAGTTTACTCCTTCAGTGTTTCATTTATCTTAATCAGGTTTGAGCACTTTTGACTTATTTTTTTTCCTTTAGATTACTGGAAGCCATGTCTTGCACCAAAGATGGAACTTTAACTTTTTGCTGAACAGCTGCAGGATTCTTTCCAGGCAGTATTTTCTCCTCACCTTTTGTCATTGATTTTCCAATGTACTTACTAGGCAGTAACTGAAATTTACCCCAAAAAACAAATTCACTGGCTCTCGTTTCTGAGTTTTTGGTTTCACACTAGGAGAGCTGAAATTAAGCTGTTACTCAGTGTGCAGCCATCTTAGAAGTTAACCTATACAACTTATTTATGGTCTTTCTACAGCTGGAGTGTTTTAGAGCTGGCTATTATGTTTGTAAAACTTTCAGTCAGCATATGATGTTGGACCATAGAAACAAGTTAATTTTAAAAGGCATATTAAAAATTGAAACCTTACAGTACGAGTTCCAGCCCAAGGAAAAAGAAAAAAACATTTCGGAAAGTTAGAGAGAATGCATGTAACATGCCTTCACCTGCTAAAGTTTCTAGAACAGGGGTACTTGGCATATTAGAACTTGGGCCTTTCAGGCTCAGTATCCCTGACAACTCATCCTTCAGGCTTGGCTAGGCCTGAGTGTTTTGGTTCTTTTTACTTAACTGCAAGAAGACTGGGGTATCTTTTCCTCAGATCAAAAGCTGTCTAAATTCTTAAACTTCTGGCCACCTTTGGCCCTTAGAGGTAGAATCCTCCAGAATGGTATTTAATCTTTCAGCCACTCATGATTGGGAGAAAATGATGATGGCTTTTCTTAAGGTTCAACTGGAGCTAGAAATGAGCCTATGCCCCCCCACCTTTTTGGTTTATGTCCTAGGCCCTGTTTTGGCACCAACAGTATCTAGGCCAACCATGGGCACCTTACCAGTTCCTTTACATTGACTGAGATTGTTCATGTTGACCCCTTCATCAACATTGACATTGGTGCCAACAGTCACTAGGCACAATGTTATTAACTCCAATGCCAGGACTGATCCGACCCCCCTCGGGTGTATTCTTAGAGTCAGTGCAGTTGACGTTCAAAACCCTGAAGCCAAAAACCCAGTCAGTGATGTCAGCCTCAGTTTTGGTTCCAGGGATCATCAGCATCATGGACTTGGCATCAACTTTGCTGTAGACACTGACCATGGCATCATTGCCCTTGGCACTGAAAATTTCTGTGCTGGCTGTCAAGACAAGATAGTCCTGAGGAAGACCCCAAGCTTTGAGTGATTGAACAGACACCTACAACGATTGCTCTACCCATGTATTTCTATGAGCATGGTTCTTTTATCTGTGAAGTTTCCTCTCAGTAGGACCTTGGATTGGAACTCCCCTTGTGACCCAGACCAATCGGGGGAGGAGGCCTCTTCAGAATGCTGTGATTATCGTGCTGAGCTTTCCAAGGAAGAAGTCGTGTAAGAGGAAATATCTACGCTCCCTTTGAGCCCCTTACCCCCTGGATATGGATCTCAAAGATTGGAAGACTTCCTCTAGGCTCCCTTTGAGCCCCTCACCCCTGGATATGGATCTCAAAGATTGGAAGACTTCCCGCAGTTTATAGAAGACTCCAAATTCAAGGAAATCCTAGAAATGATGAACCAGAGTGAATCCTGGTCCACTGACCCCACTTCCTCTGAAGAAGAAGATATCCTTCAGGTAGGAATCCCATATGACCCACCAACAGCTAGGATGGTCCCATCTCCCAACAAAATAGTGGACCTGGTTTGCCATTGTGCTTGGAAGGAGCCTGACATGGTTGAATCTTTATCTCAAACAAAAATAAAAAACAAATAAAAGTTCTCAAGCCACCTGAGTATGGGCCTTACTGGAGCAAATATCCCTTCTGGACTCCATTGCTTTTTCGACTGCCATTAAAAGACAAGCCTCGGAGGATGCACAGGTGATTCATTCCCTTGACAAAGTCCAAAGTTATGGCTGCTTAGAAGCATGCAAATGCCTCCAGTTCATAGGTGGCTACTAGGCAATCATTCCAAGAGTCATTTTAAGCCTAATCACGCTTACCCCCAAATGTAACAAAATATTGCTGATGTGTGTCAGTACCCCAAGGAGTTTACAGCTATGATATAGGCTTGTACACACCAAGTGTTCACAGGCTGCTCCTGTCTATTAGGGACATAAGTGCCAAACCATGGAAACAGTTTTGATTTCCCATCCACTGGTCCAAGTTACATCTGAATAGGGTTAGGGATGACCTTTGCTTCACGTGAAAGGGAAACCTGTTCCAGAGAAGGGCTATTCTTTGAAACACATACTTGACCGTCCAGCATGTCCTGTTTTTGTCACAAACGGGCTTTAGTTCCTAAGAGTGGGTATTTCTGATGCTAGTTGTTTTGCAGATGTGCAGCATATCCATCAATGTAGGTTCAGAGGATGCCTTGTAGGCTAGGCATAGATCATAATGCACCAGTCTGTAAGAGACAGAGTACAAGGATAGGGCTTTAAGACTGTCAGCATAGGAATTACTGTTTATTCCCTGTGTTATTTTTGTGAGTAACCTATGTGGTCTCTCAAGCAGTTTCAGTGCCAGGTCAGGCATATGCCAAAGGATGTACTTGAAGGTTGGTCTGATGAGAGCCAAGTGCAGCAGACTAATGACTTTCTTGGACCTAGATGACACGCTCTACTTATAAGTTGTGCAATGTGCAATCATTTTCTCACCACAGTGGACATGGTCAAAGATGCAGCTGGAGCTTGGTGTTATCTTGGACCCCTCTCTATTACCAAGGTAGCTAGAGATGAGCCCATGCCCCCCCCCCCCAAGTAGTCAACATGCGTTTCCAAATCCCTGACAGCTAATTCTACTTTTAGGGGTGTGTTTTATTAATGTGGTAATTTCCATGGGTGACCGATCTTTCCAAAAGTACTGTTGTGCATTTTTGTGCTTTGAGTTTTAGTCCATGGCTCTAGCACCAGTTGTTTATCTGCATCAGACCCTCTTGAAAAGTATTTATGTCTTTAGGGGAGCAGCAAGGGCAGGGGGGTCAGGCATTGTTATAATGCAACAAGCTTGGCTTAGGATAGCAAATTGGTGGAACATTTCAGTTTGACCTTTGCTTGTGCCACTGTAATGGTACCACCTTATTTGAACCAAAAGTGAAACATTGGTTGAAACAGAGTGAAAAAAAGGGCAAGGCATTTTCTGCTGTCTTTAAGTTCTAGGCCCCTCAGCGTTCTTATGTCAGGGTCCAAAAGAGAGCAAGGAACATATGGTTTAGAAAATCCCACCAGCCCTGATATGATGAGTGTGGATGCAGAGCTCTCTACAGAACTGCAGGTTCTGCAGCTGCTGCTTCTGACCTAAGGGCAGAGGTGGATTGCAAAACCAGGGAATGTTTATTATAATGATCAGTGCTTCAGTAGTCTTAGCTATATGGGTTATATCCTGCAAAGGGTAATATAGCAAGCCAGCTTCCAAGGCTTCATGGCACCTTCCATGCTCCCAAACCTGTCAGGCAGCTTGAGCTGAGCTGTCTAAAACACAAGTTTGAGCGCCAAGCCCTTCAGAGCTTTGCTACCATCTGAGGCTTTTGAGCATGAACAGTTGGCTTGTGTTGCTCCTTATCTGGGCAGATAAGTTCCCTTTGGGGAGAGAACTTTCCATTTAATAATTTATTTTATTGTTGTACTTTCCTCTTCAAGAAATTAGTTTATAGCTAGGAGTTTTGAGTTGTAACAGACTGTTACATCCTGTCATTTTAAAAGCTGTCTAAAGTAACCGCAAAAAAATTCTGTGGAGAAATGTTGTTTATTTTACTTTGTGGGGATGGTCATGTTTTTTAAATTGCTTTTTACTGAGTTTGTCTGTGAAAAAAGTGATTTTTAATGAGTTTTTTACTGTGCTTGCTGTTTGTTTTACACAGGAAAGAGGCACCATTTTCGGCTTGACAATGGAATAGCCAGTCAGTCCAATGGTCAGTCCTTTCCAGCCACAAAAAGAAAAAGTTAAGGAAACGGCCTTTACCATCACAGCAGGTAAGCAGTTTGCCTCAGCCACAGATGGATGACACTTCTGTAGCAATTAGCTGTACTTCAGACCCCTCATCTTTTACCCTGGATTCTTTTGGTGTAGCATCTATAGCCACTGTGGACCAGGGACTAACCATTTCCTCTGTGGCTGTTGAGGCCCCTTCACTGAGCAAGGGAGAGCCACTCTTGTTGGCTCTGGCAGAGGGAACAAGGAATCCTTCCCTGTTCAGTCAAAATGTTATGCCTATCCCTGAGGAAGCAGCTGCTGCCATTAATATTTCTGTTGGCCTCATTTTTCCTATCAAAAAGAAACTGAAAACTAAATATATTAGTACTCATCCTCAAATGCCTTAAGACAGGAGTAATTTACTGGGTCTAGCTCAGGGTTTAATTGTTGATCCTCCTTGTACAATAGTTTCTGGTAAAAGAAAGAGGTATATTCCCTTTCCTGAAGAGATTCAAGATTCTGAATCTGGACATGAGGATGAAGGGACAGATATATCATTTTCTTTTCTGTTTTTAAGACTGTTTTTAAGAAGGTTGAAGACTGGTTTATGCAACAATGCCTCCTCCTAAATCCCCAAAAAACAAAACTACTACTCTTTACTCCTACTCCTAAATCACCTGTTCCTTCCTTCTCTATAACCTCTAACAATGGTACCAACATTACCCCAGAGACTACAACCCGCCTACTAGGTGTAACTATTGATAATCAACTCAACTATGACGTACGCATTAACACAACTATTAAGTCTGTCAACAAAAAACTTGGCACCCTCTATAGAATAAAACTCTTTCTTACTCCTCCTGCAAGAAAAACAATTGCCCAGACTCACCTCATTTCCACCCTTTTCTATGCCTCTGTTATATACACCAATTTATCCAAAAACAACCTCTCTAAACTGTCTACCTGTTATAATAGCATAACTAGATTCATCACAAGCTCCCCCTTTAAAACTCACTACTGCCTTAACCTCAAACAGCTTGGCTGGCTAGAACTTCATAGCCACATACTCTATTAACAACTACTTATTACTCAAAAGATCCTATACCACCCTAATAATACCCCTATCCTCACTAATCTTGTTACACCTTATACGAATCTACCTACACTACGCTCTGCTAACAAACTTCTAGTCTCCTCTAATAAAGCTAACAACAAAGCTGGGGATTCACTCTTCTCAAACACTGCAGGAAATTTCTAGAATCAGCTTCCTGCTGACTTAACTTCCATTGCTTCTACTTCTCTTTTTAAAAAACATCTTAAAGAACATCTCAAAGCTCATTGGCTCTGTCCATGCACTAACCCAGATTGACATATTTTCTCACTTCTATCCATAATCCTATACACTACTCCTATAACCTTTACCTCCAAATTGACTTACTACTACTGACTCTTACTCAGGAATTTTAGAATAATATATATATTGTTTTCCCTTTTCTAAGACTTGCTTATACCTTCTACTGTGAGTTGTAGAATTGTTTAGTTTAATTTCCACTAAAAGTGTTTAGTTTTACAAATTTATTTTATAACTGTTCTCTATCAGAGTGCTAACTCTGTATTGTACTTCTCATAGTTATATGCATTGTTAAATTTCCCATTTTTTTTGCTTGGAGCTTTTCTCCCCGGGCCTCTACTGAAAATGGACATATATCCAGCTAGACTAGCCAGGCCAACAAATGTAAAATAAATAAGTAAATAAATTTTCAGATTTCTGATATAGACTCAGAAGTGATCTCAGTTAATGACTTGCCGTGTGTGTGTGTGTGTGTGTGTGTGTGTGTGTGTGTGTGTGTGTGTGTGTGTGTGTGTGTGTGTGTGTGTGTGTGTGTGTGTGTGTGTGTGTGTGTGTGTGTGTGTGTGTGTGTGTGTGTGTGTGTGTGTGTGTGTGTGTGTGTGTGTGTGTGTGTGTGTGTGTGTAACGATTTGTAGAATGTGCCAGTATTTTCAGTGGGAGAACACTGAGATTTTTCAGTCCCTAAGAAGATTCTGTGAGTTGCTGCAGAAGGAATTTCCACAACCTGCACCCTTTTCCCTGTTTTTGTCAGCTTTGGAGGATGTGCGTGTTATTGTCTATAATTTTTCTGAAAGCCAGCCACATGTAAAAAGGCAGACAAAATGTATACATTTCCTCAGCCTTTTAAGTTTTTATACACACTTCCTAAATGTGATCCAGCAGCTATAGCTTTAGTTAATAATGCTGCTAAATAATACAGATGAGACTTGCCGCAGCAGAAGTATAAAAAATCCTTTAATCACTGCAGTAAAAGTAAGCGCTTTCACGTCCAAATGACGCTTCTTCAGACTATAACAACTACAAAAAAGCACATCCATTTAAATAGCACTGCTTATAAAATCCATTGAACCCATTTATCAATTAATTAAACTAATCAAGCATTTAAAGACATACCTACATAAATGCTAATGAATAAAATAAAAATTCATCTGCAATTCATATACATTTGAGCAATAATGTGCTGCTGTATAGGTCTTAATAAAATAATAAAACCAATACACAGAACATGATCACAACATTAATATCAAGTCATAAGCAAAAACATTCAAAATCAGTGTAAATAGGGGCGTACTGCTAGGAAAGGCTTCAGAGTTACCTTTTCATTTAATCCATGCCCCCTGTGACTCAGAAGTTTTAGGATCCATCTATTTTCACACTCTTCTGTATGGTTCCTAATGTCCCCTAGTCTATCTGTTTTGCTTATTAACTCTAAGACATTAAATTTAAACTTATGTAATCTCCCTACATCTAAAATATGCCTAGTAAAAGGGCTGGCATGTCTGACAAACTGCAAGATAAACTAAATCCCTAGATTTGCAGTCAGCATAGAACTTAAATTTATATTCAAATCCTGTGTCAGGATGCTTAAAGTAATTATTACAAGACATATATGAGCATTGATTGCAGCTTCTGCAAGGAAACGTACCTGGTCTAACAGATAGAACAGGCACTTTTTTATTATTGTCTTTATAGCACAATAGCCTCTTTAGTGACTTGGTATTCCTATATGAAAAACTAGGTTTTGGACCTACTAGTTCTGCAATCCTATCATCAGTAGTTAAAATATCCCAATTTTTACTGATATTTGTGACCTTGGAATTCTTATTAGAATAAGGAATTACCATCATATTCCTCTTCCGTTGGCCATTGTGATTGTGATTGGTACTACCTGTACTCCCTCTACTCCTATGCAAAAAGGTTTGCCCTATACCTTGTCTCATAGTAGTATCTATCTGATACACACTTGCTACTTCTTTCTTAGTGTAACCTCTCGATGAGAAATTCCCAGCTAACATGTCTTGTTTCATTCTGTAATTTTCATCATCTGTAGTAAGCCTTGACAGTCTAAGTATCTGACTCTTTACGATGTTATGAAAAATATGCTGGGGATGCATACTACTGCGATGTAGAATGCTATTCCTCCAGAAAGATTTCCTATATACTTCAGATTGTATCATGTTACCTTCTTTATTTATTTGTGTATCTAAAAATTCTATTTTAACATCAGAGGTTTTAACTTCAAATCTCAGAAAGTCAGTAGTTCCATTCATATAGTTAATAAACTCATAAAGCTCCAATTCAGTGCCAGCCCTTGTAAAGAAAACATCGTCCACAAAACGCTTATAGAACTTAATCTGATCACTATACACAGTATTAGCCATAATGTAATTGCGCTCCCAATATGCTAACACAAGGTTAGCATATGAGTTTGCACAAGGGGTGCCCATGGCTACCCCTTTTCTCTGTAAATAGTATTTACCATTATATAAAAACACATTATTGTTCAATATCAACTCTAATAATGCTAAAATTCTAATGATAATACTCCTAGAAATTCCTTCTTCGATCAAGATCAGTCTAACAAACTCAATACCAGTGTCATTCGGAATCAAGGTAAACAATGACACTACATCCAGAGTGACTAACAAATCATTACTTATATTATTTGAGGACACATATTCACCATAACTCACCAATAATTCCTGGCTATCCTTCAATATCAACTTATTCCTGTCTACTATTGGTCTAAAGTGTTTTTCAACAAAAATGGAGGCGGGTTCCGTTAGCCATCCATTACTTGAAACAATAGGTCTCATAGGTGGTTCAACTAGAGTTTTGTGTATCTTGGGGAGTCCTCTAAGGGTGGGGACTAATGGTTGCTCAACCAGAAGATAGTTATATAAATGACTATCAATAATATTGCATAAAAATAAATCATACAATTCAGAATGCATAAACTTAATTAAACTGTTTAACTGCATACTTGTCAACATCTGATAAGTCACAGAATCATCTAACATATTCAGCATGGTATCAAGATACATACTGTGGTCTAAGACCACAATAGCCCCTCCTTTATCAGCTTGTGTTATCACTATGTCTTGATTGTCCTGTAATTTGCTAATAGCTTGAAACTCATCATACGTTAAATTGTAAAAATCTAGTTTACAATGAGTATTGTATAATTCAATCAAGTCACGTTCACAAGCTTTTTCAAAGATATTTAATAAAGGATGCCCTTGTGGAACAAAAGTGGAAGGCTTAGAAAAAGAATTCCTATTCCCCACTTCATTACCCCCAAATAACATTCTCAAACCAACACTTCGAGTGAACATTCTAATATCTACCAAAATATCAGCTAAATCCGCTGTTCTAGAAGGTATAAATGAGAGGCCTTTAAGTAAGCGCCTCTCACTTTCAGTCAAACTATAACTAGAAATGTTCACTATAAAGTCTTCTTGATAGCACGAAGTACCTTTCTCTGAAATTCGTGTGCTTCCCCTGAAGTTTTTCTCTTTCTGGCGCGCCCCTGCGACGACCATCCGGTCGTTGTCATCTGTCAGATGGGTAAAGGGAAGGAAAACGCCATGTGGGTATTCTGCGAAGCTGTCGATAGCAAGGAGTTGTTCTTATTCGAACTTCAGTCTCTCTTACTGGTGACTTACATGGATGATGTTATTCTATCGTTAGTCTGCCCGGATGGACCTTCACCCGCTTCCAAACAATTAACCGCCTCAGATGTTGCATCATCACGCAAAACAGAATCACTAGGCGTGGGCATTTTCAAAGGATCAGTGAATATGGGTGGCAACATTGATGTCACAATAGTGGGAGTGGCTTTCGATGCTGTACAAGCTATGTCTATTCTATTCTTGGCATTATCCCTTGTTTGTAGAACACTATGAAATGTATTTGTAACCAACCACAAACTGGTATGTATGTATGTAACTCATATTTGTTTTTTTTTCTGATGTTGGAGCTTTACTCCCCGGGCCTCCACTGAAAATGGACATGTATCCAGTCGGATTTTCCAGGTAAGCAAATGTAAAATAAAATAAATAAATAAATAAATATATTATTCACATTATTATCAACATTATTCCTGGGCCAGGAAAAAACCTGACCTAGACAAAAATCATTTAGATCACCAGTAAGGGAGACTGTGGTTCGAATAAGAACAATTCCTTGCTATCGACAGCTTCGCTGAATACCCACTTGGGGATAATGAAGTGGGGAATAGGAATTCTTTTTCTAAGTCTTTCACTTTTGTTCCACAAGGCCATCCTTTATTAGATATCTTTGAAAAAGCTTGTGAACGTGACTTGATTGAATTATACAATACTCATTGTAAACCAGATTTTTACAACTTAACGTATGATGAGTTTCAAGCTATTAGCAAATTACAGGACAATCAAGACATAGTGATTAGACAAGCTGATAAAGGAGGGGCTATTGTGGTCTTAGACCACAGTATGTACTTTGATACCATGATGAATATGTTAGATGATTCTGTGACTTATCAGATGTTGACAAGTATGCAGTTAAACAGTTTAATTAAGAATATGTATTCTGAATTGTATGATTTATTTTTATGCAATATCATTGATAGTAATTTATATAACTATCTTCTGGTTGAGCAACCATTAGTCCCCACCCTTAGAGGACTCCCCAAGATACACAAAACTCTAGTTGAACCACCTATGAGACCTATTGTTTCAGGTAATGTATGGCTAACGGAAACCGCCTCCATTTTTGTTGAAAAACACTTTAGACCAATAGTAGATAGGAATAAGTTGATATTGAAGGATAGCCAGGAATACTTGGTGAATATGTGTCCTCAAATAATATAAGTAATGATTTGTTAGTTACTCTGGATGTAGTGTCATTGTTTACATCAATTCCGAATGACACTGGTGTGGAGTTTGTTAGATTGATTTTGATTGAATAAGGAATTTCTAGGAGTATTATCATTAGAATTTTAGCATTATTAGAGTTAATATTGAACAATAATGTGTTTTATATAATGGTAAATATTATTTACAGAGAAAAGGGGTAGCCACGGGCACCCCTTGTGCAAACTCATATGCTAACCTTGTGTTAGCATATTGGGTGCGCAAATACATTATGGCTAATCAAGCCCATCTTGAAAAATAGGAGAATAAAAGTTAATAAAATTATATAAATGATATAAGTGCTGATCTAATAGATAGTTGACATGATATGGTACTAGTGAATAGTATAGATTTTATATTATATAGTTTTAATATATAGATCATAGGGAAGATACTAGTAATATACTACAAATGCAAGTGTAGGATTATTGCATAATCCTATATAGATTATGTGTCATATACTAAATACACATTATATAAATATAAATTGAACAGTAGGTAGTACTACGTTAAGTTACAACACGTGCATGATATAGTAATGAACTTGAGTATTATAGCCATAGGTATATGATCAAGCTATGGTTAGTTAGTATGAATTTTATGCCCTATGCTTAATGTCTTAAAACTATAAGTTGCTTTTATACATTAAAAGTTTTTAATATTTATATACATTTATATATTTTTCTGATATAAGTATTATAAATATTTACTTATTTTGTTTTATTTAAATGATTATTGTGGCATCTTATTATATATGTATCTGATAGATATGCACTTCTAACATTGCTTTTAAATAGATTTTTAGTTAAAGTGCATATTATTAATTTTTAGGTTAGGTTTAGATATACAGCATATATTAAGCGTTAAATATACGCCATTAAGGTATACATATATATATTTTCCAATGCGCATTTGGTAGTAAAGTTTTTAGACACTGGTATATTTCAAGTACAAATGCGTGAGATGAGTTGGAATGAGAAGCTGTATGTTTATTATTATTATTTTTATTTTTATTAGATATATAGCAATTTTATTTATGTGCATGTTTTTTGTAAAATATCTATGAAATGTTTAGAGTGTTGATTACTTTGCTAAGAGTTGTCTAAATTGACTTGTTCCTTATATATTATATATGGAAAGACGCGCAAGCCGAGTAAGGCGTGGAGAGAGTTATATTAATTAAAGGAAGTGACGTTAATTTGGATTAACATATAAAAATAACCTGAATGCATATTTTATTTGTGGCCTGATGAAGCCTATGGGTGAAAGTGCTTGCCAATCTGTTGTACTTTAATAAAGCTAAAGCTTTTGGATTATTAGCCTTGGTCGATCCGTTTTTTTCGTAAGAGAAACGAGGTGAAGTGAACGCTGCTGAATTTATGTAAGGGGATTTATTGGCCGAGGTGTGGAACCTTGTAAACTTGGTATCGCTTGAAACATTTGGTTTACTAAGCAACTTTGTAAAGCTGGTAATGCGTAACAACTCTTTGGTTTACTGACAACTTATCTAGAACTGTGGAATTATTGCAAACGTTAAGTGTGTATAACCTGCCTGACGCTCTCCTTCTTATTTATCTTACTTGAAATACTTAACTCTTTAGGAGGAGCGTATTTAGACAGCCAACATTTGTACTTTAATACTGTGTATAGTGATCAAATTAAGTTCTATAAGCATTTTGTGGACAGTGTTTTCTTTACATGGGCTGGCACTGAATTGGAGCTTTATGAGTTTATTAACTATATGAATGGAACTACTGACTTTCTGAGATTTGAAGTTAAAACCTCTGATGTTAAAATAGAATTTTTAGATACACAAATAAATAAAGAAGGTAACATGATACAATCTAAAGTATATAGGAAATCTTGCTGGCGGAATAGCATTCTACATCATAGTAGTATGCATCCCCAGCATATTTTTCATAACATCGTAAAGAGTCAGACACTTAGAATGTCAAGGCTTACTACAGATGATGAAAATTACAGAATGAAACAAGACATGTTAGCTGGGAATTTCTCATCGAGAGGTTACACTAAGAAAGAAGTAGCAAGTGTGTATCGGATAGATACTACTATGAGACAAGGTATAGGGCAACCTTTTTTGCATAGGAGTAGATGGAGTACAGGTAGTACCGATCACAATCACAATGGCCAACGGAAGAGGAATATGATGGTAATTCCTTATTCTAATAAGAATTCCAAGGTCACAAATATTATCAGTAAAAATTGGGATATTTTAACTACTGATGATAGGATTGCAGAACTAGTAGGTCCAAAACCTAGTTTTTCATATAGGAATACCAAGTCACTAAAGAGACTATTGTGCTATGAAGACAATAATAAAAAAGTGCCTGTTCTATCTGTTAGACAAGGTACGTTTCCTTGCAGAAGCTGCAATCAATGCTCATATATGTCCTGTAATAATTACTTTAAGCATCCTGACACAGGATATGAATATAAATTTAAGTTCTATGCTGATTGCAAATCTAGGGATTTAGTTTATCTTGCAGTTTGTCAGACATGTCAGTCCTTTTACATAGGTAAAACTAACAGAAGTCTCCGCGAATGTGTTAGGGAGCATATTTATGCTATCAATAGAGAGGATGACTGCAATGCACTGGCTAGGCATATTTTAGATGTAGGGACATTACATAAGTTTAAATTTAATGTCTTAGAGTTAATAAGCAAAACAGATAGACTGGGGGACATTAGGAACCATACAGAAGAGAGTGAAAATAGATGGATCCTAAAACTTCAGAGTCACAGGGGGCATGGATTAAATGAAAAGGTGACTCTGAAGCCTTTCCTAGCAGCACGCCCCTATTTACACTGATTTTGAATGTTTTTGCTTATGACTTTATATTAATGTTGTGATCATGTTTTGTGTATTGATTTTATTATTTTATTAAGACCTATACAGCAGCACATTATTACTCAAATGTATATGAATGGCAGATTAATTTTTATTTTATTCATTAGCATTTATGTATGTATGTCTTTAAAAACTTGATTAGTTTAGTTAATTGATAAATGGGTTCAATGGTTTTTATAAGTAGTGCTATTTAAATGGATGTGCTTTTTAGTAGTTGTTATAGTCTGAAGAAGTGTCATTTGGATGTGAAAGCACTTATTTTACTGCAGTGATTAAAGGATTTTTTATATTTCTGCTGTGGTGAGTCTCATCTGTATTTTCAAGTTTACTTGGTTCTTGCTCTGAAGAGACTCCTTATCCAGGACTGTTTGGTGGTTTTATAAATGCTGGTAAATACTTAGTTAATTCCAATCATCCTATTTCTAATAATGATGGGAAGAGTATTGATACGCATGGGAAAGAGTGTATGCTTCTGTAACTTTGATTTTCAGAATTTTGAATTGTCAGGCTCATACGTTAAGGTTTGACCTGCCTAATCATGAAAGTATGAGGACTGTTTTCTGTGCAGATGTTCATCATGTTTCACTGTTGCAGTCATTACATTTGAGTAATCTGCTGGCAGGTTGCCCTCAGTCGGCCTGATTAACAAAGTCTTGGGTCCTGCATCGGTTGCTGTCCTTTATTCCATGACGTCAGTTCGTCCGGGGTATAAAACATGCAGCCAACGCCATTATATCAGTCTTTCTTGCCGCGTGGTGCCCGAAGCAAAAGCAGTTCGCAAGTGCCGGTCGGCCGACTCCTGAAATTTTCGAGTTTCAGAACCGAAGTCTTCAACTTAAAGCTAAGTACCCCATTGGGGAAACTTTTTCTTGCTCCTTATCGATGTCAGTAAAAGTTAATAATTGTTTTACTTGTGGGAAGCAAATACCTCATAAGGATTTTCATTTGAACTGTATTCCTTGCCTAGGCCATGACCACGATGTACCTTGCTGTCAGTTTTGTGCTTTATTTAATCAGCGCACTATCCTTCGTCAGTACATTTTTGCTTCAAAATATTTCGGTCCTCGGTTTAATTATCCAGAAATGACATTGGTTAGCCATCTGACTACCTGAATACCAAAAAAATGCAAAGAAAAAGAGAGACAGGCCACTGAGGTCCAAAACTGTCGACGACGCTTCTCCAAAGCCAGTCGCCAGTTCGCCAGTACTCAATGAGGCGCTTTCGCAGCCCCTGGTACCAGCTACTTCTGATTCGCCGGCCTCTACCAAGACCCATTCAGTGTCCGGTATGCCACGAGATGAACCCGCGGATGTCTCTACCTTGGATGGGTCTGGAGCCGCTGAGCAGGCACCGGCTTCTGAGGGTGTATTCAGGCCTACAGACTTGCATATTAAACCGACTCCAACTTCAGTGCTAAGGCCTAAATCTCGATCTATGTCTAAAAAACCGATGTTCAGGCCCCTATGCCTAAAAAACAAATGATCAAAATGGCTGAAGATTTAATTACTCTAATCAGGGGTAGTTAACCCCCCCCCCAAGAGGCCTAGGATTGAATTTGACTATGAATCTTATGAAAAGGACTCTGTTTCTTCTGACTCTTCTAATGATCTGAATTTGTGCATACCTACTTATGAGGACTCTGATGCAGAGGATTCCATTCCCTCTGCTTCTCCACCTGAGGATTTCTCTTTTGGGGAATCTTTACATACCTTAAGGGAGCATTGCCACTGGGAAAGTCAGGATTTCTCTGAATCCAAAAAGAGGCTTAGGGATTTCATGGGTTTATAGATAGGTACTAGGCTATCGGCCCCAGGGCCTACGTAAGCCTAGCCAGCAAGGTTCCATAGCTTACGCCACCCAAGTAAGTTACTTTCCTGTGTCACTATCCAGCAGAGACACAGAAGTGATCCCGGGGTGTATTTCCTATTTCCCATCTACTCATCAAGATTTTTCTTGGAGTGCTAATGAAGAGCTTTGCTTGACATAGATGGGTAGCTTGTTCCAAAGTATAGGAAGTCTCTGGGTCAGGAATCTATCCTTCCAGCGTGTCCTGTTTATTGTGGTGACAAGGTTTAGGTCCCTATAGCGTGTAGCTCGGAGGGATTGGGATTTCTTTGGGTGTAGCATGTCCAGCAGCTCTGGGTTTGAAATAGCTTTATATGTTAGGCAGAGATCACCTCGGAGTAGGCGAGTAGATATTGTTGATGATGTGTTTTCGGAATCCAGTATGGCCCCTGGTTCCTTGCCTCCAGCCCCTAGCAAACCAGACAGGTACTACAGGGTTCCTGAGTCCCACAAATTCCTTTGCAAAAATCCTGTTGTGGACCCAGAAACCATTTTGCAGGAGCCTAAGGACATTAAGGCTTAAATCCTACCCCTTCTGATAGAGACTCCAGGGCGCTGGATAGATGAGGTAAAAAGGTTTATACTTCTGCAACCTTATCAATCAGGGCTTTAAACTGTCAATTCCACATGCTAAAATATCAATAGCATATCATGGGACTGCTTAAACAGAAAATTATGTTGATTTCTTACTGTGTGGAGAATAAAGATTTGCAGGATTTATTGCATTCAGCTGAACAAGTTGGCAAACATACTTTGCAATGTGGTTTTGATTCCTTAGAGGCCTCTTGTAGGGCTGCTGTTACTAGGTCTGTGCTTAGAAGGCATGCTTTGCTTAAGAAGCAATCTCTGCCTGATCATGTTAAAGCAAAACTTTTGGATGCTCCTTTACAGCAGGACTGCTTATTTGGCAGTAAGGCTGAAGAAGTTCTAAAAAAGATGGAAGATAAAGCTAAATCTATGCAAACTGTGAAAGATTTCTTACAAGTGCAACCTCCTAGATTTGGTAGGCATAAGCCTACTAAGAACTGGTCCTTTCCAGCTCCTTCCAGAGCCACTATGGCCAAACCCAGACATTCCAAAACCACCAGGTTTCAGTCCCAAGGGACTTTCAGAACTAAGCAATGCGGTGCTTCCACTTCCAAATCTGGAAACAACAAGGCAACCACCCTATGGTAAACAGTCTCAGTGACTTCCCTTTGAAATTACCAAGCACTTACCTCTTAGCTGCCCCTTTGGGGGGAAAACTGGCTCTTCATTCAACAAACTGGCAATTTATAACCCAGGACAAATGGGTTTTAAATATAGTGTCCCAGGGATACAGATTTCATTTCCTCACGCTGCCAACTCCAAATGGGTGGCCATACCCGCCCCCAAATCAGTGGGCAGAGGCTCAGAAACAAGTACTTTCCTTCCTAAACATGGGGGCTATTCAACTAGTACCAGAAGAGGAAAAGGGACAAGGATTCTATTCCAGACTTTTCCTGGTACCCAGAAAAGACAAATCATGGTGTCCAATTCTGGACCTGTCTACTCTAAATACCTTTCTGGACATTCCAAAATTCAAGATGCTGACTCTTCACCAGTTACTTCCTATGCTAGGCAAGGATGCCTGGTTGGCAACTGTCGACCTAGAGGAGGCTTACCTGCATATCCCAATCAGGGAATCTTGCAAAAGATTCCTACGCTTCAAAGCAGGCTACATGAATTATCAGTTCTCTGCACTGCCCTTTGGCTTGTCTACTGCGCCCAGGGTATTCACAAAGTGCCTGGCTCCAGTAATTGCATTTTGCAGGCAAAAAAATATATCCATACCTGGACGATTGTCTAATTCAGGCAGAAAACCAGGCCATTCTTCTAAAACATGTGGCGTTTGTAAAAAGACTTATAACCTGTCTAGGGTACACCATAAACAAAAAGAAATCTCAAATGATACCCTCTCAGAAAATTACATTCCTGGGTGCAAGCTGGAATACAACTGCCCAGATGGCTTTCCTTACAACAGAAAAGCAAATTCATTTGGTGACTTACTTCAAACAGGCAGCCACGAAAACCCTGCTATCTGCAAGGCAAATACTGCAAGCCTTGAGGTTCATTGCCTCAGGCATTCTTCTAATTCCGTATGCAAGACTGCATATAAGGAAACTTCAGTGGTACATAAAAAGTTTATGGAGTCAACATTGTCACAACCTGGAAACAATGATTCCTATCATACCTTGCCTGCGCCTAGAGTTCCTATGGTGGGCAGAGGCCTGCCACCAAAACAAGGGACTGCCATTCACACCACCCCCTGCCACCCAAACCCTAACTACAGACGCATCAGACTATGCATGGGGGGCTCATCTGGCAGGGAAGTGCATTCAGGGCAAATGGAGCCCAAATCAAGTGCACCTTCATATCAATCAAAAAGAAATGCTAGCTGTACAGAATGCACTGACAGCCTTCAAGGACTACCTTCATCCAGGACAATTACTGATAAAGATGGACAACACCACGGTTATGTGGTACATAAATAAGCAGGGGAGGGTACACATTCCTACCCCCTCTGCAGACTAGCCATAGCATTGTGGAACACGGCCCTGAGCTACCAAGTACAACTACAAGCTCAATTCCTGCCAGGAAAGCAAAATGTTCTGGCAGACGAACTAAGCAGAAATCTCATGGACCCTCACGAATGGAAACTGGAACCATGGATTTTCAACATGTTGACATGCAAATGGGGGAGCCCAGACATAGATCTTTTTGCCTCACCCCAGAACTACCAGTTGGACAAATTTTGCACAAGAACTCATCACAAAAAAGCCTGGAAAGTGGATGCTCTGTCCTTCAGATGGAAAAACCTATCAGTCTATGCCTTTCCTCCTCTGCCTTTGCTCTCCAAAGTTCTACTAAAAGTTAAACAGGACAAACCAAAAATGATTTTGATTGCTCCAGATTGGCCTCGCCAACACTGGTACCCACTCCTGCGCAGTGTGTCACACATTTTTCTGTGGCACCTGCCTCAGACACCTTCCTTACTGTCTCAGCAGGAGAACCACATTCTGCACCCTCAGCTCAGACATTGAATCTTATAGCTTGGCTAATCCCTTAAATTCACCCTTAGCATCCCTCAGCAAACTTGTGATGGATGTCATTTTGGAGGCAAGAAGACCCAGTACTAGAAAATGTAATGCTGACAAATGGAAACGATTCTGTGCCTGGAATCAATCTCAAGGGATGAGCACAGTAGTGCCCAATTTACCTCAGATTTTGCAATACTTAACTGAGATACTTCATAAGGGCCTGTCTTTTTCTTCCATAAAAATCCATGCCTCAGCCATTTCAGCTCATTACAACACAGACTCACTCCTTTTTTCTCATCCTCTTCTAAAGCAGTATCTCAGAGGGGCCAAAAACTTGAGACCACCCAGGAGAGCTCCATCCCCTGCCTGGGACCTTAAATTTGTATTGGAGAAACTCACTCTACCTCCTTTCGAGCCAGCTGCAACTGCAGACTTAAAATTTCTTTCCTGGAAAACAGTCTTCCTTTTAGCAATTACTTTATCTAGAAGGATATCTGAATTACAGGCCCTTATGGCAGTGGAGCCTTTCATCATCTTTCATGTGGACAGGGTGTCACTCAGGACCAATCCATCATTCATGCCCAAGGTGGTATTCAGTGTGGCCCTTAATCAGTCCATTCATTTGCCAACTTTCTTTCCCAATCCACAGGACATTGGATGTACACAAACAACTTAGATTCTACTTGGACAGGACTAAATCTCGAAGAAAATCTGAACAACTGCTGGTAGCTTTTGCTGCAGGGGAAGTCTATTTCAAAGCAAACCATTTCTAAATGGATAAGCTGTTGTATTCATTTCTGTTATAAGCGCCATGGAAAACCTATCCCCCAGGAGATCAGATCTCATTCCACCAGGGCTGCATCTACTTTAGCAGCCTTTCTCAGAGGTGTTCCTACCAGGGATATTCTAAAAGCTGCTACCTGGAGTTCAGTTCATACTTACACCAAGCATTATCACTTACTAATTTTCTCTAAATCCAGAGCTGGCTTTGCCACTGCTGTTTTGCAGGGTCTTATAGCTGGTCCTAATGCTGTATAAATCCATCCTCCCAACCTTAGCTTTGGGAATCTACCTAAATGTAATGACTGCAACAGTGAAACACGATGAACATTGTATAGTTGTGTACACTTACCATAAATGTAGATGTTCGAGTGTATTCACTGTTGCATTCCTGGTTATCCTCCCTCCAGCCCCCTGTTTTTCTTTTACTATATGTCTTCTTTTTTTATTATGATTAAAAGCCTTTTTGGTGTATTTGCTTTTGTCTGAATGTATATTTTTGTGTTTCTTATTATCTTATTATGTATATATTGCTCCCCATTAGGGGGGCACCTGACAGCTGGGGCAAGAAAAACTGATGTAATGGCATCGGCTGCATGTTTTATACCCCTGACAACCTGACGTCATGGAAGAAGGGACAGCAACCGACGCAGGACCCAATACTTTGTTAATCAAGCCGACTGAGGACAACCTGCCAGCAGATTACCCAAATGTAATGACTGCAACAGTGAATACACTCGAACATCTACATTTATGGTAAGTGTACACAACTGCACTTTTCTTGTGAGGAAAATAAATCTGGTTTAAATAATCTAATTATTTCTATTGTTCAAGTCACTGCTCATAGTATATAGTGAGCTTGTAAGACTCTTTTGATACTTAAAGGACGATGGCCACTGGTACTGTTTTGAGGAGGTTTGCATGGCTGAGTTCTCAGAACATCCCAGATTATGTTAAAATGACATTTTAAATTTTCCTTTGGATAGAGATTAATTTTGGTCCCTTGCATAGGTGATCAAAAATTGTGATGAAAGGAGTAAACTGATAGCGGGAATCTCTTAAGTTTTTTCAGCCCTCCTTTTCCTAATTTTCCAAGGGATTCTTTAACTCTACATCCACAGTTTTGTTAAGAAACAAAATAAACAGTCTTAATAAAATGCAGGTAAACAGACATTTAAGAAGAAATGACAAGGGGGTTCCCTGAAGAATTTTTGAAACTCCCCAAAACCAAGTTCAGTCCAATAAGTTAGTATGACTATTTAAGAGACTTTGCCCCCCCCACACACACACACACCCTGGCAATCCCTTTATATTCCAGAAAGTCTGACTCTCCATTTGTCAACAGATAGTTTCAAACAAATGGGGTCTGAAGATCATTCATCAAGGTTAGAGATGGCAATGGCAGGAAATTCTTCCTTTTCAGGGTAATTCCCCATCCTGTTGATCAGATTTTTTTCATTTGCACCTGCCCTTCATCACATGCAATCCCAAGGAGTGATAGAACCACTTCCCCTTTCGCAGGTAGGAAAGGGGTTTTATTCAAGGATGTTTTTAGTTAGAACAAAAATACTGAGACCATTTCTGGATCTTTCTTTCCTAAACCTGTTTGAGTTAGTGCCCAAATTCAAAATAGTGTCACTTCACAACCTGTTCATAGGAGGTTAAAAGGCTAATGGCCCTAGGGCCTTCACAAGCCTAACCATGTTAAATCTGTGTACACTAATTGACTTTGGTTAGATGGTCGTTATTGGCAGAGCGAGTCTATGATCAGCACCAACTGCTCCTGTCCATGAGGGACATAGGTGCCACCCCCCAGGTGAATTTACTGTCTCCCATCCAATCGTCTAAGTTGCACTTGAATATGGTCATTGAGGAGCTCTGCTTCATGTGAATTGGGAGTTTATTCCATAGGAGCGGCAATCTGTGGGACATGTATCTGTCTTTCCAGCATGTACTTGTAATGTCACAGGCTAGGTTGAGATACCTGGAGTGAGTGACTCTTTGTCCCATTTGATTTGCATATGTGCAGCATATACATTAGGGCAGGGTCAGAGACTGCTCTGTAGGCCAGGCACAAGTATCCTGTCAGCACCCTGTAGGATACAGAGTACAGTGACAGGGCTTTCAGTGCTTTCATACAGGTCATGTTTTGGAGCCTCTGAATTTTCTTGGTGAGAAACCTTTGTGGTCTCTTCAGCTGCTGCAGGTGTCTGGTGAGGTACATGCAAAAGGGAGCTTTATACTCTTTTAGTGTTCTAATGAGGATTGAGTACAGAGGAGTTATAACATCTTTAGTCTTGGATGTGATGCCATTACTTATGAGATGCACAATGTAGAAGGCTTTCCTTACCACTGTGGACACGTGGTGATTGAAGTTTAGATTGCTATTTACCTATGTTCCCAAATCTCGCACCACTGGGTTTGAGCTTAGTGGGCTGCTGTCAGTACTGTAATTTGCAGGGACTTCCTCTTTGCCAAAGCGGATAATATTGCACTTTTTGCTTTTAGTTTTAGTCTGTCGCTTTGGCACCAGTCATTTGTCTGTGTTAGCCTCTTTTGTAATATATTAACATTGTTTGGGGACTCAATGATTGTGCCCAGTTAGCAATCATCAATGAACTTGGTAAGCTGTACTTTCACTTGGTCTCCCAAGACATAGATTCCAAACATTAGAGGGCCCAGCACAGATCCTTGTGGTATGCCACTGGTAACTGGTCTACCGGTAGATGTGGAATCCCCAACTTTGACAGTATAAGTTCTGCAGGTGAGCCAGTTGGTTACCCATCTACTGATGTATGGGTTAATCCCCAGCTGGGAGAGTTTCTCAGTGATACCTGAATTCGAGATTGTGTCAGAAACCTTGGTTAAGTCAAGATAAGCAGTATGTACTCTTTTGCCTTCATCCAAGGCTTTGGTGAAATTCTCAAAGAAGTCCACCAAGTTCAGTAAGCATGATCTCACCCTTAATATAACCAAAACAAAGGCACCAGAAGACTGCCAACAAATCCAAAATTCCAGTTTATTTGACGTCACAGAAGGTAGACTCACATCCAGAACACATTAACACTAAAACAGTTCCTTGCATTTTTGTCAGTTTGACGTCATCAAATGCAGAATGGATTTGATGAAACTGATGAAAACACAAGGAACTGTTTTAGCGTTAATGTGTTCTGGATGTGAGTTTACCTTCTGTGACATCAAATAAACTGGAATTTCAGATTTTTTGGCAGTCTTCTGGTACCTTTGTTTTGGTTTTGAGCTTTGGACTTTGGCACTTGCTTCCTTTTATTTTATGGCTACCCTTAACAAAGTTATACTTGGTCAAGTCAAGAGTTTGAAGGTCGCCTGTGTCCTTGTTGACAAGTTCCGTAAAGATTCTTTCTATGTCATTGTACATAAGGCTGGTTAGGCTTATGGGTCTATAGTTCCCAGGGTCTGCTGATGGAACATCTTTGTGCAAGGGGATTACCGTTGCTGTTTTCCACTCTGCCGGAACAAAGCCAGTGCCCAGCTTGAGGTAAAAGCGCATGCCAAGTGGTTCCACTAGGACTTGTTTTAGATTGTTTAGTGAGCAGCCTGGGATGTTATCTGGTCCCATAGAGTCATGTACTTGGCCTTGGAGAGAGTGGATATGACCTGCTCTTTGGAGATGCTAGGTAGAGGACTGGTGACTTTTATGCTTTGGGGTATGGCTGGTGGGAACATGGTGAAGTTTGCACTAAATCTGTCAGCTAGCAGGTTGGCAGTTGCCTCAGTTTAAGTATTAGAGGTACCATCTACTATATGTTCGCCATGTAGTTGGGTGTTACCTTTTAGATTTCGGACATTGCTAAAGAATGCCTTATGATTATCCTTCACCCTTCACTAGGGATGCTAATTTAGCTTTGTAACTAGCTTTAGATGATTTTAAAAGATATCTGATTTGCTTGTTCAAGCTTTGGAGGGTATTCTTCTTCTTTTGAGCAAGTTTCCTCTTGTTCTTAAGACATCAGTTTCTTCCTTTTGTTATATAACTTATTTATACTTGAGGTCCTGGATACCTGGAGTGAGTGACTCTTGTCCCATTTGATTTGCGTATGTGCAGCATATACATTAGGGCAGGGTCAGAGACTGCTGTGTAGGCCAGGCACAAGTATCCTCTCAGCACCCTGTAGGATACAGAGTACAGTGACAGGGCTTTCAGTGCTTTCATACAGGTCATGTTTTGGAGCCTCTGAATTTTCTTGGTGAGAAACCTTTGTGGTCTCTTCAGCTGCTGCAGGTGTCTGGTGAGGTACATGCAAAAGGGAGCTTTATACTCTTTTAGTGTTCTAATGAGGATTGAGTACAGAGGAGTTATAACATCTTTAGTCTTGGATGTGATGCCATTACTTATGAGATGCACAATGTAGAAGGCTTTCCTTACCACTGTGGACACGTGGTGATTGAAGTTTAGATTGCTATTTACCTATGTTCCCAAATCTCGCACCACTGGGTTTGAGCTTAGTGGGCTGCTGTCAGTACTGTAATTTGCAGGGACTTCCTCTTTGCCAAAGCGGATAATATTGCACTTTTTGCTTTTAGTTTTAGTCTGTCGCTTTGGCACCAGTCATTTGTCTGTGTTAGCCTCTTTTGTAATATATTAACATTGTTTGGGGACTCAATGATTGTGCCCAGTTAGCAATCATCAATGAACTTGGTAAGCTGTACTTTCACCTGGTCTCCCAAGACATAGATTCCAAACATTAGAGGGCCCAGCACAGATCCTTGTGGTATGCCACTGGTAACTGGTCTACCGGTAGATGTGGAATCCCCAACTTTGACAGTATAAGTTCTGTCGGTGAGCCAGTTGGTTACCCATCTACTGATGTATGGGTTAATCCCCAGCTGGGAGAGTTTCTCAGTGATACCTGAATCTGAGATTGTGTCAGAAACCTTGGTTAAGTCAAGATAAGCAGTATGTACTCTTTTGCCTTCATCCAAGGCTTTGGTGAAATTCTCAAAGAAGTCCACCAAGTTCAGTAAGCATGATCTCACCCTTAATATAACCAAAACAAAGGCACCAGAAGACTGCCAACATATCCAAAATTCCAGTTTATTTGACGTCACAGAAGGTAGACTCACATCCAGAACACATTAACGCTAAAACAGTTCCTTGCATTTTTGTCAGTTTGACTTCATCAAATGCAGAATGGATTTGATGAAACTGATGAAAACACAAGGAACTGTTTTAGCGTTAATGTGTTCTGGATGTGAGTTTACCTTCTGTGACATCAAATAAACTGGAATTTCAGATTTTTTGGCAGTCTTCTGGTGCCTTTGTTTTGGTTTTGAGCTTTGGACTTTGGCACTTGCTTCCTTTTATTTTATGGCTACCCTTAACAAAGTTATACTTGGTCAGGTCAAGAGTTTGAAGGTCGCCTGTGTCTTTGTTGACAAGTTCCGTAAAGATTCTTTCTATGTCATTGTACATAAGGCTGGTTAGGCTTATGGGTCTATAGTTCCCAGGGTCTGCTGATGGAACATCTTTGTGCAAGGGGATTACCGTTGCTGTTTTCCACTCTGCCGGAACAAAGCCAGTGCCCAGCTTGAGGTAAAAGAGCGTGCCAAGTGGTTCCACTAGGACTTGTTTTAGATTGTTTAGTGAGCAGCCTGGGATGTTATCTGGTCCAATAGAGTCATGTACTTGGCCTTGGAGAGAGTGGATATGACCTGCTCTTTGGAGATGCTAGGTAGAGGACTGGTGACTTATGCTTTGGGGTATGGCTGGTGGGAACATGGTGAAGTTTGCACTAAATCTGTCAGCTAGCAGGTTGGCAGTTGCCTCAGTTTAAGTATTAGAGGTACCATCTACTATATGTTCGCCATATAGTTGGGTGTTACCTTTTAGATTTCGGACATTGCTAAAGAATGCCTTATGATTATCCTTCACCCTTCACTAGGGATGCTAATTTAGCTTTGTAACTAGCTTTAGATGATTTTAAAAGATATCTGATTTGCTTGTTCAAGCTTTGGAGGGTATTCTTCTTCTTTTGAGCAAGTTTGCTCTTGTTCTTAGACATCAGTTTCTTCCTTTTGTTATATAACTTATTTATACTTGAGGTCCTGGATACCTGGAGTGAGTGACTCTTGTCCCATTTGATTTGCGTATGTGCAGCATATACATTAGGGCAGGGTCAGAGACTGCTGTGTAGGCCAGGCACAAGTATCCTCTCAGCACCCTGTAGGATACAGAGTACAGTGACAGGGCTTTCAGTGCTTTCATACAGGTCATGTTTTGGAGCCTCTGAATTTTCTTGGTGAGAAACCTTTGTGGTCTCTTCAGCTGCTGCAGGTGTCTGGTGAGGTACATGCAAAAGGGAGCTTTATACTCTTTTAGTGTTCTAATGAGGATTGAGTACAGAGGAGTTATAACATCTTTAGTCTTGGATGTGATGCCATTACTTATGAGATGCACAATGTAGAAGGCTTTCCTTACCACTGTGGACACGTGGTGATTGAAGTTTAGATTGCTATTTACCTATGTTCCCAAATCTCGCACCACTGGGTTTGAGCTTAGTGGGCTGCTGTCAGTACTGTAATTTGCAGGGACTTCCTCTTTGCCAAAGCGGATAATATTGCACTTTTTGCTTTTAGTTTTAGACTGTCGCTTTGGCACCAGTCATTTGTCTGTGTTAGCCTCTTTTGTAATATATTAACATTGTTTGGGGACTCAATGATTGTGCCCAGTTAGCAATCATCAATGAACTTGGTAAGCTGTACTTTCACCTGGTCTCCCAAGACACAGATTCCAAACATTAGAGGGCCCAGCACAGATCCTTGTGGTATGCCACTGGTAACTGGTCTACCGGTAGATGTGGAATCCCCAACTTTGACAGTATAAGTTCTGTCGGTGAGCCAGTTGGTTACCCATCTACTGATGTATGGGTTAATCCCCAGCTGGGAGAGTTTCTCAGTGATACCTGAATCTGAGATTGTGTCAGAAACCTTGGTCAAGTCAAGATAAGCAGTATGTACTCTTTTGCCTTCATCCAAGGCTTTGGTGAAATTCTCAAAGAAGTCCACCAAGTTCAGTAAGCATGATCTCACCCTTAATATAACCAAAACAAAGGCACCAGAAGACTGCCAACAAATCCAAAATTCCAGTTTATTTGACGTCACAGAAGGTAGACTCACATCCAGAACACATTAACACTAAAACAGTTCCTTGCATTTTTGTCAGTTTGACTTCATCAAATGCAGAATGGATTTGATGAAACTGATGAAAACACAAGGAACTGTTTTAGCGTTAATGTGTTCTGGATGTGAGTTTACCTTCTGTGACATCAAATAAACTGGAATTTCAGATTTTTTGGCAGTCTTCTGGTGCCTTTGTTTTGGTTTTGAGCTTTGGACTTTGGCACTTGCTTCCTTTTATTTTATGGCTACCCTTAACAAAGTTATACTTGGTCAGGACAAGAGTTTGAAGGTCGCCTGTGTCCTTGTTGACAAGTTCTGTAAAGATTCTTTCTGTGGCATTGTACATAAGGCTGGTTAGGCTTATGGGTCTATAGTTCCCAGGGTCTGCTGATGGAACATCTTTGTGCAAGGGGATTACCGTTGCTGTTTTCCACTCTGCCGGGACAAAGCTAGTGCCCAGCTTGAGGTTAAAGAGCGTGCCAAGTGGCTCCACTAGGACTTGTTTTAGATTGTTTAGTGAGCAGCCTGGGATGTTATCTGGTCCCATAGAGTCATGTACTTGGCCTTGGAGAGAGTGGATATGACCTGCTCTTTGGAGATGCTAGGTAGAGGACTGGTGACTTTTATGCTTTGGGGTATGGCTGGTGGGAACATGGTGAAGTTTGCACTAAATCTGTCAGCTAGCAGGTTGGCAGTTGCCTCAGTTTAAGTATTAGAGGTACCATCTACTATATGTTCGCCATGTAGTTGGGTGTTACCTTTTAGATTTCGGACATTGCTAAAGAATGCCTTATGATTATCCTTCACCCTTCACTAGGGATGCTAATTTAGCTTTGTAACTAGCTTTAGATGATTTTAAAAGATATCTGATTTGCTTGTTCAAGCTTTGGAGGGTATTCTTCTTCTTTTGAGCAAGTTTGCTCTTGTTCTTAGACATCAGTTTCTTCCTTTTGTTATCTTTCCAGGGCATTTGTATTGACAAAGTCCAGCAGCCTCAGGGCTAGCATGTTTGAGCTCATTTATTTTGCCCAGTCGATAGTAGGATAGTTAAAATCTCCCATGACCAAAGTTTTGGCTGTATAGTGAGTGACTCTAGTAAGTCCAGGTAGACAGTGTGCTTTTCTTGGTTCATGGTGAGGGACCTGTAGGTAGCAATGATGTGGTAGGGTGTTTTACCTATAGTTAGTTGGACCTGGAGTAGCTCAAGAGAGTCATACTGTTTAACCAGTCTTGAGGTGTATTTGGCTTTATTGAAGATGGACACACCTCCACCTTTGGTTCTTTTGTACATGTTTTGGGGTCTGAATGTGTGGAAGGCATTGTAGCCTTGCACAACTGGGATGCTCTCTGTGGCCTTGAACCATGTCTCAGCGACTGCACAGCTGTCAGCATCTTCCAAGGTAAGAGTGCTTCCAGGGAGTGCAGTTTCCTGCTTAGGCTCCTAGCAATAAGCAGCATAACCTTGAGTTTGTCTTGAGTGGATTTTTTTACATCAAAAATTTTGTTGTTTTGACATTGCATAAAAAAGGCTCTATGGGGGAGGCAACCACCTTTGCTGCTATCCAAAAATCTGGACTAGGCAGGTAAATACCATATCTGGCAAAGCAGCATGGTCTGTCAACAGTGTCTTCCCAGGCCCCCCTGGATTGACACCAGAAACTAAGACAATTGTTGAAGTCAGTCATTTTTTATCTTTATTGTGGTATCATCCTGAGTGAAGGTAGAATGCTGCTTAGGGCTAGGGACATACCTGCCTGGGACACATGATGTGAGAGTTCAGTCTTGTCTCTTTGCATATAGTCCAGAGAGGTATGTCTCATGTGATTCAGCCCTACATGTACTATGGCAGAGTCGTAACGGTAATTGTTGTTGAGTGACTTGAGTGTGTGTGTAAATTGATGGCGTCTGGCACCTGACTTTGACCTTCTCCTTGTCCAGCCTGGTGAGTGGGGTATCTATGTGTCACTATGGAGTCACCTATGACCAGGACATTTGGTTTTGAGGTGTTTTGCCTTATGGGCTTATTTGCTGAGACAATAATGTGTGTATTACATGTAGTGGGTTCTATTTGCTTTGCAGTGTGTGCAAGTGGTTTGTGCTTGGGAGGTTTCTGATTTTTTTTTGGTAGGCTTCTGTTGAGTACCTCCGCATATGTGGGTTTGTGTGTTGTGACCTTGTTTTGTGTGAGAGGTGATGTGTGTTTGCTGACAACTTGTTTGATGTCCTTTTTGTTGTTACGTGAAAGAATTGATTCCAAATTCATAGTGTAATTACATCTGTCACATACTGTATTTGTTTTAGGAGTAAGTGGTTGTCAATATACATGAGGCAATTACTGCAAAGCCTCAGGATGCCCATGTTAATGAGGCTGGCTAGAGAAATGTTTGGAAACTGACCATCCATTATGGCAAGGTTTTACTGTAACTGCTACTGGGGAATAGGGCTACGAGATGTTGCTCTGGGATTAACAGAGGGGCTTATTCTATTGAAGATTTGGGGTGAAAACAATGGTAATGCTTTTCAGTGCGCAACTGAGTTTCCTGCAGTGCAGCAGGGAAGCTTGGGTGGGTTCGCTAACAGATGTTGAGGAGAAAATTGTCTGTACAGGATACCATTGAACCCCATTGCAAGGTGGGCAGTTACGTGCAAAAGCTAGACTTAAATACAAGCAAAATAAAACACTTTTAAGCTAAACTGCCAATGGGAAAGCACACAATGAGCTTTCCTCCAGTAATCTCCAACTCAGATGGGGCTCATACTACACACTTCTGCCACAAGGGTGCTGGCAGGGCCCTCCTAATGTAAGATGGTTAGAATAATGCTCAAGAGTAACAATACAGTCTAGATTCAGCAGATCTGAGTCTAGTCTGTGCTGTGTACTAGCTACTTAAAGCAATAGAGCAGTTTTTTCAAAGTGCAGAAAAATGCAGTAAAAATCAGCACAATGATAAAATACAGTCAGCAAAGTAAAAAGAAAACTCAAAAAGTACTTATTGTTTCAATTTTAGCAGTAGATGCTTTGGAGATGTGCAGAATCTCTCCAGACCTGTGGCAAAAGTCACCAAACATTGAGCAGCAGCTCTGGTTAGATGACCTGCAGTGGTATGGCCTCTGCACAAACTGGCAGCTCTTTGAGCAGCTCTGAACAGTTGGAGACTTTGGCGAGCATTTCCTGTAGAGGATTTTTAAACTGGAGAGATTTGCTTATATACAAATAATGGGGAACTGCATTTGCCCGTTGCATAAGCATGAGGCATTTATACCAGCAGGATGAAAGACTTTTTCAGGCTACTCAGATAAAAACAATTTCCAAGTTGCATGGGTTGAATACAGCTCTGCTCCCACCAGAGTGCAAAAGAACCCTCAATGTAAAACAAACTGGTTTTGAGCTCAAGTGCAGTAACAAATGCTTTATAACAAAAAACAGAATACCTGCAGTATCAGGAATCATTGGAAATAAGTTCACAAACCCTGAGAAATGTTCAGCAAAATACAGAAAAAGTGACAGTGTAAGAAAAGAACAACACAGAAAAACTTTGCAAAACTTAGAAATGTTTTGGCAGACTCAGGAAAACTTTGGCAGCTCAGAACAACTTTTGCAGTACCAGAGGAGGTTAGGAAATAATAGAATACTGTTAAAACAATGTAAAAGCAGTAGAGTAACAAACATTTGGTATTTCTTTAACAAGTGCAGGCTGAAAAACAGTGATAAGTTCAACAAAAATCAATAAATGCAGTACAAAAATGTTAAATAGGACTGAGACAGAGCAATTGCAAAAAAAAATACTTATATCAGCTTTGTAGGTCTAAGTGCTTTTTGAAGCAATCCAAGATTTGTAGTCACAGGTGTCCAAGCACATGGAAGGTCTGAGTAAATGTTACCTTGCCTTCCTCGTTCAAGTTTCCTGGTACCACTGCATTTGAAAGATGCTAATCATGACTTTCTTATTCATCCAAACCTCAGGCATTTTTTAAGGATTTGTGTGTCTGGATTACATTATCAGTTCTCTTCCTACCCTTTAGACTATTAACTGTAGCAGCAATGTTCACAGAGTGTCTATCTCCATTGCAGGCTACCCAATATCTAGACTTTTTTCCATATTTAAATGATTTGCTTATCTTTGCATTGTCTTTTTCAAAATCTCAGGACTCTCTCCCTTGGGTGAGAGATCTTTTAAACAAGCTGGGATTCCAAGAGAACATGGAAAAGTCTTTTTTGATGGCTCCTCACAAGATTGTGTTTCTTGGATGTCAGTTAAGTAGCACAGTTCAAAAAGCTTTTCTTCCATAGGAAACATAGATCCATTTCTAAATCTATTTATAGGGTGTTCCTCTTAGACTTCACTCACTGTAAGGGAATACGTCAGGATTTTGGGTCTCAAGGCTTCTGTGTTTTTCATAATACTCCTGGCAAGACTTGAGAAAGATGCAGTGGCATCTAAAGTCTCTTTCGTCACAGTACCAGCACCCTTGGAAACAGTGGATATTCCTAAATCCAGCTCACCACTTCTCTCTCTCTCTCTGTTTCAAAGCAGTTAGTCTCCACAGATGCCTTAGACTTCATTTGGAGAGCAGTTTCAGGAGGGATAAAAGTGCAAGGTGTGTGGAACACCAAAGACAGATGCAAGCACACAAATATGAAAAGGATGCTTGTCGTGAGCAAGGCACTCAACTCACTGAATCATCGTTGGTCCCTGAGACCTCTTCAAGTTGTTACAGACAAAGAGTACAGTGATGTAATACATAAACAAGAAAATGGGAAGCAGGTTTTAGTCCCTTTGCAGAATAGCCATGTTAGCTTGGGATATAACTTCATAACACAGTCTCACTCTACAGGCAGTCTGTATTCCATAGGAGGAAAATTGTGTGGCAGACAAACTGAGCAGCCCAAGGACAGACCTCACAAATGGAAATTAGAGCAGGGGACCTTCCAAGATTCGATCTATCTCTGGGGAGTTCCTTAAGTAGACCTCTTTGCCTGCTCTCTGAATAATCAACTGGGAATATTCTGCTCCAGGACACCATGCCAGAAGATGATGCCTTTTATTTTCCTTGGTCAGGAATGTTCTTGTATGCTTTTCCACCATTTCCACTAATATCACGGTACTTTTGAAGATTCAGAAGGAATCCTCCAAGATCAGTGTGGTGACTCCCTTCTGGCCCAGGCAGCCATGGATCTCCCTTTCTGAATTGGCCAAGGGCAATTACCACACGCTTTCTTACAGATTGGATCTACTCACACAAGAATAGGGGTGTTTGGTACATCTTGACCCCAAACTACTTCAACTGACTGCTTGAATGATAAGGTGTTAATACCTTTTAGACATTTTTACTGAGGATGTGCAGTAGGCACTAATGGAGGCAAAAAAGTGAGCTAGTAGAAAATCATATAAAAGCAAACGAAAAACATTTTCTGGTTGGTACCAACAAAATTACCAGCATCCATTAAGGGCTAGTATTTCTCTGGTCTTGCAGTGCTTGTGTGAGTTACTTTCCTATGGCCTGTCATAAGCCTTTATCAAGGTTCATTTGTAGGCTTTTTCAACGTGTCTGCCTGTGGATCTCCTTTTTTCAATGGCTTCTTATGTCACAATGTTTTTGAAATGAATATTACATTAGACCCCTCCTAGAAAACAAGTGGTACTTCCTTGGGCTCTTAATATCGTGCTAGAGAATGTAATATTTGCTCCATTTGAACAGCTCGTCTAACTGACTTAAGGTTCTTAACATGGAAAACAGTTTTATTGATTACTCTTATCTTTGCAAGAAGAGTGTCTTAGTTGTAAGCTCTAATGGCAGGTCAACCTATCTCACTTTCTGCAACACTAATCCTCCTTTTATTCCTAAAGTGGTATCTGAGTTTACTATCTCCCCAAGTTCTTCCCTGAACCCAAAAAATGAGGGAGAAAGGATATGTCATACCTTGTATGTCCACAAACAACTCTGGTTCTATGTTGACGGAACAAAATCTTTCAGAACTTCTGATCATTTGTTAATTTCTAGTAAAGGTTAGAACAGGCAACCTCTGTCAAAGCAGAATATTTCCAAATCATTGTCTCAAGTTATTACCTTATTTTTCCCCTAAACATCTTTATTAAATTATTACTTAAGGCATAGGCAAATATACATTTAAATACAATATGCATCACATGTATAGTATATTTGCTACTGTCATCTGTCCAGCATTACAAAACGTTGCCGAATTTTAGCCTTCCCTTATACCTCACTCCTCCTCCTCCTCCTGAATATTATTATGCATGTTGTTATCACAATTTCAATTTACTTTTATATAATTTATTCATTCCCTTTTCTAAAGGTCCCTCTTCCAGTTATTGTATCTCTCTTATAATATTCAGTACCCCAAATACAGTTGGTGTAGACTTTGATTTTCATTTTGTAGCAATTGCTTTGTGGCAGCCAACAGAATTAAAATTAATAAGGCCATACTATAAGGAGGCAATTCAGATTCTGTATCCCATCTCAGAAGAATCATGTCCTTATAGCCATTTGCTCACCCATTTTTTTCTGATAGAGTACTCTGTAGGGAATTTTTTAAATCTGCCAAGTCATTATACTCCCAAAACATATTTATTTATTTTTATTTATTGACATTTGTTGACCGGGAAAGTCCACTGGGCTACTGACCCATTTTCAGTGGAGGCCCAGGGAGAAAAGCTCCATGGTAGTACAAAAAAAAAGCATTAGGACATTTGAGTTTTAAAAGTACATATGCACATTATATATCCTATTGGTATTACATTCAAATAACAATATCATATACAATTCGCATTATATACTGTAATGGTAGTACCTTCAATATGGTACACTAAAAAAACATATTCATAGTTCCATCTTCTAATAAAATTTACAGAAGGTTTTGAGCAAGCGAGAGAGTCAAGCCCATGAGTAAAAGGGCTGATGAGGTAGTGAGGTAAGTTGTGAGTGTCGTTTAGGATAATGTAGCAAGAGGTAGAGGGAAGGAGGGGAAAGTCAGGGTAAAGGGCAGCAAGAGGTAGGAAGGAGGAGAAAAAGTCAGGTAGTAGGGCAGCAATATATATAGAGGTTAGTTGAGATTGCCCTATAGGATGGTTTAGCTTGAAAAGCTTCCAGTTACCTCCTTATTCATTATCAAACCTTCAACATATGCTATTTACTGGAGGAAATTTTTTTGAAGTCTGTTTGGGATATAGACATACCGATGCAAACACCTCCAAGCAAAAATCTTAAAACTTCTGGACTTGTTGAATGCTTGGGAGGCATACATATATCTTCCCATTGTTTTGTTGTAAATTGCTTTTCAAATCTCTCTTACCAATCTTTTCTAAACTCTGATTGATTCTTACAGTTATCATGCAATATTTTATATGCTCTACTAATTATCCCTTTATAAAAACTTCTAGATTCAGTGGGTCTTCCCTTTAAAATCCCCCCATCACTTTCTCTTGGCCTGTACTCTGAGATCAAGTCCTGGTAGGGAAGGCATTCCTTAGCATGTAGTCCAAATGTTTTCTTGGCCTCATCCCAATCTGTTACCTTTCCTGCTTGAGTTATTTGCTCCCAATATATTGGTTCCTTTGCCAGGTTTATCCAGTAAATTCCAGCCCTCTTGCATATTTTCTCTACCCCTACTTGCAGTCATCCCTCTTGGCAAAATCTCCTTTCTCCATTCTAGTATTGCCTTCGTTCTTAGAATACTTTCTGTTACTTTATGAATGTAATATTCTGTGTGGTGGTTGTTATTCTCCTTAAGGATCAACATCCAAAATCCAGCTCTCTTTCTCTATTTCTTGAGCTTCCCCTTTGCGTCATCATCATCACTTTCCACTTTGAATTATAACCTTCTTCTTGTGTTATGTATATGAGCCTTAATTGTGTAGCTCTAAAATATCCATTTAAGTATGTAAACCTAAACCAACTTGTTCTATTGGAAGGATAAACTTATGCTACTTAACTCATGCCTCTTCCCCTCCCAGATAACTTCTTTCAGTTCTTTATTAATTATTGTCCACAGCTTCTCCTCAGCTCGATAAAAAGTATGCTTTTTTTAACAAGAAACATCTTTATTAAATTATCATGTATGACATAAATAGTCTTACATTTATATAAATTAAGTCAAACCACAGCGACACAATCTCAGTTGCAAACATTATACATTATAAACTGTGCTGACACAACTGTAGCTGCAAACATTATACATCATTTTAATATATCTAGTCATTGTCAATCAGCTATTACATAGCTTATTCATATCCTTCCTTCTTTTAAACCTTGTTCCTTCTCTGCATGTATTGCTCCCACATTTTCCATTTTTTCCTATGCAATTTGCTCATACCCTTTTCTAAAGATCCCAGTTCCAGTTGTTTTATCTGTGCTTCTATGTAATCTACTTCTAGCAAAGTTGGTTTAGACTTTGATTTTCATTTTCTAGTAATTGCTTTTTTGGCAGCCAACAGAATTAAACTTAATAAGGCCTAATCAGACTATATAATAATTAGACTCAGCAAAGCCTTAGCATGTCCAGGCAGTTCCGATTTTGTATCATAGCTCAAAAAGATCACTTCCCTATTTACTCCAGTTTGCTCACTCAGCATCTCTGACAGAGCAGTCTGTAGGGAATCTTTAAAATTGGCCAACTCATTGCACTCCCAGAAAATATATTCCCATTTAGCTCATTCTTCCCCATCACACCTCCAACATTTGCTGTCTACCTGAGGAAAAATTCTTTGGAGTCTGCTTGGGGTATAAAATATGTATGTAAACACTTTGAGGCAAAGATCCTAAATCTTCTAGATTTGATTCTGCATTTTTGAGACACACATGTATACCCCCATTGTTTCTTTATGAATGGCTTATGCAGTCTCTCGTCCCAATCCTTCCTAACCTCCTCTGATTGATTCTTATACTTATCAAGCAATATTTTATATTGTCTACTAATTATTCCTTTCTTAATGGCAACTTTTGTTCTAAATTCTGCTAAAAACTACCAGTGCTGATCTTTAATTTAGGACCTCCCTATTTCTTTCTCTTTGCCTTCCATATCAAGGATTTCTATCAGAGTATAGACAACCTCTAATCTGCAGTCCAAATAAGTTGTTGGCGTCTTCCCATTCTGTTACGTTTCCCTCTCAAGTTATTTGCTTCCAATACCTTGGTTTCTTTGCCAGTTTTCTCCAATATATTCCTGCCCCCTCTTCCCTATTGTCTGTGTCCATAATTGCATTCATCCCTATCGGCAGAATCTCCTTTCTCCATCCAGGTGTTGGCTTAGCTCTTAAAAGACCTTCTACTATTTTATGAATACAATATTCTGTATGATTATTGTTCTCCTTAAAGGTCTGCATCCAAAATCACAGTCTCTGCTTGTTACTTGAGCTTCCCCTCTGTTTCATTATCATCTCTTACCATATAAGTTATAGAATTCTACTTGTGCTATGTATAGGAACCTCAGCTGTTTTGCTCTGAAATACCCCTTCAAGTCTGGTAATCCCAATCCGCCCTCTTTTTTAGGAAGAATAATCTTATCCCACTTGACTCTTGCCATCTTCCCCTCCCAGATAAAATACTTCAGCTCTTTATTAATTGCTATTCCCAACTTCGCTTCTGGTTGATAAAAATATGCCTGAATTGTGTATAAGACTAAAGTGACAAAAAACATTTTAATTGCTTTTATCTTATTATCGAGTTCCATATAACAGAGCTTCCATTTTTTCAGTTTTTGTGTTATCTTTTGTTTAATCTCTTCCTACATATCCTTAGCTGCCACACTGGGATGATTTTGAGCCATACTCCTAAATGCTTCATTTTATCATGTCCAAGACAAATAGTTTGCTTGGAGAATTCAAATAAGGGCCCAAGACCGAGTTGAAAAAATATCCAAACAGTTAATTTAATAACAAACACACAGAATCAGTTTAACGCTAAACACATTTGCCTTCTGAAGAAGACGTTCGAAAACATATTCCAAGTGTTTAGCGTTAAAGTGATTCTGTGTGTTTGCTATCGAATAAACTGTTTGGATATTTTTTCAACTCGGTCTTGGGCCCTTATTTGGTTTCTCCAAGCGAACTATTTGTCTTGGTTTTAGTTTTGGTTGTTCGCTTTCATCTCCATTGTGGTTTTCATTTTATCATGTCCCCATAAGTATGGATATTGCTGAACCAGTTCGTATGTGGGTAAATAATTTACTGGTATTGCTTTTGTTTTCATTTAATTAATTTTGTATCCCAAAAAGGTTTGAAACTGTCTCAATATGTTCTACAGCACTGTAATTCCCTTCTGGTTTTGTCAGATATAAAATAATGTCATCTGCAAATAGAGCAATCTTTCTTGACTACCATACTAATTGTATCCTTGAATTTCTGACTCCCTTATTTTCTTTGCCAATGGTTCTAAGTATAATGCAAATAACAAATGGGAGAGAGGACACCCCTGCCTGGTTCCTCTGCTCAAGCAGAAATTAGCAAAGAGGACCCCACCCACTTTAATTTTCATCTCTGATCCCTCAAATATACCTATTCAACCTTACAGTTTTATCAGAGAAAGCAATTGCTTCCGTTGCCCTGCTCATGAAGTCCTAGCTTACTCTGTCAAATGCTTTCTCTGCATCAAGACCCACCTACAACAATGGTATTTTCTTACCATTCTGCTTCCATCTTGATCATCGTTGTTTTGTTAATATAGTTAAATGTTTGCCTCCCCTCCACAAAACCACATAGATCTGTATCAATTTTGGCATCACTTTTGCCATACTTTTAGCCATTATAGACCTCAACACTTTATAATCACACTTTAGCATTGAAATGGGCCTGTATGAATCTGGATCTGATGGATCTTTACCCTCTTTAGTATTACAGCTACTACCTCTTTCTTCCAGGATGTTGGTACTTCTCCTGTTAATATACTGTTGAACAAAACCTTCCAGATCTTTATCAGTTTTTTCCCTCCTAGCTTCCAAACTTCCACAGGAATAATATCTGTTCCTGGGGACTTTCCTGTAGATTGGTTATACATCACCCTTTTTATCTTTTTATCTCATCTCCTATCCTAACTGTTAGTAATTAAGCATCCCCTACCTTTAACCTTGGCATATTTAGTTCTTCCATAAACATTTCCATTTGTACCTTTTCTTGAATTTTCCTTTTTTTCTGCTTTATACAGGCTTTCATAGAATTTCTGAAATATTTCTAATACTTTTACAGGATCCCTTGTTATCTTCCTTGTTATATGCTCCATAGGCTTGGTGACAGCCCTTTTTACGTTCTGTTACCTGAGTCGTTGGGCTAAAAGTTTCTGTGCTGTAGATTTATTATCAAAAAGCAGTTGCATATCAGCAATCTTTCTAAACTCATGCATATTATTGAGGTAATCTCTTATTTTCTGTTTAGCATTCTGTAGTTGTTGCTGTTCCTGTTCTGTGAGATTCCCCCTATTTCGCAGTACTTTAACATTTGTCAATCTCTCTAAATAATTCTTGTTACTTCTTAACCATATCTCCCTTTCTTTTATTTCCACCCTATTTTTAAACCCCACTGTAATTTTATCCCACTCCCTAGCTATATTTTCGGAAGTTTATATCTTCTCTAATCGCTCCTCAATAATTTCCACCACTCATTCCTTAAATTCCTCTCTCTTCAACAGATAGATGGGAAACCACCAGTGTCTCATTCTTATTTCATTACCCTGTATTTTTATTTTAGTTATTACTGGCACTTGATCTGAAATATTTATTGAGTGCGTATCAAGACCTTACATTAAATGCACAAGTTCCTGTGAAATGTAAATCCTGTTTAGCCTAGCCCAGTTTTTGTATCTTGGAGAATAATAGGTAAATTCACTCCTAACTCCTAGTACTGAATTCACATCTTCTATGCCATATATTTTCATAAATTTCTTTAATCTACCCTGCTTTGTTATATTTTCCTTTCTGGGCCCCCCAGACACATGTTCACTGTTGCAAATCAAATTCTTGTCGTCACCTGTAAGTATTATTTCTTGCTGAAAGCTGATCATTTCTCCTCAGAATTTTCTTAAACTCCATTGTAGCAGTTTTCAGCTGAATATAAATACATGCCAGTGTAATCCTCCTCCCTTGCCAGTAGCCCCTTAGTACTACAAATCTACCATTATTGTCTTTTTTATCCTCCTCTATTACTATTGGAGCTCCTCTTGCAATTAACATAAGAACTCCTCTTTTCCCTTGCCCCAGGTATTCTGCTGATTAACCTTCCTGAAGACCTTTCTTTATCAAATTCACATGGTCATTTCTTTCCAAGTTTGTCTCCTTTAACATAGCTATTTGCACAATCCATTTTTAATATTGTTCACTACTCTTTCTTTTTTGTATTTATCTGTGAGACCGTTAACATTCAAAGACATTATAGAAAGAATCATATTCTTAAGGGATTATTATTCCCACCTTTTATGTATAACAGCTTATCTGATGTTGTCAGTCTTCATTGTATCCTTGACAGATGGGTTTGGTTCCGATCCCAGAACTGACTCAGCTGTTACTACAGCTCGCACCAGCCAAAAACTCTCGAGCTTCACTTCTACCCAGAATTCCTCTGTCTCAGTTACCTTAGATCTTGTTTACCACTTTCTGAAAAAAGTCGCATCTAACTACTACTCTCGAGCGCTAGTGGGTTTAGGTAAATTGTTAGGTGATTTAAACAACAAATTGGAACTGAAAGAGTATGAATGGATCACAGAACAGATGTGTTTCCAGCTATAAATAAGTTGAATACATTGAAACCTGTACTTAAAGACAGAATGTCACTTTTAAAATGATTTTATGACTTTAATTTTAGGGTGAAAATTTTAAATTGTTGAACAGGATTAATATTATATTTCTATTAGCTGTACTTAATTGAATGATTGATTGTGGTTAGTATTTAAATGTTGCAATGAATTTGCTTTTTATCGTGCACTGAAGAAGGGTTGTTATACCTGAAAGCTTTGCTTTTACCAATAAATTTTTACACTGATATCAGTTTGTCTTGCTGCATCCTCCATCCAACAAGCTGCTACTTTACTATCGTTCTTGTTTGCTACCAGTTTAGGTAAATTGTTCTCATTTTTCTTATAGTTTTTCTATCTTGTTTCCCTTTACCTTTTTCTTGTTACACTTAGTGTATTTCTCCCAGTATTATCGTTGATACTTTTTCCCTCTACATTTTGGTGTATCCCCAACTGTCACTGCTGATAGTTTTCCTCTCCTCTCTCTATCTTTGTCTTCTATTGCCCTGTGCATGCTTGTGTTTATCTAAATTATCGTTGTTGATGGTCTCTCTTCCCTAGTTTTTCCTTCTATACAAAAATATAAAAAATATAAGTAAAAATTATATCTTTTTTGCTCTCGTTTTCCCTTTTTTGTTTGTGTGGGGGGACTTTTGTTTAGCGGATTTACCTACCTTTTTACCTCTGTTGACATGGCTGAGGAGGGTAGAGGCTCCTCTGGCTTCAAAAAATGCCAGAAGTGTGACCATAAAATTCCCTTTTCAGACTTTCATTTAGTGTATATGTATTGTCTTGGTCCTCACTATTTTACAGGAAGATTGCAACATCTGCCATACCTTCAGCCACTGTGCTTTAGTGGAAAGGTGGAATAAACTTATTTTAAAAGGACTTCTCCCTTCAGCCTTTGTGGAAGCCTTATCCACTGGAAATAAAACCAAGACAAATGTTTCTTCTCCTTCTTCCTCATCCTCTGCTGAAAATCAAAAATTCATAGGTGTTTACTAGGCTAATGAACACAAGGGTTTTTTTAAGCCTAGCCATACATCCTAAATCTCTTGACATGTTTTGATACCCTTGATAAGTGTAAGTATGAGCCTGTGAGATGAATCATTTACAGGTTACCTGTTTACCTGAAACCCAAAGAATTTAAGACCTCTGCTCCTACAGTTCCCATGGAATCAAAGGCCTCTGCTGTTGACACTCCGGTGCTGACTTGCATTCCAGCACTATTGCAATTTCAAGGCCTTTGACATCAAAGGTCTTGGTACAGAAAGTGACTGCTGCTTCTCCAGGCAAGGCTAAATTGCCTAGAACTACCTATTCTCCCTCTATTGATTCCTTTATTGGGGAGCTTCAAGAAGTATTTTTACAGAGGCCTAAGTCCCCTTCTGCATCATCCATCCATTCTACCAAAAGCCTTTCAGAATTCAACGTGGAGAGGCTAGTGAATAAGATTTTATAGGCTAGAGGGCTTTCAGGCCCCCTTTGGTACCGACCCCTTCGGATATTGGTACCATAGCTTCTTTTATTCTTTTACTCCTTCTCTAACCTCCTCGGAGTCTTAGAGTCCTCTGTTCCGGAACTCCCGGCACTGACCGTATCAGCTCCGGAGTTTGCTTTTTCGGAGCCAGTAATTACCCTGAGCTCATCGGTTGTTTCTGAACCTGAGACTTTTAAATGAACAAATATCGCACAGAGAATGTGTCAGCAATCACAGAAATCCACAGAAAACGTGCTGCACTAGAGTTAATGCTAACACACTTTATTTAAAAGATAAATAAACTGAACTGGAGATGACCTGAAGCCATGGCTACCCTACTGGTTCCAGGAGACAGGTCTCAACTTCAAGTATTTTGGAGCCATCCCTGTTCTTGGAGCTTTGGCTCCAGCTTCAGTGTCAGGGGTTGGTTCTTCAGAGCGGGGAGTGACCCCAGTTCCGAGACGGTCCTCCTTGGTTCTGGGCTCCCTTCCCACTTCAGGGGGACTGGCCTTCGAGGCTACGCGGAGGGCTCTCTCTCTTGTAGAGACCTAGTCGGTGCCTTCCCCCTCAGGGCAGGTACTTGTGTTATTCAAACTACCTCTGCACTGGGACAGTGGGTGCTGAAGCCGTGGGTATCACAGCACAGGTACTTCTGAAACCTCCCCAGACTATTCCCCTGAAGAGGTCCTACAGAAGAAGTGCAAGAGGAAGCACTTTGACCCCCCCCCTCCCAGGAATCAGTTACCGAAGACACAGATTTTGATGAGGAGGAAGGGTCCCCATGGGCACCCCCTGAAGATGTCTCATTTGGAGACATCTTGGAAATTTCAAAACAGAGGGGTGGCTGGAAGTCCCAAAACCCTTCCTCTGAGGAATCTGTTTACCTGCAGGCTTTCGGCACTTGCCCGTCTACCTCTTGGGTGACTACACCCACTGATGAACTCTTTCAGTTGATTTCTAAGTGGGCGTGGAAGGCTCCATACACCGTTGAGCCCATTCCCAAAAGACCAGATAAGATTCTTTCTGCAGAAGACAAGTAGTGTTGGGCTAAGGAGTTGGCTGTAGATGCTGTGGTCGTAGTGGCAGCCACTAAAAAGGAACTTTCTGAGGAGAGTTCTTCCATCAGTTTGCCCAATATAGAGTCTCAGGCCATGGACAGGTTTGTGAAGTGGGTCTGTGCTTCATCGACCTTTGCCATAAGGTCTTTGAATTTTTTGGCACATTTCACCAGACTCCAGTGGGATCTGATTAAATAAAAAGTTGTCAGACACCCTGGCAGGAGCTGTAGCTGAGGGAGTCCAGGAGAAAGTGGCTTCCCAGTTAGCCACCCTGGAGTCTGTCCAATTTATCCATGAAGCTAATTGCTTGATCACCAATCGTTGCAAAATGAACCTCCTTTGGTGGATGCATTACAAGCAGATTCTTCACAGTCACCCTTTTGTTTTCCCAGAGCTCATGGCCTTAGTGACCACAGACACTTCCCAGATGGGGTGCGCGGTGCGGGGGCATTATCTGGGCAAGACGGTCCAAGTCAGTTGGTCCCCATTAGAGGCCAACTTGTGTATCAGTGTCCTGGAGGTAAGAGCAGTGTTTCTTGCATTGCAGGCCTGTCAGACAGCTCTTCCTCAGGGGACTATTGCAGTTCAAATGGGCAATGTGTCAGTAGTTTGGTACATCAACAAACAGGAAGGAACCAAGTCTTACCCCCTTTGTCGAGAAGCCCTCAGCGTGTGGCAATGGGTGACATTGTTCAATCGCTTTCTAATAGCAATACACATTCCAGGGAGTTCTACCGTGATTGCAGACAAGATGAGCAGATGTATCCTTCAGCCTCACAAGTGGTCTGTCAATCCAGAAGTGGTGAAAATGATATTCCATCAGTGAGGTCAACCTCGCTGTGATCTGTTTGCATCTCCTGTAAACAACAAATGCAGCAATTACTTTGCTCTGATTCCCCCTCTGGGAAGGTCACCCAGGGATGCTGTCCTCCACAATTGGCCCCCCTGGTCTACAGTATGTCTTTCTGCCAGTACCTCTAATCCACAAATTCTTACAGAAGGCACTCTGGTTGAAGAGTGCAGTAATCCTCATTGCCCCCTTTTGGCCTCCACTGATTTGATTCCCCTTTCTTTGGCCTTACTTGATTAGTCGACCTTGGATTCTGGACCCAGTGCCAGATCTCCTGCACCATCCAAATGGTCTTGTTCACCCAAACATTTCGAACCTCAAGCTGACTGCATGGTTCTTCCAATTCGACTACTAGCCAGGTGTCCTAATATGTCGTCTCCAGTACATCATATCCTTTTATCAGCTCATACACCTTCTACTAGAAAACTGTATTTAAGTGGAAAGGATTTACAATTTGGACCCATAAAAAAACAAATTGACCCTTTCTGTGGTTCAGTTGAGCATGTTTTAGACTTCTTAGCATTTCTGTTCAATGCTAGGGTTCTCCATCCACCATCACACTACAGTTGGCTCCAATTACTATTTTTCAGAATGGTTAGAAGAACATTCTTTAGCCGCTCACAGACTTTGTAAATCGTTCTTAAGAGGCACTCTTTTTTTAAACCCCCCCGTATAAAGATCTGACTCCTCTTTGAGACTTGAATTTAGTTCTGCAGGCAGTAATACAGTCCCCTTTTGACCCCTCTGCAGAATGCTGTCTTAAGTTTCTGTCTTGGAAGGCAATCTTTTTGGTAGCAATTACCTCAGCTAGAAGAATTTCAGAAATCCAGGCCTTATCATCTGAACCTCCGTACCTAGTCTTCCGTAAGGATAGGGTATCTTTACGAACAAACCCCTCCTTCCTGCCCAAGGTAGTGTCAGAGGATAATATATTAATTTAACGGTCTTCTTCCTTGATCATTCTAACAAAGGAGAATATGCTCTTCACTTACTGGATGTCCATAGACGGTTTACTAGAAAAAAAACTTATAATGTTCAATATTCTTTTACATTTACTTGCTTTCTGTTAAAACATGCTATTATATAAAGCTAATGGCCTTAACCCAGCCATTCCCCTATGCAGGAATGAGAAAAAGCACCTTATTTTTCTTTTGTCGTGCTGTTTTAACCAGATCCTTATTTATTTTTGACAACACAGTGCCTGCATTTTTTAAAACTGAATAAAGTGAAAGAGAAAAGAAGAGAGAGATAAGCAAAAAGAAAAAAAGAAAAAAACAGAAGCACCTGTTAACATTATTATCCCCCATTACACTTAAAAATAACTGATTATTTACTTTATAACTTGCAAAGAAAATCATGCACCACTTAAATAATACTATTAAAAAATTGTTTTGCCTGCATTTAATTTTCACCCTCATCTTCCCCCTCTCCTGAACAGCAATGGCATGGAGTAGGGCATATGCTTCAGAGTGCCCTACAAATTTAAAGAGTCCAAAAATGTCCAATATTTCTAGATTTTCTTGTTCTGTCCTGTTTCTAAAATATAATTATTGCTTTGTAATCCCACATTTATGGATTTCCAAGTTACTGAGTTTAGTCTCCAAATGTTACTTACATGAAGTAGGGCATATGCCTTAGAGTCCCCTACTAGTTTAACAAAGTCCAATATTTCCAAATTTTCTTGTTCTATTCCTGTTCATCTCCATCTCTAAAACCCTGTCTCTGCTTCATCTCCAGTGCACTCTTGGTTCTTCTAGTTAGCTCCTGTGGTTTTTCCCCTCTGCTAAGCATTTTCCTTTGAAATACTGGGAAAGGTCTTACTGGCACAGCTCTTTGTGGTCTTTGTTGCTCTTGTTATGTGCATTAAGAAGACATTGAGACTTGGGTGTTCTTTTAAGTAGTTTATGTATGCAGATATACCAGGATGGATAGCAGGAACATTAAACTTAAACGAACTATCTAACTAACTGTCTGTCTACATACTTGCATGCTTATACTCTGGCTGCTCACTCAAAATGACTCTCTTGTTTGCACGTGCTCAGTACTTATATGCATGTGCTGACTCACTAGAAACCTTCTTAAAGGTATATTGCACACATTGATCTACATCCTCCCTCTTTACTGTGCTGTATCATATCAACAATAACATTTCAGTAGGCATGCAGTTATATAGACATTAATAAAGAAACACAACAATCATGTCCAGTTTGCCGTGTGTCTGGAGTTAGGTTTCAAAATGCAACCTGAGCTCATGACATAATACTTAGGACTGGGTTTAGCAACAGGGACAGTCACTGGATAATGTTCTACCTGAAGGAGTATCAGGGATTTTCTCAGGAACGGGGATTGGTAATGGAATCTTCTCTGGAACAGGAACATTAGACAAGTCACTCTGAGAACTAGAGTCTTTGTCACAGGCAAGATGCTGTAACATTGGTTTGGATGCTGGTAACAAATGCTTCCGATTTCATCTGAATTCCATTCCTTGTGATTCCACAATGTACGATCTCGGCTCTTGACACACTTTTCACAAATCCGATATGATCAAAACCTTTTGATGTCTGCATCCTCACTACCTCCCTTTTTTTCAATGAACTTTGCAGTTTACTTGGTTTATCATAGTAAGACTTCTGGGACATATGCTTTTTCAACAGTTGAGCTTTTACTACTTTATTGTTTTAGCACTTGGAACCAATAAATTACTACTTATTGATAGTGTGGTTCTGGTTTGTCTTGACATAAGTCTCTGGGCAGGTGAACCAAGATATTTATCATGAGGAATGTTTCTGAGATTTAACAAGTTGAGGAAAACATTGGTTTTGGCATGTCTGGATTTCTCTAACACCGGCTTGGCACTTTGAGCTGCACATTCAGCCAAGCCGTTTGACTGAGGGTATTCAGGACTAATATGAACAAAGTCCCATGTTTCTGCAAATCTTCTGAACTCCTGACTTGTAAACTGTGCACTATTGTCAGAAATAACTCTGTGTGGACTACCATGGACAGAAAAATGTTGCTTCAAGTTAATAATGACAATACTGGAAGTTAGGTTGAGGAGTAGGTCAATCTCTAACCAATTTGAATAAGAGTGTACTAACACCAAGTAATGTTGAACATTTCACTCAGATATCTGTGGCTACTGTCGAGCAAGGTAGTTCAGGAATCTGGCTTAAATGAAGTGTTTTTTTCTGTTGATGTGGCTTTGTACTGTTACGTACTGATCAAGGTGAAAGTACTTTCTCAATATCTCTTGACATAGAAGGCCAAAATACTAGACCTCTCGCCCTTCTTTTCGTTGAATCAGCTCCTGGGTATCCACATTGTAAAATCTTAATATACTCTTGTTGCAGTGATTTTTGGAACAACCACTTTAGGACCTTTCATGATGATACCATTGTCTGACAAAATCTCATCTCTGTATGGAAAATATGGTTGCACAGTTCCACATCTACCGGTAAACAAAATTGCTTTGAAGGCCATCCTCAACTGATAAAGAGGTTTAGCTTCTGGAGAGTTGAATCTGAAGCTGTAAGAGTTCTGAGCTCATCAAGACGTGTGGAAGAAAAATTTCTCACTTCTATGACTTCAAAATCAAGTTGCTCATTGTTACACTGTTCCTGTGTTTTTTCCTGGGTGATTTGGATAAAAGTATCAGCAAGATAAAGAAGTTTGCCTTTTGTGTAAACAAGACTGAAGTTGTACTTTTGCATTTTGAGCATCATACGTTGAAGTCTAGCTGGAGCTGTATGCATAGGCTTTCTCAAAATAGTGACTAGAGATTGGTGATCGGTTTCGATCTGGATAGGTCAACCATAAATATAATCATGGAATTTCGAACATGCAAACACATTTGCCAAAAGCTCTTTTTCAGTCGGGGCATATTGCATCTCAGTTTGGATAAGAGTTCTCAATGCATAGGATACTGGGCTACTACACCTAGATCAAACTCAGAAGTATCACAGGAAAGAGTAACTGGTTTGTGACCATCATAGTAGCTGAGAGTTGTTGAGTTTGCAATTTTCTGCTTCAGAACTTTAAATACCCTTTGGTGCTGTTCTGAGCATGACCAGATTACATCTTTGCATGTCAGCTGTCTGAACGGTGCTGAAAGTTGGCTTAAATCTCCAATGAACTTCCCTAGATAGTGGACCATACCAAGAAAATGTAGTAGGGCTTGGACATTGTCTGGAGCTGACATCTTGAGAATTGCTGTTTGCTTTGAAGGATTTGGTCGTAGGCCTGAACTGGTAAACAAGTGAACAACGTACATAACTTCTTGTAGCCTGAACTTGTACTTCTGAGGATTCAGCTTAAGATTCACTTTACATGTTCTTTCCAGAACTTTCTTGAAGTTTCTGTTATGTTTGACTTCACCATTGCCTCCTACTAGAATATCATCTACTATAATAGCACATGGATAGCCAGAAAAAAATTTGCTCTATTGCACACTGAAAGAATTCACTGGCAGAATTTATTCCAAATGGCATTGTCAGAAATCTTTATCTTCTAAATGCTGTACTGAATGTGGCTAACAAGGAAGATTTTCAGCCAAGCAAAATTTGCTAAAATGAGCTCTCTGTATCTAAGACAGATAAAACAGTGGCATTTGGCATGAACGCAGTCGCATGTGCGCATTGGGTGATGAGGTATTTTTAATGCTTTGTTCAGATCTCTTGGATCAATGCATATTCTGATATCATCTGAACTTTTCTTATGAGCTATTACTATGGAGGATACCCATTCAGTAGGTTCTTCTACCGGACAAATTACTCCTAGCTGCACCATTTTGTCTAGCTCAGCTTTGACTCTGTTCTGCATAGCTGCTGGAACTTTACGTTCTGGTCTGATAACTGGGCTGACCTCTGGGTCTAACTTTATAAAGTACACAGCTGGTAGCTTGCCTAGTTTGTCTGCATAAATATCAGCATACCCGGACAAAACAGTTTGGGTGAAATTTGAGCTGTTGTCATGCAGGCTTACATGGTGAACTTCTTTATTAAGTGAAAGCAGTCCCATTTTCAAATTGTCTCTGAGGTCTGCCAATGACTACACATGGCTCTCGACTATGAAAAATTGCAAGTCAAAGCTGTTCCCAGCAGAGTAACATGAAAGCACCACCGAGCCTTTGGTTTGAATTTCTTCACCACCATAAGCAACAAGCTTTATACACTTTGTCAAATCAAGTTATTTTGCAGCTTTTACTCTAGCAAATGTTTCTGCTGACATAACATTGCACTTTGAGCCAGTGTCTACTTTGAGCTCTACAGGACTCCCATTAATTGAAACAGTACAAAAGATCTCATTCTTTGCCCACAAATCTACTGCATTGACTGTTTCAGCAAGCACAGACACACCATCAACATAAAAAGTAGGGTCGCAGCTTTCTAATTGATCAACTTGCCTCTTGGAATCCCCTGCTTTAATAAAAGAATGTGTCTTATCTGATTTACAAAACCTTTTGAAATGACTCCACTTATTGCAAGAATGACACTGTTGACCAAAAGCTAAGCACTTTTCTCTTTTGGGTTTGTGATTTCCACCACAGTTGTGACAGTTGACGAGGCTGGGTGGGGGCACATGTTTTGACTTTGCTGACTCATCCTTATGCTTCGCTAAGCATCCTCTGGAATTTGCTGGAAATCCTCTGGGTTTCCCAGGGACTGTTAACGGGACCTGCAGTAACTGCCATATGCTTGAGCCTGTTTCTTTTAACCATGTGCTGCATGCTGTCAGCATGAGCTTTGTCACTGTGCCTTCCCCAGCTGTTCTCATTTGTAAGCATACTTGTGTGCTTTACTGTAAGCTCGTATATCTGACAAATCTCAATGGCCTTATTTAATGTCAAATCACTGTCATGAAGCAAAAGCTTTTTCATTGTAACATTATTAATACCACACACAAGCCTGACTTTTATTAACTCATCTCTCAGATATAAAAATCTGCAGGTTTTAGCCTTGTTTCTCAAGTCAGTTATATATGCTGCAAAACATTCGCCGGCTTTTGATCCCTTGTGTAAAGTAAATGCCTTTCTATTGTAATATTCATTTGTGGGTTACACATTTCTCTAAATTTACGATGTGAGAGTGTTCGATCTCGCCGTTTGTTCTTACACATGGGTTCGGAGCCGATCCTCGGCTCCGTGTCGGCCGCTTGCAAGCTCTGCATCGAGAAGAAGCTCGAGATCAACCTAACTCCCACAATCCCCCTCTGCATTTACCTCAGATCTAGTTTGCCGCTGCAGCGTTCGCATCACTTTGATGAGCTCGAGCAACCTTAAGCTAAGATTTATATATTTTTTCTTGTATTTCTAAGAATTTCTTTTTGCTAAAAAGTTATTTGAGAGACTGTGTGTGTGTTATAGTTTCGAGGAATCCTCGGTTCCATAAAGTTATTTAAACTTTATTAGAGTTTTCCCTCGGGGCCTAACCCCACCCTTTACTGGATTGACTATTGGATTTGACTAGTTTACCGGAATTGACATTTCTTACTGGACTTGACTTGTTTCTTAAAATGTCTGAGAAAGCTAAATCTGGGTTTAAACGTTGCCAATGTGGGCAAAAAATGTCAGTGACTGACAATCATAGTTCCTGCGTCTACTGTCTTGGCCCTCTCCATCTGCAAGAAGACTGTTCAATTTGTCATTCTTTCAGTGGAAGGGTCATGACAGATAGGCGCAGGAAACTTATGGATAGGGGTCTTTTAAAACCTACTTTTCAGGAGGCTCTGGATGCTTCAGACCAGGCATCCAAATCCTCGAAGGAATCGAAGACGTTGGAGCCCAGGTCATCGGCTACGAGCTCTTCAGTTAAGGTTCGATCACCGGTTCCACAGACTTCGGGACCGAGTGTTCAACTGTTGTCAGTTACCGAGCCTCGAGTCTTGGAACCGGTGACGGAGCTCCCTCCCCCGACATTCTTGAGGTCGGCTCCGTCTTCGATTCCTTCGACGCACTCTTCCAGACCCCTCTCCGACACCGATGTAGACCGCATGGTGCAGAAGTTAATGGAGAATACGGCCTTATCCAAACTCATCTCGGTCTCCTCTCAGTTGGTGTCGAGACTCGAAGGCCTTCCCTTATCTCCATCTGTTCCTCCTCCGAGACCTGTCCAGTCTTCGGAGCCGGAAGAGGCTGACCTGCTGATTGTGGAGCCCTCGGTGCCAGAACCGTCCTTCTCGGTCGGCTCCATTCACCTCGACTCCGTCGGATCCGGTACCGGAGTCTCGGAGCCGAAGATCCATCCTTGGTTCCGGGACCGAGAGTCGGACCGATGTTTCGGTTCCGACGCTCCCTCTCGGGGCCTCGGCTCGGATCGACTCGGCTCCGTCCTCGGGGTCGATGCCTTCGGTGCCTGTCTCGGGGATTCTTCCCATTTCTTCGGAACCGGGAGATACCTCGACTCGGGACCCGGGGGCCTTCGACCTCATGAGGAAGGTGTTGTCTACCCAGACAACCACATCAGCAGAAACAGCTTCTCCTCCCCATAAAGGACCGTTATCCTCCTCTGCACCCACGGCTACATCTAAGCATCAAGCACCTGTGTCTCAGCCACCCCTGGAGGGTGCCCCCCTCTTCCTCTGAGGCTTCTTCGGATGCTCCCCCTGAAGACGTCCCTAGGAAAAGATTGTGTAAGAGGAGACACTTAGATTCTCCACAAGAATCATTGACATCGGACACTGACTTGGATGAGTCAGAAGGGTCCCCAAAGTCACCCTCAGAGGATGTCTCTTTTTCTGACATCCTGGAGATCCTAAAGCAGAGAGGTGATTGGCAATCCCTTCCCCCTTCTGAGGATGAGTCAGTCTTGCTGAAGGCATTCGGTGCTCGCCCTTCCTCCTCCTGGGTTACTCCGCCCTTCGATGAGTTGATGGAGCTGATTGCTCGAAGGGCATGGGAGACGCCTGACACGGTGGAGCCAGTCCCTAGAAAGCCTAACAAGTATATTACTGCCCCTCAGGATAAGGCTTATCTAACAAAGGGAGTACCAGTGGACGCTATGGTGGTGGCAGCGGCCACGAAAAAGGAGATGTCTGAATCTTCCTCATCTGTTCATCCGCCTAACAAAGATTCTAGGACTATGGACAGGTACGGGAAGCGCATTTTTAGTTCAGCGGCTTTTTCTATGCGATCCCTGAACTATTTGACCCACTTCACACGGCTACAGAGGGATCTAATCAAAGAGTTGGGAGAGACCCTCCAGGGTACTACAGATGCTGCTGTTTCAGAGAAAGTTACAGCACATCTCAATACCCTTACATCCATTGTGAACTCGTCCATGAGGCTGATCTCATATGCAGCCGAAGGATCGAGTAGGGCAGCAGCTTCAGCGATTGCTCTTCATAGACAATCCTGGATGCGCTTATGTTCGTTTGCAGAAGCCTTCAAGTCTTCCTTTACTAACGCCCCATTTGATGGTGCCACTCTCTTTGGCCCCAAAGTAAAGGAGACCCTTACCCGGTGTGAGCAGGAGGGAAAGACTCTGTCTGCTGTCGGAGTCCGTTTTTCCACCCCATCCAGACCGTACCCCAAAGGGCAACGTGGTGGAAAAATGTGGTTTCGAAAACCCCAAGGATCTTTCCCAGGCACACAGGGTGATGCCCCCTCTAGAGGCAGAGGAGGGGGCAGAGGTGGAAGACGCCGCCCTGGCGGCAGAGGGGGTCCGCAAAACCAAGGTGACAGGGATACACCCCCTGGGAAACCTTTCCAGCACTCCTGAGAGGAGGCCCGACAGTCCTGCTCTGGAGGCAGTCGGGGGTCGATTAGCTTTATACCCTCAGGCCTGGCAAAATCTTACATCAGACAACTGGGTAAAAAGCGTTGTTACCAGAGGCTACAGAATACCCTTCCTATTGCCCCCAATTCCAAACAGAAGACTCCCAGATGTACCGCCCCATCTGCGAGACCCTGCAGCTATAGAAATTTCAAAGCTGCTACAGAAAAGAGTCATCCAACCAGTCCCAGCGGACCAAAGAGGATTCGGAACTTACTCAAGGTTCTTTTTAGCTCCAAAGAAGACAGGGGACTGGAGGCCGATTCTGGACCTAAGCAACCTCAATACCTTCGTCAAGAACGAAAAGTTCTGAATGGTCACGCTTCAATCAATCCTTCCATTTTTACAGAAGGACGACTGGATGTGCTCAATAGATCTGAAGGACGCATACTACCACATCAAAATGGCCAGGGCGTCCAGGGATCACTTGCGCTTCCGGCTGGGAGCCAGCCACTTTCAGTTTCGAGCCCTGCCCTTTGGTCTGACCTCAGCCCCCAGGGTCTTCACCAAATGCATGGCAGTGGTGGCGTCTCACCTGAGACACCTGGGATTCCAGGTGTTTCCGTATCTGGACGATTGGCTCCTTTCTGCCACCATCCAGCGTCAACTCATTCAGGCCAGGGATTACACACTACAGCTTTGTGTTCATCTCGGAATTTCCGTAAATTTCGAAAAATCTTCACTACAGCCATCACAGCATATCTCATCCATAGGAGCAGAATTGGATATGCATCATTTAATTCTAAGACTTCCTCCAGAAAGGATAGCCTCACTACAAAGTCACATTTCTCTCCTTCTGTCATCCAGAAAGTCCCCAGCAAAACTGGTTCTGAAGGTTTTGGGTCTCATGGCAGCTTCTCTCATTGCGATACCATTGGGAAGACTGCACATGAGAGTTCTACAATGGCTACTGTTTGCACAATGGTCGTTCCAACAGCTACCTCTGACACACGAAATTCTGATAACAAATACATGCAAATCTCACCTAGCCTGGTGGCTTCAGACTTGCAACCTTTCCAGCGGAAGACCATTTGTGCTACCCACGCCGACAGCTACGGTGACCACGGACGCTTCCCTGATAGGGTGGGGGGGCATCTTTCAGGGACAGACAGTCCAAGGCGAATGGACCAATTTAGAGTACAATCTGCACATCAATGTTCTAGAGTTGAGGGCAGTGTTTCTAGCGTTGCAACACTTTGCTCCCCTTCTTCCTCTAGGGACTATTGCAGTTCAGACGGACAACATGTCCATAGTCTGGTACATAAACAAACAAGGGGGAACCAAGTCCTATCAGCTATGCAGAGAGGCCATGAGAATCTGGCAATGGGCGGAGTCCACGGGTCGCTTTCTGATAGCAACGCACATCCCGGGGTGATAGCAACGCACATCCCGGGGTCATCCAACGTCATAGCCGACAGGCTGAGCAGAGCAATCCTGTTGCCTCACGAGTGGTCCCTAAAACAGTCAGTTGCGAAGAAGATTTTTCGCAAGTGGGGCCAGCCTTCCTGCGATCTTTTTGTGTCTCCAATGAACGCCAAATGCAGGAGCTACTTTGCCCTATTACCCCCTCCAGGGGAAGTCCCCAGGGACGTGCTGGTTCACGATTGGCCCCCGGGTCTCCTGTACGCTTTTCCTCCCTTTCCCCTGATTGCAAAGTTTCTGCAGAAAGCCAACAACCTGGAAAGGACGATTATCCTCATTGCCCCATTCTGGCCTTGTCAAATTTGTTTTCCCTTTCTTCTGGCACACCGTATTCGGGGACCCTGGATCCTGGACCCAGAGCCAAATCTACTGACCCACTCGTCAGGGGCTCCCCACCCCTCGCTCTTGTCACTCCATCTAGCAGCTTGGTTGCTCCGCTTCCCTACTTAGCCAGGTCTGATATTCTTTCACCTGCAGTTCAAAATATACTAGTGGCTTCTCATAAAGCTTCCACTACAAAGACCTACACTAGTAAATGGAAGCGCTTTGTTTTCTGGGCACATACACAGCATTTGGACCCTGTTATGGCTCCTTTAAACAAGATTTTGAAGTTTTTAACAGAGTTGTTCCACCACGGAGCTTCTCCTGCTACTTTAAGAGTGCAATTGGCTGCCATTTCCAACTTTCATGTGGAAGAATGTGGGGCACCCATTATGGCTCACAGACTTTGTAAGGCCTTTCTAAAAGGATCTTTCCATATTAGACCACCAGTTAGAACTCCTACATCTCCGTGGAATCTGAACCTTTTGTTGTCTAAATTGATGTTGCCTCCGTTTGAACCGGCCTCCTCTTGCCCATTGAAGTATTTGTTGTGGAAGACCCTCTTTTTGGTGGCCATTAGATCGGCTAGGCGGGTGTCAGAGCTTCAGGCTCTTTCTGTTAAACACCCTTATCTGATCTTTCACTCTGACAGAGTATCTCTTCGCACTAATCCATCCTTCCTCCCCAAAGTCTGCTCTATTAATAATATTAATCAATCCATTGAACTCCCTACCTTTTTCAGAAATCACTCCAATAAGTTGGAGTATATGTTACACAAGTTGGATGTTCATAGACAACTTAGATTTTACTTGGATAGAACAAAGGATCACAGGAAATCAGATCAACTTTTTATAGCCTTTGCGGACAGCAGGAAAGGTGTAGCAGTTACTAAACGAACCCTTTCCAAATGGCTAACTGATTGCATTATGTTTGTTTATGCTACTTCAGAACAAACTTTACCTGCCAAACCCAAAGGGCATTCTACAAGATCAGTATCTACATCCCTGGCTCATGCAGCTCGCTTACCATTAGACACTATTTGTGCAGCTGCCACTTGGTCTAAACCACATACATTCATTTCTCATTACAAGGTGGACAGGGTTTCTAGGGACAGGGCATCCTTTGGTTCCACTGTGCTCAAGAACGTTCTCCCATGAGTTCCTCAGGAACATGGAGCTAGGGACGCTACCCATGTGTAAGAACAAACGGCGAGATCGAACACTCTCACATTTAGAAGTTATGTCCTTACCATAACGTTCCATGTGGAGTGTTCATCTCGCCTTTGTTCTTACATTCCCACCCTCCCACCCTCAGGAAGAATGTACAGTTTGGTGCCTGGTCTGGGTTATTCTGCTTCTGCATTCGCAGTTGTTGTGTATATATGTATATACGTATGTATATATAGCTATAAGTGTTCTTGCAGTTATGTAGTCTTTGCATGAGTGTGTTCTCTCTCTGACTGCTGGTTTGCTTGCAAACTAGATCTGAGGTAAATGCAGAGGGGGATTGTGGGAGTTTGGTTGATCTCGAGCTTCTTCTCGATGCAGAGCTTGCAAGCGGCCGACACAGAGCCGAGGATCGGCTCCGAACCCATGTGTAAGAACAAAGGCGAGATGAACACTCCACATGGAACGTTATGGTAAGGACATAACTTCTAATTTTACGCATTCTGGGTCTTCCCTTGTTTCAGCCGGTACAACTATATGGCAGTCTTCCCCCTCCCCTGCAAACATAGCAAGTGCATACATAAATGAACATGCTCTTTCAATGGCTTCTGAACCAGCTAAATTAAGCAGAATAAATGCCTATGTATGTTTATCTTTGTCAAAAAAGCAGCCTGCATGAAAATATCATACTCCTGCTCACATATTCCAGTTTTCTGCAATATTGCTATAAAACACAAACGGTGCAGGTCTGCAAAACCTTTCTGTCATGCCCAAAGATTATAGTAAAACACAATGCAAAATGGCCCTTGTAATTATGTACAAACATTCGCACACCAGGTATTTGTAATAACATTCAAATGCACAATAAACTCAAACACTTTGCACACTTCAGATACTTTGAATAGCTTTAGTTAATACAAAAAAGGAAAACATAGCAAAAAATATGGTCAGTTTACCTTTTTTGTATATTTTATGTGATTCAGATATTGTTTCAAACATTTTCGTAATTATTTCAAATATTTTTATCACTATGTCACAGTTTTGGACATTTCATTTAATAAGAAATTTGTTTTGAATATTGAGTGCTTTCTTTTGTATTTATAAAAAAAGAAATAATTTAAGCAGGTTTTAGTACCTGGAATTCATTTCTGACCTGTTTTATTAGTCATCCGAGCAGTAAGGATGATGCACTCCTGTATATACCTCCAACTTTAACCAGTTGCCTCATGGCTATAACTCTGGATCACATTCTGACACCATGTCACTCTTCTTATGTGCATTAAGAAGACACATTGAGGCTTGGGTGTTCATTTAAGTAGTTTATTGTATACAAATACATCAGGATGGATAGCAGGAACATTAATCTTAAACTGACTGACTACATACTTGCATGCTCGCACTCTGGCTGCTCACACCACTGTCTTGCTTTTCAATCACTTAGCTGGCTAGAGTTCCACAACCAACACTTATTTACTCAATTCCTCTTTATCCACACTATTCTAAACAATCTCTCCTCTTGTCCTAGCATAGTCTCTCTTGTTTCCATCTGTAACCCACCAACCCACCCTTAGAAGCTCTGACTAATATCTCTTACAAATTCATAAACCAAAAAATCTTTTGAACATAACATATACAGCTACCTTCCAGCACTATCTTGGAATAAGCTTCCAATGGCCCTTTGAAGTGTCATCCATGCTCCGGAAGTCAAGAAATCTCTCAGAAATTACCTTTTAAGTACCTGGAGATGTCCCTGCAGCCATCCCACCTGAACTCTTCCCTTCCTTATCTCATCCTCTGCTTTTTCCTCTCCATATCTTTCTTTCCTTTTTCCTCCTGTTTTCCACTATCCAGCTATGAATAAACAAATGTCTCCTTGCACCAAAGTTCCACTGCAAAAAGCAACCAATATGGAAAAATCAAAATAAGGCAGGAAACATCAAGCCGAGACTTCAGACAAATATTTATTAAAACAATAAAAATAATAAAAGGTGCACAATGAGCGCTTTCAGGCAAACATGCCCTTCATCAGATAGTATTCAACAAACAAGGCAATAAAATTTAAAATACTCTTCCTCCTATCAGAATTCAGTATTTTGCCCTCCTTTTTCTTGGGATAGGTTTTAAAGGGACAACAGCATTTAAGCCTGGGGCTGTATCAGCCCCAAGCCTAACAATCCACTTTGTTTCATTGCATTCAGTGTTGTTAGCCAGATCTCTATCTCTAACATTTTTATAAACAATAACACCTTGAATGAAAAATTCTGACCATCATTCATCTCTATATGTTGGAATAAAGCATTATGTATATTCTTATGCTTAATATCAAAAATAAGCTTTAATATTCTATTTTTCAACATACAATTCGTCTTTCCAAAATAATATGAGGTGCAATTCTGGCACATAGTTAAATAGACGTGTTGTGTCCTACAGTCAGCATATCCTTTAAAAAAGTATTCCTGTCCTGTTCTGGGATGAACAAATAAATTGTCTTTTGAAATATACTTTCAAGCTTTACATTGTCGGCAGGCAAAAGTGCCCATCCTTCTTGTTGTCAGACTACCACTACCACATAGATTTGGTTCATGACATAACATCCTTTAGATTTTTATTTCTTCTAAAGGTAAACCTTGGCTGTGCTCCTACTATGTTGGCTATCTTGGGATCTGTTTGTAAAACCTTCCAATTTTGTTTAATGATGTCACAGATACCCCCTACATCACTACTGTACGCGAGAAGCATACGTACATTTCCTTTTCTTTGTTCAATATTACAATTCTTCATCCCTTCATCAGATTTATTGGACTTCATGGAAAACCATGGTTTAGCTTACAATGTTTCTTAGTGTTACTTTCAATTATAGCTTCACTAAGCTCCTTTTGTTTATAACCCCTTTCCTTTAGATTTTGTTCCAAGTTATCAACTTCCTGATCAAATCTGATTTCTTTATTGCATAGCCGTGAGATTCTATCCACCTGCCCTTTTATAATGTTCTTGAAAGTATGCCTAGGATGCATATTATCAAATGATAGTAAGCTATTCCGCCAGCATGCTTTCCTTTACAAAGCTGTGTCTACACTGCCATCTGCATTCTTATTCAGTCGTACGTCCAAGAAATCTATCAACATCCCAGAACTACTGACTGAAAATCTTAAAAAAATCTGTGCTCATTTCCAAATATTGTATAAAAGATGTCAACTCAGTAACCGTGCCTTTCTCAACTCAGTAACCGTGCCTTTCCAAAGAAAAAACACATCATCCACAAACCGGGTATAATAACCTAGTTTAGTCTTCCATTCATGATGTGTATTAAATATAACATTATATTCCCAGAAACCTAGAATTAGATTTGCGTATGAGTTTGCACAGGGTGTGCCCACACACCCTGTCTCTGTCTATAATACTTCCCTTGATATATGAAGTTGTTATAGTCTAATACAACCTTTAACAATTTGCAAATTCTTTGACTAGTGTTATTGTGTAACCGGTCTGTGTTTAACAACACATTTTCTATTGCTTGTAAACCGTAGTCATTACCTATCACGGTGAATAAATTATTCACTTCCAAGGTAACAAACATATATTGCATTCCAATTTCCTTTTCCAAATATTCAGATAAAGATGTTAAGAAATATGCAGTGCCTTTTAATATTCTGTGAAACAACTGTAAGGTAGGTTTTAAAGCACATTCTACCCAGATGGATATATTTTCAGTCACCCACCCCCTCCCTGATACAGTTGGTCTCAGGGGTGGGTTCTGTGCATCCTTGTGGATTTTCGGAAGAGCTTTAAACATTGGTGTAACAGGATGTTCTGTTAACAAAAACTTAAGCGTAGAATCATCTAGCAAGTCTACTTTCCCCATATTGATCAAAATATTTTTTTACTTTATTAATACATTAAGCATGACAGCAGGGACGGGGCTGAATGTGGTCTCATCTTGTAGGAAACTTGAAAGTTTATCACAGTAAAATTGTTTACTCATCACTACAACAGCCCCTCCCTTGTCCGTCGGTTTAATAACCATTCGTTCATCATGACATAACTCATCCAAAGCTAACCTTTGTCTCGTTGTCAAATTGAAATACCTCCATCTTTTTTTGTCATATAAATAATTTTCTATTTCTTGTTGACATGGGTAACCATAGTTGGATGAATAACAGGTACAAAAACACTTGGTTGTCTCAATTCCCTTGATATAAAATCATCATTACTATTATTAAACATTTGCTTTGACATAACATTCCTTGCAAAACACTTAATGTCCACAGTAACCTGACTGTAATCAGCTGTTGCAGTGGGAATAAATGTTAAACCCTTATTTAATACATAGTTCTGTTCAGTAGATAAATCAATACCTGACAGATTGTATACGCTATTACTATCATCCATAGTCACTGAGAGACCCACCGTCTCTTCTGTTCCAGATTGTAGGAAATACTCCGTTTCCATGGATTCTTCTTCCTTGCTGGAACTGGTAATATTGAAAAAGTTTTCCTATAAACTTCAGAAGAAAGTTTTGAACGTGCCCCCAATGTCGAGAAACCATCCTCAGCATTCACAGCCATACGGACGTGCACCCATGTGACTCGATTGTAGACTGTTCATTGCATGGAGCTGTACTAATACTAATAGACTGTTCTTCCATTGTCATGGTAATCGCAGTATCCACCACATTGACGGAGGCGGAGAAAGTGTTTTTTTCTATATTAGAATTCAAGTTTACACTCAATTCTTTCTCTAATTGCTGATTTGGAGCCAGTTCTCTCAATATGATCATATATTTAATTCTGTCCCGTGCCACATGTTTGTCTCATGGCCAATTAAAAATATGGCCTCTGAGAAGTCATGGAAGTCTCGTATAAGCTTTTTTATCTTTATCTGTTGTAGCCTTGTATCATATGAGGCAGCAGCACAAAATACATTGACCATTCTGTCAATATAGTGTTCCTCTTTGTATCTTATCTCTATATCTTTCTTTGCAGATTCAATATTAGTTATAAGTTCTTTTCCCTTTGGTAGAAAATACTCTTAACAGTAAGTTCATATAGGACATATTGGTCTGCAAATTGATCTCCTGCCAACATGCTAGGAGATCACGATACATCTCTCCCTGGGTCAGCATACACAGCACGAGGAGGACCCTGGGCACAATGTTATACTTTAAACATGCTTCCAAATAGAACCTCTGCCACTGTAAATGTTTCAGTCTCATTATGTTCTTTTGTAACCATGATAGTAAAGTCTGAAACTCAAACTCACCCACTTTTTCATGCTCCAATTCAGAGGTTTGATTAGCCATATATTGTATATCCATGTTCAACACTGGATTAGACAGTAAAAACATATTTCTCCTTATATTTTCCTTCATTTAGGTACTGGCTTGCCTATATGGACAATACTCGAGCTCAATTTCATCCATTCTCCACTCCGCCATGTGTGTAAGGTTACACAAACTGGAGAATTCAAATCTATGTGGTAGGGGTAGTTTGACAACAAAAAGGATGGGCACTTTTGCCTGCCAGCAATGTAAAACTTGTAAGTATATTTCAAAAGACAATTCATTTGTTCATCCCAGAACAGGACAGGAATACTTTTTTAAAGGATATGCTGATTGTAGGACACAACACGTTGTCTATTTAGCTATATGCCAGAAATGTACCTCATATTATGTTGGAAAGACGAACTGTATGTTGAAAAATAGAATATTAAAGCATTTTTTTTATATTAAGCACAATAATGTATATAATGCTTTATTCCAACATATAGAGATGCATGATGGTCATAATTTTTCATTCATGGTGTTACAGATTGTTTATAAAAATGTTAGAGGTGGAGAGCTGGTTAACAACACTGAATGGAATGAAACAAGGTGGATTGTTAGGCTTGGGGCTAATAAAGCCCCAGGATTAAATGCTGTTGTCCCTTTAAAACCTATCCTAAGAAAAAGGAGGGTAAAATACTGAATTTTGATAGGAGGAAGAGTATTTTAAATTTTATTGCCTTGTTTGTTGAATACTATCTGATGAAGGGCATGTTTGCCTGAAAGTGCTCATTGTGCACTTTATTGTTTTTATTGTTTTAATAAATATTTGTCAGAAGTCTCGGCTTGGTGTTTCCTGCCTTATTTTGATTTTTCACTATCCAACTATGTCTTCTATCATCCTGTATATTTCTGTTATAATCTTTTTTTCTGCACTTCTTTGATAGCTTGCTTTTTCCCACCTCCCCAACTCTTGCTACTTTTCTGAGTAGCATCTTTTTCCAAGCTCTCTAACACATTTTGATCATCCTGACATCTTTCCTCATCTTCTTGTATTTAACTTTTACTGTCTTTTTTCTTTCACTCATGTTAATTCCTTAATATATGGACAATTGGTACTCTGAATTTATTTACTTGCATATATTGTACTCTGAATTTCTGTACTTATCATTTTTTTACTGTGAATTTATTGTACTTGTGTCATTTGTATTGTGGAGCTTTTCTCCTTGGGCTTCTGTTGAAAAAAGAGTGTAAGCACAGTCAGACTATCCCAGTCAACAAATGTCAAATAAATTAAATTAAATGGCACTCTTACTTGCACATACTCAGTACTTCTGTGCATGTACTGACTCACTGTAAAGCTTCTTAAAAGTATATCACACACACTGATCTACAGTTTTTATTACCAGAAGAACAAGATGCAGAATCTCCTTCTGTTTCACAGTTCACTTTTTGTTTGATAAACTTCTGTATTTCTTCATTAGCATGTACTTCATCAAAACATGCTTTTGTTCCTCCAGGGAAAAGTATTTTGAAGATAGCTAGGTACAGCAGTTTGAATCTCATGGCTGCTTCTTGACATTCCCTAACTAATGGAATAAATTATTTCTGGTGTGCATTGAGTAGTCATTCTCCACAAACACCTGCTGTCTTCCACTTTTAGTACTTTGTCCTACCACAGTTTTGTCATAATCAGCTCCTCCTGCTGGTAAGATTGCATATTTTACTATTAAATGTCTAGGTTGTTTTCTCATAGCCAGGTTTGGAGCATACACACGATGTACCCTTTCAATTAACAGTTCCTGTTGTGGAATACCAGTCCAGTTTCTTATTTGTACTTTCATGAAATGAGTACAAGTATGTTCCTTCCTGCTTCTCCAATACAGTAGAAAATCTCAGGCTTTCCCTACGTGCTCTGTCCTCTAATTCTATTGTTTTTTTAAACATCTCTTCTTGTACAGTCTCATATTCAGCCAGCCACTTCTTCATTTTGACCTCTGAGTTTTGCAGTTTTATCACATAATCTGAATATGTGTTTAAAGATGTTCTTCATCCCACATTGCTGCAGTCCTAACACTTGGGTAGTCCGCTGTCCCAGTTGGCCCGAATACCAAAGTATATGGCTGGCGTCAGGGTACAAATGCGCATGACCGACGCGTCATATCCTGAGTCTTTTTGCCGCATGGTCCGATGCAGAAGCAGTTTTGCGAGTGCAGGTTGGCGTTCTGAAATTTTCTGAAGTCGGAGTTTCAGACCGAATCAAAGTTGGCTAAGTACCCCGTTGGGGAATATTTTGGTTTTTTCTTGCCTCAGTATTTAACCGGATGTCAGAAAAAGTGAATAACTGTATTTCTTGTGGGAAACAGATACCTCATAGGGATTACCATACCTTGTGTATACCTTGTTTAGGGCCTGAGCACGACGTTGTTGGATGTCGCTCTTGTGCTAGATTTAACAAACGCACTATAAAGAGAAGATTAGACTGTGCCAGGTTAGTTTTTGGGAAGCGTTGTAATTATAAAATGCCGTCGGATGCTCCGCCCGCTTCGTCAAAAGCGCAAGGACAAAGCAGCAAAGCCTAGGTTGGAAGAACCGTCAGTCCCGGACGTCGGTTCTTTAGAAGGCTCAGTGGAGCCGGTGGTTCTGCCAGAAGTTTCTTTGGAGTCTCAGGGTGAGACTTTACTGTTACAAGATGTGTCCTCTCAGGAGGTAGGCCAGGCTGAAGGGGCTTCTCAGGTGGCTGTTCTCCCTTCCCTTCCTAAGGTGGTTAGGCCCTCCCCTTCTGTTTCCAAGGCTTCTTTGAGAGGCAGGTCGGGTTTAACTTCAGTGGGTGTGTCTCCTAGTTCTTCAGGATCTTTGCCTAAGAAACATATGCTTAAAATGGCAGAAGATTTGATTACTATGATTAGAGGTTCTATGCCCCCCCCCTGATAAGAGGCCTAGGGTGGAACCTGAGCTTGAGAGTTTTGAGCAGTGTTCGGAGGCTTCTGAGTCTTCGGCTGAAGACTTGCAGGAGTATCCTCCTTATTCTGATTCTGATGTGGATGATTCTACTCCTTCGGCTTCTCTTCCTGAGGATTTTTCTTTTTCAGAGACTCTTCATTCCATGAGGGAGCATTTTAAATGGGAAGGTCAAGATTTCTCTGATTCCAGGAAGAGGCTTAGGGAATTTTTGTTTTTACCCCAGCATAGGCCTTTAGCTATACCTCCTGTTCTGGATGTGGTGGAAGATGTTTTGCAGAGGCTTACTTCAACCCTGATTCTTTGCCTCCTGGCCGAGTTAAACCAGATAGCTATTATACTGTGCCTGAAGCTCATAAGTATCTGTTTAAGAGTCCTAGGGCAGACCCAGAAACTGTTTCTCAGGGGCCTAAAGGTGTTAAGGCTTCTGTTGTTAAAAATCCTGTTCCTCCTGATAAAGAGGCAAGGGCTTTGGATAGATGGGGAAAGAAAGTGTATACTTCTTCCACTTTAGCCATGAGGGCTTTGAATTGCCAGTTCCACATGTTAAAATATCAAAATTATCTCCTTTCACAATTGAAGTCTAAGGTGGATGCTCTGGCGGAAGGTATTGAGTGTAAAGAGTTGCAGGATTTAGTTCATGTGTCTGAACAGGTGGGTAAGCATTCCTTGCAATGTGGTTTTGATGCTGTGCAGGCCTCTCGAGGGTGGCTGCCACTGGTTCTGTTCTTCGCAGGCACGCCTGGCTGAGGGATCAGAATTTAGCTGAGCATGTTAAGACAAGGATTTTGGATGCTCCTTTACAGTCTGATGTGTTGTTTGGTTCGCCTGTGGAAGCAGTTTTAAAGAAAATGGAGGACAAGGCTAAGTCTATGCAGACTGTTAAAGATTTTTGCAGGTTCAGCCTCCAAGTTTAGTAGAAATTGGCCTACTAAGGGATGGACATATCCTGCTTATGATTCCCAGTCTAGGGGTAGGTCTAGACGTGGTAGGGGCAGAGCTCAAGGTTCTTTTAGGCCTAGAACAGGGAGTTCACCTGCTCAGTCTTCTGGTGAGAGCAGGGTCAGCCCTTTCGTAAACAGACCCAATGACCTGCCTTTTCAGCTGCCAGTGCTTCTCGTCTGGCAGCACCTTTGGGAGGAAGGCTGGCTCTTTTCAAAGAAAATTGGGATTTAATCACCCAGGACAGATGGGTATTGGATATCATTCACCACGGTTACAGGTTTTATTTCCATACCTTGCCTCCTTTCAAAGGCATGCCAGACATTCCTCCTCTACAAAGAAAAGAGGCTCACAAGCAAATTTCTCTGTTACTCCAAATAGGGGCCATTCAGCCGGTTCCTGTGCCAGAAAGGGGCCTAGGATTTTATTCTCGCCTGTTCCTAGTACCAAAAAAGGGGAACACGTGGAGACCAATTTTGGATTTATCTATCCTCAACACTTATCTGGACATTCCCAAGTTCAGAATGTTGACGTTACAACAGCTTTTACCTCTGCTGGGCAAAGATCACTGGATGGTTACTTTAGATCTCAAGGAGGCTTACCTTCATGTGCCTATCAGACTAAGTTGCAGGAAGTATCTGCGTTTCGAGCTGGGAATTCCCATTATCAGTTCTCTGCATTGCCCTTTGGCTTATCTACTGCCCAGAGTATTCACAAAAGTTCTGGCTCCAGTGATAGCTTACTTCAGGCTAAAAGGAATACAAATCTATCCTTACTTGGACGACTGCCTGATTCTGGCTCAAGAAAAGGAAGACCTTTTACAGCATTTGGAATATGTGATAGCAGTGCTAAGATGCCTGGGGTATTCTGTGAACGAAATAAAGTCCAGTCTAGTACCCTCTCAAGACATGTGCTTTCTGGGTGTGAGACTGAATACAGCAACCCAGATGGCCTTTTTAACCCCGGACAAACAAAAGAATCTTTCCCTTTACTTCCATCAACTATCTCTTCAGTCCGGGCTGACTGCAAGGACAGTCCTTCAAGCCTTAGGGTTCATGGCATCTTGTATTCTGGTGCTTCCCAATGCCAAACTGCATATGAGGAAGCTGCAATGGTATCTCAAAATGTATGGACACAGCACTGCCAGGATTTGGACACTGTCATTCAAATAATACCTTGCATTCAAAAGGAATTTTGTGGTGGGCTCAGGAATGTCACCTAAACAAGGGACTCTCTGTGACCCGGCCAGAGGCGAGTCAGATTCTAACGACAGATGCCTCAGACATAGCTTGGGGAGCTCATCTGAATGGAAAGTGGATACAAGACAAGTGGCCTGCCAGACTACAGCATCTACATATCAACATGAAGGAGATGTTAGCAGTCCAGTTTGCATTAATGGCTTTCAAGGAGTTACTTCTTCCAGGGCAGGTGTTGATTCTAACAGACAACACAACTGTCATGTGGTACATCAACAAACAAGGGGGAACACTTTCTTATCCTCTATGCAGGCAAGCAATGATTTTGTGGGAGACTGCGCTCAGCTTGCAACTAACTCTTCAGGCAATTTCTGCCGGGAGCACAGAACTCCTTAGCAGATGTGTTAAGCAGGCAAATCATGGATCCCCACGAGTGGAAACTGGATCTTCATGTATTTCGGAAATTGACAGTGTCATGGGGAACTCCAGACATAGATCTGTTTGCTTCTCCACTAAACCACCAGCTGCCAAAGTTTTGCACGAAAAGGTTTCATCACACAGCTTGGAAAGTGGATGCTCTTTCTTTCAGTTGGAAAAATCTTCATGTGTATGCCTTTCCACCTCTGCCTCTTCTCCCAAAGGTACTCCTAAAGGTCAGACAAGACAAGCCAAGGATGATTTTAATAGCTCCAGATTGGCCTCGGCAGCACTGGTACCCATTACTGAGGAGTCTGGTAAGGAAGCCTCCATGGCCTTTACCTTTGATTCCACACCTATTGTCTCAGAGGGACGGTCATCTACTCAATGTCAAGCTTCACTCTCTTCATCTAACAGCCTGGCATATTCTGTTTTGAAACACAGCAGGTCTCAACTTCCTCAACAAGTTTTGAATGTGATTATGGAAGCCAGAAGACCTAGTACAAGGAAAGTGTACGCAGAAAAATGGAAGAGATTTTTATTTTGGAGTGCAGCAAAGGATTTGGAGATTTCTGAGCCTAATTTGAGTGTGGCTCTTCAATATCTAACTGAGTTATTGGACAAAGGTTTGTCTTTCTCTTCCATTAAGATTCATGCTGCAGCAATTTCAGCTCACTATGATTGTGATCCACCATTGTTTTCCCATCCTTTGTTCAAGCAATTTCTTAGAGGGGCAAAGAATATAAGACCCCCACGTAGAGCTCCTACTCCTGCTTGGGATCTCAATTTTGTGTTGGAGAAACTTACTCTACAACCTTTTGAGCCTGCGCTACTGCTGAATTGAAATACTTGTGATGGAAGACTGCTTATTTGTTGGCCATTACTTCTGCAAGAAGGGTTTCTGAATTGCAGGCCCTTATGGCGGTTGAGCCTTTTTTGATTTTCCATAAGGATAGGGTATCATTATGTACTAATCCTTCCTTTATGCCTAAGGTGGTTTCTAGTGTGGCTTTAAACCAAACTATTCATTTGCCTACTTTTTATGCAGATCCCCAAAATAAGGGGGAAAAGATTTTGCACACTTTAGATGTACACAGGCAGTTGCGTTATTATTTGAGCAGGACTAAGGATTTTAGGCAGTCTCAGCAGTTGTTTGTTTCTTTTGCTTTGAGTTCTCAGGGCAAGCCTGTGTCAAAACAAACTATTTCTAAGTGGATTGGGTTTTGCATTGCATTTTGTTATTTCCATCATGGCAAGGAGATTCCAGCTGGGATTAGGCCTCATTCCACTAGGGCTACTGCCACTTCAACAGCATTTCTAAGGGGGGTGGCAACTAAGGATATTTTGGAGGCAGCTACTTGGAGTTCAGTGCATACTTTCTCTAAGCATTACCACCTTCCTCTCTACTCTAAATCTAGGGCTGGTTTTGCCACAGCTATTTTGCAGGGCATGTTGTCAGCTCCTGCTTCTTTATGATTTGCCAGCCTCCCTTACCTCTGCTTTGGGATTCTACCCAAGTGTTAGGACTGCAGCAATGTGGGATGAAGAACATAGTACAGTTTTGTACCTACCATAAATGTAGATGTTCGAAGATCCACATTGCTGCAGTCCAATTTACCCTCCCTCCTTCCCCTCTGTGTTTAGGGGTGATTGTATGGGTGGAGTTGTACTTTTGTAAATTTGTATATATTGTACATATATTTGGTACAGGAGTGTTTGGTGTTTTTTGGTTTTGGCCTTATCTTTTTAGGGTCTTCTGACATCTGGGGCAAGAAAAGACTGAGGATATGACGTCGGTCATGCGTATTTGTACCCTGACGTCCTGACGTCAGACTAATGCGCCTTGACCGACGTCAGCCATATACTTTGGTATTCGGGCCGACTGGGACAGCGGACTACCCAAGTGTTAGGACTGCAGCAATGTGGATCTTCGAACATCTACATTTATGGTAGGTACAAAACTGTACTTTTCTTCCATTTTTTTCAAACCTTTTATCGTTTGAGTTCATATACTCCATCAGTGTTTCATTTATTTTAGTCAGGTCTGCGTACAGTCGCTTTATTCTTTCCTCAAGGTTACTGGAAGTTGTGTCTGGAGCTTGCACTACTTTTTGCTGAGCAGCTACAGTATTTTCCCCAGGCAGTGTTTTTTTGTTGCCTTTTATAGCTGATTTTCCTTCAGGTCCTCTGCATTTTGTTTTTCCTGGCATCCAGGTAGTGCACTTACTAGCCAGTTACTGTAATTTACTCATAAATCCAGGTCCACTAGCTTTCTCTGCTCAGTTTCTGTTTTCAAACTGGGAGAGCTAGAATTAAGCTGTTACTCAATGTGCAGCCATCTTGGAAGTCCAATTAAAGCATGCTTGTCCTGTATACAAGACTAAAGGGATCAAAAACGTTTTCATTGCTTGTACCTACTGTTCATATCCATAAAGAATATTTTCCAGTTCTCAAGTTTTGTATTATCTTTTGCTTAGTTTCCTCCCACATATCCTTGGCTGCCATAACAGAAGCCATTTTAATCCATACCACCTAAATACTTAATGTTATTTTGTCTCCATGAATATGGGTATTGGTGAGCCAGTTTGTGTGTGGGTACATAATTTATGGATATACCCTTTTTGTCTTCATTGAGTTTATATCCCAAAAAGTCTTGAAACTATCTCAAAATGTTCAACACTGAGATGTCCTTTTCTGAATTTATCAGGTACAAATTAATATCTTCTGGAAATAAAACCTTCTTTGCTATACCAATTATATTCTTGTATTTCTGAATCCCTTATTTTCTTTACCAGTGGCTCTAAATATAAAGCAAATAACAAAGGGGAAAGAGGACACCCCTTCCGGGTTCCTCCGTTCAAACCAGCTTATCTGAGAGGAACCCTGCCACTTTAATTCTTGCCTATAATCCTTCATTTATCCTTCTAATTAACTTTATTGTTGCATCATGGAATGCAAGTGCTTCCAATGCCCTTCTCTTAAAATCCCAGCTTACTCTGTCAAATACTTCCTGTGCATCAAGGCCCATCAACAGCACGGGTATTTTCTTACATTCTGCTTCCCTTTGAGTCATCATTGTTCTGTTAATGTTATCAAATGTTTGCCTCCCATCCACAAAGCCACACTGATTCATATTTGTCACTTTTGGCAATACCTTGCCATTATTTTAGCTAGTACAGACATAAACACTTCATAATTGTGATTTAAAATTCAAATGGGTCTATATGAAGCTGGGTCTGAAGGTTCTTCCAGATCTTTACCACTTTGTTCCCTCCTAATTTCCAACTTCAACAAGAATACCATCTGTTCTTGGAGACTTTTCTGAAGATTGATTATGCATCACTGTAATTATCTCTTCACCTCCTATCTTATCTGTTAGTTGTTGAGCCTCATCTACTTCTAACCTTGACATAATTAAGTTTTCCATAAATATTTCCATCTGTGCTCTTTGTTGATTTCCAAATTTCTCTGCTTTATACTAATTTTTCATAAAATTTTTTGCATTATCTTTAAAACCTTTACAGGATTTCTGGTTGTTTTTCTTGTTATAGGTTCCCTAAGTTTGGTAGCAACCCTTTCAATGTTCTGTTAAGTTGTTGCGCTAAACGTTTATGTGCTCTGGAGTTATCAAAAAATAGTTGCTTAACTGCAATGTTTCTAAATTAATCCATATTATCCAGGTACTACCTTATTTTTATAAATATCTTCAGAAATATGCTCTCTTTTCTTATATTGTCCCTTCTAGGTACCCCTGATACATCATCATGATTGCAAATCAAATTCCACTCCCCACCTGTAAATAATATTCCCTGTTGAAAGCTGTTTTTCTCTCCAAAAAAATTAAGTTCCATAATAGCATTTTTCCATGGAATATAAATACATGGCATTGTAATCCTCTTTTCTTTCCAGTAGCCCCTTACTACCACATATCTACCATTGTTGCCTTTTTTCCTCATCTGCAACTATTGGAGACCCTCTAGCAATTAGTATAATTACTCCCCTTTTCTTTTCCCTAATATTCTGCTGAATATCCATTCTGAAATCCTCTTTTTTAAATTCACATGCTCCTTTCTTTCCAAATATGTCTCCTGCAGCATTGCTGTTTGCAGTCTTCATTACGTAATATAATTCAGTACTCTTTCCTTTTATTCTATACCTGTAAGGCCATTCACGTTCCAGGATAATATGGACAGCATAGGATCGACGATAAAAAGATATTGTTCCCACCTGTTATACATGACAGTTTTTTTTTGTTTGTTTTTTGGAATGTTTATTTCCAGCCTTTATGTTACATGCATACACTAATGCTTGGCAAGTTGATCTTTTCTACAGTTTCTTCTCATCTTCATTTGAACTTATGACACATTTTTCAAGACTTTTTGTTTTAGCGAAAACCTTCAAACAAAAAAATTAAATACAACCCACCCCCCTATTAAATTAGGATAAGCAAGCAAACATATGTACATCTTCAAAACATGAAGTTTAACCCTCTAGATGGAGAGAGTTTCCCATAATTGACGGCTGCTCCTATAGGCATGATGCAACCTAAAATTAAGGTTACCCATGTTAAAGTGCATGCAACAGCCTGTGCTCCCACTTAAACTGATTGCTGTCTTTTCTTTTCTTATCTCTCTTCCCTCCCAGATTTGAAATAGCTTGTATGCTTTCAGAAAACATTAACTTTTGGCTCTAAGAAAAAATGTACTGGCTATCTTTAACTAAAACTAAATTGTACACTATTCTATTAACTTCACTAAAGTATTAAGGCTGCTAGGGAGGTTCTAACCTCTTATTCACTTCTCACAATTTCAAACTTAATTTTTCCACTGAACTGTACCTTTAAATTTTGCATTTCTCTCAGCAAGGAATACTCAAAAATCTTAAGATTAACTGCTTGCTCCTACAGAAAGCTCGTCTGCATGGAATTGTACCCAGCAATGAGTCTTTGTTAATTTCATAGGCTCATAGGAAGTTACTAGGTTGTTGGCCCTGAGACTCTTATAAGCCTAGCCAAGAGTTTAGCCCATGGCAACAAAAAATGATCCACTCAGAAAAGAATACACAGCTGCCCTTAGCTGCAAACATCTCAACTCCATAGAACATTTGCCAGTAGAAAACAATGAACTATGAACCCATGAAGTGAGCTAATATCTTTCCATTTGTAAGAAGCTTAGCATTTTCATGGCTTTCATCAATTTTAAAACCTACATGCTTACAGAAAAAAAACTGATTTATGTTCAGCCATCGAATTGCTGAACATCAAACCCTGTCCATCGAACGTTCATTACTTCCCTATGTGCCCCACCACAGTATTTCAAACCACCCAGGTGGTATATACCAACTCCGAGACCGCACTACAGTAGGGAAAATGGCTGATGGGGAAGTGGAGGCCAACTAGTTACTTTTGCCGTTGATGAAATTAATGTTTGCTGAATGAACATTCGATGGATAGAGTTCAGTGTTCGATGGAAATTCCGTTCAATGACTGAACATAGACCCCAAAAAAATACCTGTTTACATGTCCTTATTTTCCTATGTTGCAGTATTCTTAGTGTGGTATTCCCCACCTCAGGCTACCTGAACGTCGGTTCCTGTACAAAAGCTTAAGCTTGGCTCCTGTAGGTTCTTGGGATGTCACACATAGAGTCATAAACCAGGGAACTTAAATGTGACGTCTACACACACAGATCTCAGAACTTTTCAGCCGCAGTCGACTGTCACATTGATCGTTTCGCTCTTCTACTTTGAAGACATCTAAAGCTAAGTACCCCATTGGGAATTTTGTTTTAATTTTTGCTTGAGCTTGGTTTGCTGTACCCAACCTTTAGCCAGTGTCCGCTAAGAAGGGTAAATGCCGATGCAGGTGCCAGATTCTGCATAAGGATTAGATGACCATTGCGTTTTCTGCCTAGGCCGAAAACACGACCATACCTCTTGCCCTATTTGTCAGTCATTTGTACCTAAGACCCTCAGAAACCATCTGGCCACCCTAAATCTGTATTTAGAAAATCAGAGGCTCAAAAAGCTAGCACTCAGGATAGATCCCGAGTTGCCCCCCCGGCAGAACCACCATGGAAAAAAGCCAAGGTTCAAGGCCTAGTCCTTCTGCTTCTCCGCCATGAGATGTCCTACCAGCTTCTGATTTAGGAGCTGAGGAACGTCCTTTACAGCCTTCTACTTCGGCGACTCCCCTCGAAGAAGCGGCTTTGGAAGTAACAGCCAGCACGTCCCCGGAGATCACTTGGATGTTGGTCCCTACTGATGTTGAGGGGGGAACCAGATAACACTGAATGACTGACCGGGAGGCCATTACCTGAAGCCCCTACTCCTATCCAGGCCCCTGAATTCAGGCCTTCTCCTAAGGATACTCCTTTGTAAAGGAAGCAGAAAACTAAATACCTGCCTCCACCCACAGAGGGAGTTCCAGACTCGCAGTCCTTCACCAACTCCTTGACGCAGGCCTTCATGGCCCTTAGGCTCACAGCCTCTTCCCCCACCACCATTCCTGATGTTCTTCGTGTTTCACTATTGCAGTCATCACCTGTGGGTTATCCCTGCTGCGGTAGGCCTCGGCTAGTCCGAATACCAGAGTCACTGTTTTTCTGCCTCAGCTGCTTTTGCTTGCTGTCTGACGTCTGGTCATCAGCGCTATAAAGGAAGGCAGCCAATGCCATTACATCAGTCTTTCTTGCCTCAGAGCCCGTATCAGAAGCAGTTAGCAAGTATGCTGGTCGGTCGCTACCAGAGTTTGAATTTCAGCTGAAAACATCTAAAGCTAAGTACCCCGTTGAGGATCCTTTTTTCTTGCACTAACCGATGTCAGAAAAAGTTAACAATTGTCTAGCCTGTAGAAAGCACATACCACACCAAGATTTTCATTCATACTGCGTCACTTGTTTAGGCCCAGACCACGAAGTCCCTCATTGTCGGTTCTGTGGCCTCTTTAATGCAAGAACCATTTGTTATAGAGCTCTTATTGTAGCCGAAATGGCATCCGTCAGCAAACAATTCGTAGACATTCTGAAAATACGTAAGGATAAAGATAGAGACAGACCACTCAAGGCTAAGCCTTCTGACGACTCTACCGTGAAGCAGGTCGTCAGTTCTCTGGAATTCAGTGAGGTGCCTTCACAACCCCTGATGCCCGATTCGATATCTTTGCAGGCCTCTACTGAGACCCTTTCGGAGTCCGGTATGCTGTAGACATCTTCGTCTTTCGAGCATTTGATTGTCTCTGCCTTGATTGGGTCCGGAGCCACGATGCAGGCACCTGCTTCAGAGGAGGTCTTTCGCACTACCGAATGTAGACAAAAAACGACGTCTTCTCCCAGTACTACAGTTTCTCTCAGACCGATGGATACTCTTAGGCCTAGAGGTAAGGCCACTCATAGGAAAACTACCTCTAGCCACCATTTTACTCCTGCTCCACCACCCCAAGCTCAAATTCTTTAAGTAGTGGAGGATCTTATCACCCTTATCAGGGGAAGTCAGGCCACAACTTCTAAAAGAAAAAGAGACCCTTCTCCTACAATGCTGACAGAGCAGGATTCTGATTATTCAGTTTTTGAACTACCTCTGACTGCTTATGAGGATTTAGATGCAGAGGAATCCATTCATTCTGCCTCCCCACCAGAAGATCCTTCCTTTGGGGAAGCCCTTCACACCCTCAGGGAGCATTTCCACTGGGAATCCCAGGACTTCCCTCAGTCTAAGAAAAGAGCTGCCCAGCACAAACCCTTGGCCATCCCTCCTATATTAGAGACAGTTGATGATGTCTTTCAGGAATCCAGTTTAACTCCTGATGCCCTCCCACCTGCTCCCAGAAAATCTGACAGGTATTACAGAGTACTGGATTCTCACAAACACCTGTACAGAAATCCTGCTGCAGACCTGGAGGTCATTATGCAGGGACCTAAAGGAACTAAGGCTAGTTCTAAAAAGAACACTAGTCCTCCTGACAAGGATTCCAGAGCCCTGGACAGATGGGATAAAAAAGTGTACACCTCTGCAACCTTAGCTGTCAGTGCACTCAACTGTCAGTTCCACATGTTAAAAGTTCAACAACACATTTTGGAACTATTAAAACAAAAGTTTTCTACCTTTCCTGACTATGCCACTACAAAAGAGTTAACAATTTTACTGCACTCTACTTGTCAAGTTGCTGAACACTCTTTACACTGTGGATATGATGCCCTAGAAGCTGCAAGCAGGGCAGCAGTGTCAGGATCTGTCATTAGGAGACATGGTTGAAGGAACAACCTCTGCCTGATCATGTCAAATTTAAATTACTTGATGCACCTTTGGATAAGGACCAGTTGTTTGGAGTAAAAGCAGAAGACGTGCTTAAAAAGATGGAAAACAAAGCAAAATCTATGCAGACAGTAAAGGATTTCCTTCAGGTACAACCTCCTAGGTTCAGCAAGAATTTTCCCTTTAAACACTGGTCCTTTCCTGCACCTAGCAGACAGGGGCAAGGTAAGCCCCGCAGGAACAGACCACCCAGCCGCCTATCCCAGGGTCAGCAGAGAACCAAACAGTGGACCACTTCCACTCCAAAGGCAGGGAGTTCTAAGCCACCCCTCTAGGGTAAAAATCCCTCAAGGACTCCCTCTCCTCCTTCTGCACTCTTTTCACTCACCGAGTACCAAGAACCATTGGGTCTTAAATATCTTTTTTCAGGGATACGATTTTTCCATCTAGTAACTCCCAATTCTAAGTGGGTACCCTTACCTCAGTATCACTGAGCAGAGGCACTGGAACTTGTCCAAGCTCATTTATTCCTAGGGACAGTGGAACTGGTCCCTTCAGATCTAGCAAGCAAAGGCTCTTATTCCACACTATTCCTTGCTCCTAGGATAGAGGGCGCTTGGCACCCCTCCCTGGATCTACCCATTCAGAACACCTTCCTGGCAGTCACCAAATTCAGAATGCTAACTTGGCAGCAGTTGCTGCATAGGTTAACCAAAAATGCATGGTTAGTTACCCTGCCTCTACAAGAGACCTTAGCCCCGGCCATAGCCTTTGGCAGACAGAAAAACGTACACATTAACCCTTATCTGGACAACTGCCTCATTCAGGCAGATGGCAAAGAATAGCTCCTCTAGACCCCTCTTTGTCAAAGCCCTACTAACCCCCTCAGGGTACACCATCTACTAGAAGAAATCAAGACAAAACACCTTCCAGGAAGATCATTTTCTTGGGAACACTGCTGCACACAGCAGCCCAAATGGCCTTCCTGTCCCCAAAAAAGCAGAGATTCCTCCAGCTCTTTCTCACCAGCTGGCTTCCAGACGTCGCTGCATGGCGAGGAAGTCCCTGTAAGCCTTGAAATATATGGCATCTTGCATCCTTCTAATTTTTCTGGCCAGGCCTCACATGAGAAAACTTCAGTGGTACCTAAAGAACCTGTGGAGTCCGCACTGTCTACCTCCAGGGACCTCTCAACCACTGATCCCCCTATATAGGGGCTGAGTTTCTCTGATTGGCAGAGGCCCTTGCCCAAAACTAGGGTCTTTCCTTCATCCTCTGCCCAACCGGGCAGCCCACTACCACCAACGCTTCAGACTTAGCTTGGGGCACTCACCTAGAAGGCAGGTGCACCAAAGGTGTTTGGGATGCCCACCACCTTCCCTTACATTTCCACCAGAAAAAATGATTACAGTACAAAAATACTCTGACATCCTTCAAACCCCATCTCAGGCCAGGGGTTCTCCTAATCAAAACAGACAAAATCACAGTAATGCGGTATGTTATGCCAATGCCCTGACCAAGCAATCAAGGAGCCTCAATCCTCACCAAGTGCAATTTCCCTTAAGAGCACACAGAGATCACTGTGAGTCTGGGGCTGGTTGCTGCCTTGCTCTCCAGGTCCCCAATAAGACTCCCCACTGGCACAGCTATAGGGTGTAGGTCTCAGCCTAGCTGGACAAGCTAAAACCTCCAGCACCCTCTCTGTCCAACCAGTGTTTCGTGTCCCTGTCCAAGTAGCTGACACACACACGCACTTTGAGATAAGAGTTTATACAACCACACAGACACTCCTGGGAAAGGCTGGCACAGGTTCTCCAGCTGTGCCCCTATTACCCAGACTATACGGTAGTTCCGCCTGCCACCACCCAGCTAATATTTATCAGCTACTCAAAGGCCCTTAAAAGGGTATTCAATTATTACTGTGCAATATTATTATCCAGTTGGTAGTATAACTAAACAGTCGAGGCTTATTAGAGTGACTTGGTACAGTAATCACTATAAATATGCAATGTACTCTAGAGCTTAAATTATCTCTACACAAAGCAGCTACAGTTGAAAGGTTTTAAAATATTTAATAATAAATGATAAAAACACAAGACAATACTTCTTACTATACAGTGCTAGTCAAGAGTTCAGAGATCACAGAGAAATACTTAAAATAATTCAGTAGTACAGTTCTAACATCACAGAAAAAAACACTTACTCTAATCTCTCTAGTTCCTAGCTATTTCTAAAAGAAAACACAAGTCTAAGATAACTTACATAAGAAAACAGGCAGAGTGCTGATGAGTTGGATGGTCAAGACAAAATGCTTAACCCTCTCTGGTTCTCTCTGTTTAAATTGCAGTTCTGATTTACATCAAATCATTCTTCACACTTACCTGGGGTTCCCAAGCTACACATTGCATCATTATTCACACTTCCTTGGGTTCCCAGGCTAACAGAAACTGCATTTACATTCTTAACATCTCCTTTTGTTATCTTGCAGCTGGTCAAGAGCAGAGCAATAAAAATACATGTGCATGTTTAAATCTAGCAATTTAACTCTTGGTTAAAACAATAGAAAGAATTTCTTCATCTAGACTTTTTAGCACCACTGTCTACATCAAAGGGTCACCATATGCTTTACTTTGGTCAGTAGAGTGCACTGCTTTCACATTTATTTCCAGTTCCACCTGTAACAGTATTTCTTTACATTTAAGACAACAAACCTGTAGTTTGCATTCATATTTACAAATGATAGAATTATCTATAAAATTCTCTCTGGCTAGGCTGGCAGCCTTCACAGGGTACACCAACTAACAGGGAGGGACCATATCTTTCCCTCTGTGCAGGCTAGCCATGAACCTTGGGCTGGCAGCTTCTTCCATGGAACTACACCTGATAGCCAGTACCCTCCTGGGATTAACCACATCCTGCCAGACCACTTAAGCATAAATTTTCTGGAACCCCATGAGTGGCAGCTATACGGAAAAATCCTTTCACAAATCACCCAGGAGTGGGGGTCTCAAGACCTGGATCTTTCTGCTTCGCATCCCAACCAGCAACGGAAAAGATTCTGTACTGGGGGTATTACCACCTAGCATGGAAGGTGGATGCTTTGACCTCCCCCACCAGAACACACTGTTTGTGTACTCATTCCCTCTTATCCCCAAGGTACTGATCAGATTAAGGGAGGAGAGACAAAAGGCTATCCTCATTGCTCCAGATTAGCCCAGACAACATTGGTACCCCATAGTGAGCAGTCTGACCTTACCGCCTCCCAGCCAGTTTCCCCCTAATCTTAGACCTCTTAACTCGGGGGGGGGGGATGCTGCACCCAGACTCAAACTATCAGCATGGCAAATACTCAAAAAGCAGACTAGCAGCCCCTGTTAAGCAAACCGATCTTACACATTATCACAGAGGCCAGATGGCCCAGCACCAGAAAATCTTACGCATAAAAATGGAAAAGATTCTGCTCCTGGAGCCAGTCCAGAGGAGAAAATACCTCACCACCTTTCATCCCTCTTATCCTGGAATACCTAGTGGAGCTACTTAATAGTGGCCTCTCCTTCTCCTCTATTTAAATCCACGCCTCAGCTATTTCAGCTCATTTTGATACAGAACAGCCCCTGTTATCCCACCTTTTGATTAAACAATTCCTCAAGGACCTTCTAATATTAGACCTCCCAGAAGGCGTCCCACTCCAGCCTGGGACCTGAATTATGTTTTGGAGAAAAAACAACTCTGACACCCTTCGAATCAGTTGCTTCAGCAGAACTTAGATACCTCTCCTGAAAGAATGCTTTTCTCCTAACGATAGCCCCAGCCAGAAGGGTTTCACATCTTCAGACATTGTTAGCAATTGAGCCCTATATCTTCTTCCATGCAGACAGGGTCTCCCTCAGGACTAATCCCTCCTTTATACCAGGGTGGTATCTACTGTAACTATCTGCTTGGCCATACCTCTACCCCCTTCTTTCCTAACCCTCAAAACAAGGGGAAAGACATCTGCACTCACTAGACATGCACAGACAGCTCAGATACTATCTGGGCCGTACAAGATCCTTCAGGAAATCAGACCACCTCCTTGTCAGCTTTGCCCCAAGGGCAGAGGGGATGCCCATTTCCAAACTATCCTTTTACCAGTGGATCTCACACTGTATCCATTTCTACTATACTTTGCATGGGAAACATTCCACTAGGGCAGCTTACATTTCCTTAGCATTTTTCAGAGGAGATCCCACCAGGGACATCTTGGAATCTGCCACCTGGACAAGCTTCACCACCTGCCAATATTCTCTAAGGCCTTAGCAGGGTTTGCCTCTGCACTTCTGCAGGGCATGCTGACCCTTTCCTAGGTCTCTAACCAATCCTACCACCCCTCTCCTCAGCTTTGGGAATCCTCTCACTGGTGATGACTTTAACAGTGAAACACGAAGAACATAGTACAGTTGTGTGCACTTACCATAAATGTAGATGTTCGAGTGTGTTCACTGTTGCAGTCCTGGTTTCCCACCCTCCTTCCCCCTTGTATCTTTTTATTTAGGGAGACATACATTTCTAACATTGGCTTTTAGCCACCAGGACCACTTTACTATATTTACTTGGGCCTCTAACTGGTCAGGGCAAGAAAAACTGATGTAATGGCATCAGCTGCATTCCTTTATAGCACTGATGACCTGATGTCAGAAAGCAAACGACAGCAGCTGATACAGAAAAACATTGACTCTGGTATTCGGGCCGGTCGAGGGCTATTGCAGCAGGGATAACTCACAGGTGATGACTGCAACAGTGAATACACTTGAACATCTACATTTATGGTAAGTGTACACAACTGTACTTTCTCAATCCTAAGCTTGCCTCAGGTGTGTGTCTCCTCCTTCCTACTGCTCATGAAGGGGAAGAAGAACAGGAAGCTTACTACTCATCTTCAGATAAATCCATAACTTATTCATCTCATATTGCCTCTCCACTACAATATTATTCCCCTGATGAAGAATACATAGAAGGGACTCCCCACCGGAGGATATCACCTTTGGGGAGACCATCACAAAGATGAAAGAATACTTTAAATGGGACACTTCCCAAATGACTGAAACTCAAAAGAGATACTTTGAGTTACTTCAAGTGGAATCTCCCTCCCCTTCAGCCATCCCACCAGTTATTCCTGCCTACCTTGATGCATTCTCTTCAGCATCTAAAAACCCAGACTCACAGCCTCCTGCCCCTAAGAGGTCTGACCATTTCTGTAAGGTACCAGATGAACAAAAATTCCTGGTAAATCCACCCATGCTAGACCCAACAGTGACTGCTGTATCCCCTGACAAACAGTCAAGACTGATTCCTTCATCGTCTCTTTTGCCTACTGACAAAGATAGTAAGAACATGGACAGGATAGGCAAGAAGGTTTATCCCTCTTCCACCCTAGCCTTCAGAGCTATCAACTACCAAACCCATATGATAAAATATGCTTTGGACCTTGTATCTCAAGCTTCTACTCTCCCGTCATCCACACCAGACTGCCCTAGCAAGACAGAGGTAGCGTCAAAACTATCCCTGGCTTCTCAAGTGGCCAGACATTCTATTAGACGCAGTTATGATGCAGCAGAAGCCTCTGCAAGGTCCACAGCTTTTGCATCAGTACTCCGCAGATACTTTTGGATACGCCTACAACCCTTACCAGAGGATTTCAAGTCAAAAATCCTAGATGCCCCTCTAAACCACAACCTCCTATTTGGTAAACAATCTGCAGACCTCTTTAAAAACCTTCAGGAGAAAAGTAAAGAGATTCAAGACATCAAGCACCTGCTGGTGTCTTCCATTCCTAAATATTACAGAAATTACCCTGCTAAGACTACCTTTGTTAGGAAGACACCCTCCTCTGCTACCCCATCCTCTTCCAGGCATAGGAGAGGAACCAGGAGGTAGACCACCTCCAGACTAGCAGCCTCACAGCCTCTTCAAAGATAGCCCTTTCATGACAGAAATGTCTGCAACAATGCATGACTGCCTTGCCAGCCTCCACTTGTCAGCCTGCCTCTCCCACTGTCTCCCCCTTTGGAGATCCATCACCTCAAACTGCTGGGTGCTGCCAATAGTACAAGAGAGATATTTCCTTTCTTGGAAGGAAAATCCCTTTACAAGGGGCATTCCATTTCCCCAAAAATCAACTATACCTTATCCCTCAGGTCCTATAGGACCTTCTGAACCTAGGAAGTATACAACCTGTCCCTCCAGGACAGGAAGGAAAAGGCTTTTACTCAAGATTATTTCTGGTTCCCAAAAAAAAAAAAGATGGCCCTTGGAGGCCAATACTGGATCTGTCCTTTCTAAACTTATTCCTAAAAAGTTCCATCATTCAGAATTTTATCCTTAAAAATCCTTCTTCCACTATTGCCAGCCCAGGCCTTTATGGCCCCACTTGATCTGAAGGAGGCCTACATCCATATCCCCATAAAACCCTCCCACAGAAAATACTTGCATTTCACTGGGCCCTGTTCACATTTTCAATTTGCAGCCTTTCCCTTTGGTTTATCTACTGCACCCAGGGTATTCACAAAATGCCTAGCTCCAGCTATAGACTTTTGCAGAACCAAAGGTGTCCAAAGTTATCCCTACCTAGACTACATCCTCATTTTAACAGAAAGAGAGGACACCCTACAAAACCATCTGCAGTTCACCATTTCCCTGCTTCAGAGCCTGGGGTTCACCCTCAACATCCCAAAATCATCCCTAACCCCTCAGCTGGACAAAATCTTTCTAGGCTGCAGGATCAGAACAAACCTGATGTGGGCATTTCTCCCTCAGGACAAAGTGTTCTCCCTCTCTACCGACTTCTAAAATCTACTGCAGGTTCAACAGATATCTTCAAGACAATTCTTGTGGGTCCTGGGGCTAATGGCAGCCACCATCCCTATGCTGCCTTTGGCCAGAATGCATATGCGAAAACTGCAGTGGTACTTGAAGAATGTTTGGTCCCAACACAAACACCCTCTAAAGTTTCAGATTACACTCTTTCCCTGCCTCAAAGCAGAACTGAGGTGGTTGATTCAACAAATCCTAATGAACCCAGGCCCTCCACTTCAACCTCCCACCCCAACCCAGCACATAACATACAGATGCATCAGTCCTAGGGTGGGGGGCTACCATGAAGAGCTTCATGGTACAGGAGACCTGGCATCCCACCCTCCAAAAGAAACATTTCAATGTGAGGGAAATCCTTTTGGCCCTGAAAGCCTTTCTGCCAGTCCTGCAACCAAGACCCCTTCAAATCTTCACAGACAATACCACAGTCATGTGGTACCTCAACAAACAAGGAGGGACCAAGTCCTACTTCCTTTGCCAGATAACAATCAAGATTTGGGACCTTGCCTCCAGAAACAGCTTATCCCTGCAGGCAATATACATTCCTTCCCAGGACAACCAACAAGCAGATGTTTTCAGCAGAACATCCTCTCTACAGCATGAGTGTATGCTGAACAGGGACATTTTTCTAGACATTGTCCACCAGTGGGGCACACCTGAAGTAGATTTGTTTGCCTCCCACCAGAACACACAGTTGAAGAAATTCTGCACCAAGGATCACTTTCCACTTGCCTGGAGGGTCGATGCCTTCAGCATTCCATGGAAGGGATGATCTGAAGTAGGAGATTCATTTGTCAGCAACCTGTGGGTTATGGATCCGATATCGGATCCGAACCGGCATGGTTTATCCAGCTATGGATCCGAGCTCTTAGCTCCTCCCCTCACCCATAATGCCCTGCTCTCCCTACATGACCCCAGATCTAGTTTGCCACGCTGGTAACCAGTTGGATCCTCTTGAGCTCTTCAGCTAAGTGTTTCTAAAACTCTTGAAAAGTTTCAGATTGCTTTCTTTTAGTTAATTCTGTGTGATTGTGTTAGGTTTCCTTTAGGTTTTTGATAGTTTTGGGTTAAAATCTTATCTTTAAAATTTTATCTTTAATTCCCTCCCCTCGCTGGTTCGGAGTTTTGTTTGAGTGTGTTGTATTTGGGGCCCTGTGTGCGTGCTAGTTTAGCACTAATTACTTGTTTTTTCTTAAAAAAAAACTTTAGTTATGTCAGAAGCCCCAAAGGCATTTTTTTCGAAATGCTCCGAGTGTGGCCATAAGCTTTCCCCTGCTGATGGCCACACTCGGTGCGTTCGATGCCTTGGGGTTGAACACCTCACTTCTGGATGTTCCATTTGTGCAGGGTTCAACCTCAGGACATTGAAGGAGCGGAGGTCGAAGCTGGTCCTGGCGGGACTTCTGCCCCCGGACGCGGCTTCGGCCTCCGCTCCCGTGGTGGGTACTGTTGCTACAGTCCCCTCCTTGCCTGCTCCCCCTCCTCCACCTGGGACTCAACCTCCCGCTGCTGGGTTGGAGGAGAGGGAGGCCAGAAAAAAGGACCGGAGAGAGAAGCACCACAAGCGGCGGGCCGAGACCTCCGTTTCAGCCCCACCAGCTAAGCGGGCTTCTCCTCCGGCCTCTTTGGCTGCTGGCTCCCCCCCCCCCCTCGGCTCTGGTCCCCGTGCTTTTCACCGGGGCCTGAGGAGGAGGAGACCGGATCTCCGTCGAGGCTATTGAGGCGGCACTCAAGGCCTACCTCAGTAGCCTCTTCGAGGTACCGACATATAGCCTTTCCGACGCCGATCTGGACCAGATGATGAGAAGGTTCATCCAGGCTCAGATGCAGATGGGAGTGCTCCTGCCTCCCCCCCTCTGGGGGGGAGCTCGACCCCATTTTTCAAGCCCATAGCTCCTTCTCTGACCCGCTACCCGCGTTCGGAGCCGGGCAGCTTCGGAGCCGGGGGTGGGTCGGTGCCGACAGTACTAGGTACTTTGGATCCAACCCTGCCCTCGAGTGTTTCAGATCCGACCTCTCGGAGCCTGGCTCTGAGCTTTGGATCCGGGGGACTCAGTGTGCCTTCGGCACCGTCCGTGTCGGAGCGCACTGGTCCCTCGGATCAGAGTGTCTCGGCGCCGGCTCCGATCCACTCTTCGGATCCGAGGGGGAGCCGACTGTCGGATCCTTTGGTCGAGGCTGGCTCCCCTTCGGCTTTTGATGTAGTGGAGAGGGCTCTGTTAAGGGCTTCCGGACCCCTGGCACTTGCTTCTGCTCCGTCCTGCACACCATCTGCACTGGGTCAGGCTTCCGCCATCCGGCCACTGGGACAGCCCGCTTCAATGCCCCAAGCTGTTCCATTGGAACAAGACACTGCTTGCGAGGGCTCCTTGGACAGCCCCCCCGAGGAAGCACCTCACAAGCACACGTGTAAAAGGAGGCACATAGACTCCCCTGAGTCTTTAACTGAAGACACGGATTTGGAGGAAGGGGAAGGCTCCCCAAGATCACCCCCCGAGGATGTCTCCTTTGGAGACATCATGGAAATGCTTTGCATAAGGGGTGGGTGGTCTGCCCCTAAGTCTTCCTCGGACGAGTCCGTGTTCTTGGAGGCATTCGAAGCGGGCCCGTCTACCTCTTGGGTGTCCCCTCCTGCCGACCCCCTGGTGGACCTTATTACCACCAGGGCGTGGAAGGAACCGGACACCGTGGAGCCAATCCCCAAAAGGCCAGACAGAATCCTTAGCCCCCCTGCAGACCGTGCCCACTGGAGTAAGGGACCTCCGGTAGATGCCATGTTGACGGCAGCAGCCACCAAGAGGGAACTCGCCCAGGAGAGTCCCTCAGTCCATCCTCCGAGCAAGGAGTCTCGGATGATGGACCGCTTGGGGAAGCGAATGTTTAGTTCAGCGACCTTCTCGGTGAGGGCGCTCAACTATCTGGCACATGTTATCAGGATGCAGCGCGATCTTATTAAAGAATACGCTGCATCCCCCCCAGAGTCCATGTCGGAGGAGGACAAACTTTTGCACTCTACCCGTATGGCCACTCTTCAGTCCGTGACGAATACCTCTATGCGGTTGCTGTCCCATGCTACTGAGGGAGCCGCTAGAGCTGCAGAAGTAGGCCTAGTCACTAGACGCCAGGCCTGGCTTCGCCATTGCAATTTCACGGAGCCCTTCAAGGCGTCTTTCGCAAACGCCCCCTTTGATGGTTCTGCCCTTTTTGGCAAAATGATTCGCGACACCTTAACCCAGAGCGAGAAGGACGGGAAGACGCTGTCTGCCGTCGGAATCCGCTTCTCTGTGCCCCAGAGGTCCTACTCTAGGAACCAAAAGGGCCAGAAGAAGATGTGGTTCCGGAAGTCGCAGCAATCCCAACCCGCTCCGGACAACCGTCCCTTCTGTGGCAGAGGAGGACAGGGAGGAAGCCGCCCCAGGGGCAGAGGGGCTCCCAGGAATTTCGGGTCCAGAGAACCTTTCTCTGAACGGCCCGCGCAGCAGCCCTGAGGGGTTGCCCGACTGCTCCACTCTGGAGGCAGTCGGGGGACGTTTTTTGGAGCACCTGGCGGCATGGGAGTCCATAAAATCAGACCGCTGGGTCCTCCGCATTATATCCAGAGGATACAGGATCCCCTTTCATCACGTCCCAAAGCTAAAATCCCTCCCCGATGTTCCACCCGGTCAGTGGGAGGCCGCTTCAGCAGAAATTGGCCATCTGCTGAGGAAAAGAGCCATCCAGCCCGTCCCCCCAGACCAGATCGGATTGGGGTTCTACTCCAGGTTCTTTTTAGTGCCAAAAAAGACGGGGGACCAAAGACCAATTTTAAACCTGTCCCTGTTAAACCTGGCAGTTCCCAAGGAGAAGTTCCGGATGGTCACTTTGCAATCCATCCTCCCCCTTCTGGGAGAGAATCACTGGATGTGCTCTATAGACCTCAAGGATGCGTACTACCACATACTGATGGACAGACGTTCCAGGAGGTTTCTTCGCTTCCGGCTGGGAGCCAGTCACTACCAGTTCAGGGTCCTTCCCTTTGGTCTCACCACAGCCCCCAGAGTGTTCACCAAAGTATTAGCAGTGGTTGCGGCCCACCTGAGGCTTCAGGGGGTGCAGGTCTTTCCGTACCTGGACGACTGGCTTCTCACCGCCCCAACAAAGCATCTACTATCCTTTGCGAGAGACTCCTTTCTTCATCTAGCTCCCTGCCTGGGCATCATGATAAACGTAGCAAAATCCAACCTGGACCCTACTCAGTTGATAGACTTTATAGGTGCCAGGTTAGACACGAGGGAGTTAAGAGCCTTTCTCACAGCCGACAGAGTTCAGAATCTGCGACTCCAGGTGCGGGCCATCCTCCACTCCAGCTCAGTTCCGGCAGAATTGGTCCTGAGGGCTCTAGGATCCATGTCGGCAGCAATATCTCTTCTTCCACTCTCCAGGTTCAACATGCGGGTCCTTCAGTGGACACTTCAAGTTCAGTGGTCTTACCTTGCTCTCCCTCTGCATCATCCCATTGCGATCAGCAAGGCTTGCAAGCGGTCTCTCTTGTGGTGGCTCCATTCTCAGGATCTCCACGGAGGCCGCCCCTTTTGTGCTTCTCCCCCTCTCGCCACGGTGACCATGGACGCCTCCCGCCTTGGATGGGGGGGGGCATTTTGCAGGCCAGACGGTCCAAAGCACGTGGAACGACTCAGAGACCTCCCTGCATATCAATGTTCTAGAGATGAGAGCAGTGCTCTTGGCGTTGTGAGCACTTCAGGCCTTTCTTCCCCTGGGAACAATTGCGATTCAGTCAGACAACATGTCGGTGGTCTGGTACATCAGCAAACAGGGGGGAACCAGGTCTTATCCTTTATGTTGAGAAGCCATGAGAGTGTGGGAATGGGCGATCTCCACCAACCGCTTTCTCATCGCAACGCATATTCCGGGTTGGTGCAACATCCTTGCAGACAAGCTCAGTCGCATCATTCTCTCCCCGTACGAGTGGTCTCTCAATGCTCAAGTAGCGAAACGCATCTTCGCACAGTGGGGAACTCCTTGTTGCGATCTCTTTGTGTCTCCCTTAAACACCAAGTGCGACAGTTTTTTCGCTCTAATCCCTCCTCCAGGGGATTCCCCGAGAGACGCTCTGGTACATGCTTGGCCTCCCGGTCTTCTTTACGCTTACCCCTTTGCCTCTGATGCTCCAGGTTCTTCAGAAAGCCTCTCGGTTGGGGTGCAGAATGATCCTCATTGCCCCATTCTGGCCTCAACAGATCTGGTTCCCTTACCTAAGGTCTCACTCGGTGAATCCACCTTGGATTCTAGATCCCATTCCGGATCTGATATCACACCCATCGAACCTACCAACTCCGAATCTGGACAACCTGAAGCTAACTGCTTGGCTGCTCCAGTTCCACTCCTAATTAGGACTCCCCGTTAAGGCCATCCTGGTAGCAGCTCATAAACCATCTAGCAGAAAAGTTTACCGCAGTAAATGGAAATGATTCTCCATTTGGGCGGAGCGGCAGGGTCTAGATCCCTTCACGGTTCCCCTTCCTTTGGTGCTAGACTTCCTTACCACTCTTTTTAATGATGGTGCCAGTAGTTCCACGGTCAAAGTGCAGCTTGCGGCCATTTCTCACTATCATGTTGGTCATGACTCTGGACCGCTTATGTCCACCAAATTATGTAAAATCTTCCTAAAAGGCACCTTTCTCCTTAGACCCCCTGTCAAGCAGGCGGTTCCACCATGGGATCTTTCCTTGGTTCTTCAGGCCTTGACTGCTCCCCCCTTCGAGCCTGCAGCCACAGTAGATCTTAAATTCTTATCCCTCAAGACTGCTTTTTTAGTAGCCATTACTTTAGCCAAAAGAGTTTCGGAACTTCAAGCCTTATCCATGAAGCCGCCTTACTTGGTCTTCCATCCGGACCGCGTATACCTCAGGACCAATCCCTCCTTTCTTCCTAAGGTAGCTTCAGAAGCAAACATTAATCAGTCCATCAACCTCCCTGTTTTCTTTCCTAAATACCAGAACAAGGGTGAATACAAGCTGCATTCCTTGGATGTTCACAGGCAGCTTTGTTTTTATCTTAACAGGACAGCTGGTCATAGGCAATCTGACCAATTGTTCATTTCCTTTGCCAAATTCAATCTGGGTAAACCAATTTCCAAAGTCTCCTTGTCACGCTGGATTTCGCAGTGTATTCTTTTAGCTTACCAAGCTTCTGGGAGGCTCGCACCGGAGGGAATACATGCCCATTCGACCCGGTCAGTTTCTACCTCAGCAGCCTTCAAAGCTAGGATTCCTCTGGATGACATTTGTTCAGCAGCCACTTGGGCTTCATCTCATACCTTTATTTCTCATTACAAGCTGGATATCACATCTAGAGGTAGAGCATCCTTTGGCTCCGCGGTGCTCCGGAATATCCTTCCATGACGGCCGCCCAAGATTCAGGTAGCTGGGGACTCTGTCCCACAGGTTGCTGACAAATGAATCTCCTACTTCAGATTTAGAAGTTATGTACTTACCATAACGTTCCATCTGAGTAGGTGGATTCATTTGTCTGCAACCATCCCGCCCTCCTATCCCCCTGGCCTTGTCAGTTTCCTGCATAGAATGTGTTACCCATTTCTAGGGTATTTTGATACAGGGCAAACTCGATCTGAGGTCATGTAGGGAGAGCAGGGCATTATGGGTGAGGGGAGGAGCTAAGAGCTCGGATCCATAGCTGGATAAACCATGCCGGTTCGGATCCGTAACCCACAGGTTGCAGACAAATTAATCCACCTACTCAGATGGAACGTTATGGTAAGTACATAACTTCTAATTTTCTATATGCATTCCCACCCTTCCCTCTCATTCAAAACGTCCTCCTGAAGATCAGGAAGGTCAAACCCAAAATCTTGCTGGTGACTCCCTACTCTCACTAGCCAAGGGCAGTTGCCACAAGTTACCCACAAGGTGGAGCTACTCACACCCAAAGGGATCTCTCATTCACCCTCACCTACAGATGTTAGGTCTAACACACTGGGTGATAAATTTTTAATTCCTTTCAGACACCACTACTCTGAGGACATGCTTTTAGTTCTGAGGTAGGCCATGAAACCTGCTACAGGGAGATCTTACATGTCAAAAATGGGAAAGATTCTCCAAATGGTGTCTCCATAGGCACAGGGGTCCTTTTCAAGCTGTTACCCGTCTATTCTTTACTTATGTGTGTGAAATTATCATGGCTGGCCTTATATACTCCTCAGTGAAAGTCCCAACTATCTGCAATTTCTGCCTGCTTACCACTAGAACCCCTCTACTAGCCAGGCTAGATGTTAAATTATTCCTGAAAGGGGACTTGTGCATCAGACCACCAAGAAAACCTGTCCCACCTCCTTGGGACCTAAACTTCATCCTGGAAAACTCACTCTGCCTCCATTCGAACCAGTCAGTGCTGCAACACTCCAAATGTGCACATGGAAGAACGTACTGCTGGTGGCTCTTACCTCTGGAAGAAGGGTGTCAGAGTTACAAGCTCTCATGGCCTGTTTACCCTACACTACTTTCCAGAAAGATACGGTGACCCTATGCACTGAGCCTTCCTTCATGCCAAAGTTGGTCAACGAACTGTCCTTAAACCAATCCATTCACTTGCCCACCTTCTTCCTCTCTCCCACTAATGACAGTGAGAGGATACTCCATTCCCTGGATGTGCACAGACAACTAAGGTTTTATTTAGACAAAAGTGAGTCCATCAGAAAATCCATCCAACTCTTGTATCCTTCCACCCCAGACCCCTGGGCAAGACAGTCTCCAAACAAACCATTTCCTGCTGGATCAGAAAAACTGTCTGCTTCTGGTAGTCCCACCATGGCAAGGACCTACTCCAGGGAGTAAGAGCTGGTCTGTATTAGAACATCGAATATTTAACAGTTCGAATCACTAAAGGTCGACCTTTAGTGATCGAACTGTTAAAACATCGAATGTTCACAAAAAAAAAAATAAAAACAACAACAACAAAAAAACTAAATGGTGTAGGCAACCACCCCCCCCCTTACTTAAATATACCAACTCCGAGATCGCACAATATTGAAGTAAACGGAAATCTCCCCTTATGGAGATTTCAGTTTACTTGTTCAATGTTATGCAGGTTCACTATTCTTGTGTCGACAATGTCAGATTCGACATTGTCGGCTTTTGAGAATTTAATATGGACCCGTAAGAGCTCATTCTACCAGGGCCTTGGTGTCCTCCAAAGCCTTCCTCAAATGCCTGGACACAGCCTCCATTCTGGAAGCAGCTATCTAGTCCACCATACACACTTTCACCAGACAATACAAATTGGACCACGTCTCCAGAGCCAGGCCAGGGTTTGCTAAGGCAGTCCTGCAGGGCTTTCCGGCATCCACCCTTCTTTCTAACTAAGCTCTCCCACACTAAGAATACTACAACATAAGAATAGAAGGATATAGAACAGTTGTGTAAAATCTTAGCATAACCACAGATGTACTTCTCTTCCATGTTGCAGTATTCCTTCCCCCCATCTATCCCCCTTTTTCCTATTGACCTCTCTAAAGGGCACCCTGGGGCACTCCCTAGACCATAGTCAGACTAGCTAGCAAATGGCACTTTGCACCTCTTGTTGACATCTTTTTGTTCTCTCTACTGGACTTTCCAACTGGGCATTTAAGGTCTGAGGTCTTTGCGTGCAAATGTCACATTTAAGGTCCCTGGTTTATGGCCCTACGTGTGACGTCCCACTCACCTACAGCAGTCAAGCTTAAGCTTTTGTATAGGAGCCGACGTTCAGTTTACCTGAGGTGGGGAGTCCCACACTAAGAATACTGCAACATGGAAGAGAAGGCATATATGGTTATGGTAAGATTTTACACAACTATTCTTTTTTAAGCCAAATGTTGTAATCTAGATATTCACCCTTGTCAAATAAAGAGAAAATATTCTAATTTTACATATAATATAATTGAGGCACTTTCACATCCCACCCTCATCCCAGCAATCCTTGATGAAAGCATATGTACATTAAATTTGCTTTGTCCAGCCTTTTTTCTCTTGTTATGCTGTAAAAGCTATATTTCTTACAACCAAAAAAATACTTGTTTTATTTTAATATCTTTAACACATACAACACTGGAAAGAGTCCTCCACATTTAAAATACCACTGACAACACATTATATTAAACTGTTTTACTGTATATAACATGCAGTTTATATCATAAAATGTTTTATGTAAATACTATTAGTATATAGTCAACTTTCCTCACTTGTCTAGAGGAAAACAGTTTTTAGTACTTAATAAGTAAGCAGCTATCCAGGCATGTCTAAGGGTAAGCTCCCGGTGTTTTCTCCTGTCTACCTGATGAATCTGGGCATCTTGGGGCAATGCAGCAATTGCCTCATGTACACAGACAACCCTCTCCTCCTACCACCCAACACTAAACCTGTGAGAGATGCACTTATGTAGCCAAACTGGAAGCAAACCTCTCTTCACCCAAGACTGGACTAGACAGTCAAGCGGAGAAGGTAAACACTTGCACCACACCACACTCATCACATAGTCCCTCAAAACCTACACCACCAAAACACACACATAGAAACAAAAACACACACCTACATTCACGGAGCCTCTCAATAAAAATCTGCCCAAGCAACAGGGACCTCCAAAGCAGAAATGCAAGGCATAACAACGTACCCAACACTCTAGCCATGGGTGACTCTATAGTCAGGCACACTGATGTTCCACTCACCAGGCTAAACAAGGAGAAAGTTATTGTCAGCTGCTTGTCGGGTGCCAGGATCTGCCATATAACGCACACACTCAGGTCACTCCACAACATGTACAAATATGACTATGTCATTGTCTATGTTGGTGTGAATGACCTGAGACCTACCTCCCTGGACTACATAAAAAGAGACATGGAGGAGAGCTGTCTGATCTTGTAGCCCAGGCAGGTATGACCCTAGCCCAGAGTAGCATCCTGCCATCACCCAGAAGGATACCACAGTAGAAGGACAAAATGATTGACTTCAACAAATGGCTAAGCTTCTGATGTCATTCTAAGGGGACCAGTATCTGTCTGCCTGGGATAACATGATCGATAGACCACGATGCTTTACCAGAGATGGCCTGCACCTGTCGCCCTTGTGATTCCAGATACTGGCTAAGGCTCTTGCCACCTCTATAGTGCCTTTTTTTAGGCAAGGTTCAAATGACAAATTCACCACCGTAACAGGTACAAGCAAGCAAAATCTAAGGGTAATGCTACTCAATTCTAGAAGTCTAAACTTCAAAATGCACTCACTCGAGGCACTCCTTAAAATGGAGAACATCGACATCTGTGCAGTGACAAAGACCTGGTTCAAGGCTCCAGAGAGCTCCCCTGCATTACCAGGCTATAATTCATACCACACCTTTCGGCCACCTAACCTGGACCAAAACATTAAAGGCGGAGGCGTGTCCATATTCTTTAAGGATATCCACACCTCCAGGCTAGTTGCTTAGCATAATGCATCCAAGATTATCCAAGTGCAACTAACTCTGGGCAAGACCGCAATCCAAATTGTAGCTTGCTACAGATCCCCCACCATGCCCCTGGATTCCCAGTCCTCATTTCTTGATACACTGGAAAATATTAGGGTACAACCTAACACCCTAATAATGGGCAATTTCAACTACCCCACCATTAACTGGGAAAACTACTCATGTACCAACTCTTTTGCTCAGCGTTTTCTGGAACTCATAAATTCCATTGCCTTGGATCAACTTATCCACACCCCCACTAGGGACAGCAGTATCCTAGATGTGGTCATTGCCAACATGGGCAACCGGTGTTCCACACCAGAGGTCAATTCCTCGTTGGTCAGATCTGACCACAAGCTAATCACCCTAGACATCCACATCCCGCCCCACCCCCCATTAGGGAAACCAGTGTATTTGCTAGCCAGTAACTGAATTTTACAGAAAAAAAAATTACAGTGGCACTCCTTTTTCTCAGTTTCTAATTTTCACACTTGGAGAGCTGGAGTTGATCAGTGTGTAGCCATCTTGGAAGTCTAGCTATTACCTTTTGTTATTCCCACCACAGCAAATCTAAGTCATTTAGAGACAAGGCTGACTCTACTAAAGCCTTTTCTTAATCTGTGGCTTTTCGGAAAGGATTGGTCTTTATAAGTATTCTAGAAGTAGTAACATAGTTCTCTGTACATCCTTTAGCAAAGCATTTTAAGCCAGATTTCTTCTCAAGGTCCAGATAAGGCTTTGTATGACCATTCTCCAGGAGCTCCTGACCCCTTTCTTTTCCACCTCCCAGTTGTTCTAAGTTGTGGTAATCCACCCATATAGCTTATGTTACTACAGCAGTGATCAATATGATGAACATAGTACAGTTGTGTAAGTAAACTTACCATAACAGTCAATGTTCAAATGATTACTCCTGTTCTAGCTACTCCTTCTCTGTCCCCCTTGTTTTTTGATGCAAGGGTGTGGACATCTGTTTTTTTCCCTAGCAATGTCCTGTCAGGGCTTAGGCTGACTCTCGCAGTTGGTATTAAAGCTCTGAAGGCCTTGGTGCCCAAAACCTATATCTTAGCCAGCTCAGCTTAAACTGCCTAATGGTTTAGATGCATGGAAAGTGCCCTGACTCTTTGGAAGATGGATAGCTGTTATATCCTAGCAAGACATAATCTGTATAGTTTAGCGTACTTCAGCAGTGATCATTTGAACACCTAAAGTTATGGTAAGTTTCTTACACAACTGCACTTTTTATGGAGTTGTCTTTCACGCTCCATAAATCAAAGCACCCTCTCTTTCTCTTAGTAAATGTAATTCATATGAATGGATAGGTAACCTTAAATATCCCCTCATTTTAGCACTCCTGTCCCTCATGGATAGGGGAAACCTGTAAATATCCTAATATAACTTTGTTCTGCCCATCTCTGAGTTATTTGTACGCAAAATATTATTAATATAAAGTTTATCATTGGAATGTAAGGTTGGACTTCTTAAGACACTCATAGATCTAAAGCTTCATAAGTACTTATGAACCTATGGGGGCTTCCCTTTTGATTGATTATACATTACAGTTTTCATCTCATCTATTCCTGTCTTAGCCATTAATTGTTGAGCTCCATCTTCCGCTTACTTTGATATTAAGTCTTCAATAAATATTTGCATTTGTGCCTTTTCTTCATTTCGCATTTCCTCTGCTTTATACAGATTATCCTAAGATTTTGGAAATATCTGTAATATCTGTTTAGGATCTGGGGTTATTTTTCTTGTCTTAGGTTAATATGTTTTTTGTCTGAGTTGTTGTAATAAGTCTTTGAGCTCTAGAAGTAATTTCTCAATGACAACCCTTTTAAACTCATCATGTTATCCAAATACTCCCTTATTTTTCCTTTAGCAGTCAGCAATGCTTCCTGTTCTTCTGATTTGAGGGTCACAGTCTTTTTCAAAACTTTAACATTTGACGATAACTCTAAATAATTCCCATTTCAGTTTCCCTTATCACTTTCCTTCTGATGTCTTCCATATTGTAAGCTCCATTTTAGCCAACTCCCTAGCTGTCCCTTCTGAAGATGTTTTGCAGTCCATAACTCTCTAAGCATTTCTGCTGTGCATTCCTCAAAATTCCGCTCTTTATAAAAATGAGTTAATGCACCAGTGTCTTTTTTACTTCATTTTTACTGTATCTTTATCTTAATCTTTTTGTCACATGATCAGAAATAGTTATTGTGTGTTTCAAAGCTTTCAGTTAACAACAGTGCACCTGTGAAATGTAATTTCTGTCCAGTCTTACCCAGTTATTGTTCCTTTGGAAGTAATGTGTAAAGTCTTGTCTTCATTCTTGCTATTGGTTTCCCATCTTTCATTCCAAATATTCTCATATATTTCTTAACAAAATCTACTCTTTTGTAATATTTCCCTTCCAGGTTTCACTTGATACATCCTTACTATCGCAAATCAAGTTCCAATCCCTACCGATAAATAATATTGCCTGCTGAAAACTAGTTATTTCTCCCAAAACCGCTTAAGCTTCATAGTAGTAGTTTTAGATGGAATGTAAACACATGCCTGTGTTATGCTTTTTCTCTGCCAATAACCCTTTATTACCACCATTCTACCATTCTTGTCCTTCTTCTGTAGCTACAGCAGCCTCACTTTTTCCTTTGTCCCTGATACTCTGCTGAATATGCAATCTGAAATCCTTTCTCTGTCATCTTCACGTATGCATTTCTATTCAAATGCGCATCTGTAACATTGCTTTATGTAACCTACACATCTTAGTATAATTCAGTATTCTTTACTGTTTGTCTGTACCTTCAATGCCATTGAGATTTCCTGATAAAATTGAAAAGGCAGTCATTATGATAAACTATTACATTCATTCATTCTGTTTGATTTTTTTTAATATATGATCTGAAGTAGTTTACTTCATTTAGTCTTCAGCCTGTGGGTTACAGATCTGTATGGGATCTGAGCCGGCAACTTTTGCTAGCATCAACTCCGAGCTCCAGACTCCTCCCTTTACCCACAACACACCTCCACTGCCTTCCAGCACCAGATCTTGTTTGCTGCGATTTACTTCCCATCGTATCAACTGAGCTCCAGCTAGCAGTGGGTTATTAAACTTTCTGTGAGTAAAAAAAAATTTTTTTTATCAGATTAGGTTAGTATAGGTACCCCCCCCCATTGCTTTGGAGTCGAGTGTTATTGATTTTAGGTAGTTAGAGTAACTTGTTCTGTGGTGCCCCTCCCCCTTCAGTGTTTTCTATAGACTAGTGTGGTGAGTGGGTGTGTGTGATCACTTAGAAAGGATTTGCCTGTCTTTTTTCAAGGTTTTCTTTCTAACTTTAACATGGCTGAAAAGCTTGTTTTCAAGCACTGCACATAGTGTGGCCATAAGCCGTCCCCAGCGGATGGCCACACTCTGTGTGTTATGTGCTTGGGTGTGGCCCATCTTAGTGTGGATTGGGGCATTTGTGCGGGCTATAACCCCCGTGCCCTAAAGGATGGGAAGGCCAAGTTGCCCCTCAAAGGTCTTCTTCCTCCTTCCGACTCTCTTTCCTTGTCTTCGGCTTCAGTCATAGTAGCTGCTGTGGCTGCCTCTCCCTTCTCTCTTCCTCTGGTTTCCCCTCCCTCCCCTCTTCCTCTGGCTTCCCCTCCCTCCCAGGCTGGGACTCAGACTCCTGTATCTAAGCCTGTGGTAGTGGAGCAGAAGAGAGGTAGAGAAGGAGAGATAGTTGAAGACGAGGGAAAAGAGGAAGAGATCCCCGGACCTCACTTCACCCAGCAAAACTCCACAGACCCATGACTCCCCTCAGCTCCAATCTCCGAGGTTCTCCCCAGAGCTGAGGAGACATGTCCTACATCTCGGGCCTCGGTACCCTGACCTGCCAGATCGGAGTCTGTGGCCTCGTCACGGTCAACCCACTCCTTATCGCACATGGATCTGGATAAGATGATGAGGCGCTTTATCCGTATACAGATCCAGATCCTTCTGGAGGGAGGAGCTCACTTCCTTTCTTTCAACCCATTTCTCCTTCTCCGATCCTACCTTCGGCTTCGGAGTACTCGGATCCGAGGTTGGATTTGGTCAGAGGGTCGGCGCCGACGATACCTGTTTCCTCAATGCCGACAGCTGCCTGGAGCATTTCGGATCTGACCAGCTCGGATCCAAGCTGCCTCTCAGAGCCGGAGCTTGGGTGTCAGATCCAAGGGAGTGGAGCCTTGTCCATCGGCTCTGACTTTGTCAGGCCAGGTTCCCTCCCTCGGAGCTCTGTCCACCTTGGGCCCGGCTCCCGTTATCGCATCGGACCTGGGGAGACTGGCCTCCTTATTGGTTTCCCAGGAGGTTCGCTCTCCTTCAGTGTTTGATGTGATAGAAAGGGTCCTGTTCGTCAGATGAAGACCCCTGACTGCCCCCTCGGACTCCTCACAGACCCCCTCGGCTCTGTCTACGGTCCTCATGATCTTATTAGAGGGGCAGCCCGTGCGCAAAGACCCCCAGATGGTTCCCCGAGGAACAAATGGCTTGCGAGCGCACCCCGGAGAGCCCCATCGGAGATGTGCCTTGCAAGCATAGGTGCAAGAGGAGGCACTTGGACTACCCCTAGTCCCTCTCCGAGGACACGGATTTAGATGATGGAGAGGGTTTCCCAAGATCACCTCCTGGGGCTGTCTCCTTTGGAGACATCATGGAGATCCTGTGCCAGCGGGGAGGTTGGTCTGCCCCCAAACCCTGTTCTGATGAGTCTGTGTTCCTGGAGGTTTTCAGCATGGGCTCATCTACTTCCTGGGTGTCCCTTCCTGTGGATCCTTTGGTGGATTTGGTCACCTCGCGGGCATGGAAGGAACCGGACACCGTGGAGCCTATCCCAAAGTGACCCGATAAAATCTTAAGCCTCCCCATTGATAGACCATCCTGGAATAAAGGTTCCCCCATGGACGCCATGGTGGTAGCAGCAGCCACTAAGAAGGAACTTGCCCATGAGAATTCCCCAGTCCACCCTCCTGACCGATAGCCATGGATGATGGACCACCTAGGGAAGCAGGTGTACGCTTCAGCTACCTTTTCGATTAGGGCACTGAATTATTTGGCCCATGTCATTAGACTCCAATGTGACCTAGTAAAGGAGCTGGAGGAGTCTTCCCCCAATTCCATGTTACAGGAGGACAAGGCTTCATTCTCTGCGAGGATGGCCACTCTAAAAGCGGTATCAAATACATCCATGCGACTCCTCTCCCATGCTATGGAAGGAGCGACTAGGGCAGCTGGGTCCGGCGTGTCCATGAGGCGTAATGCCTGGCTCAGGTTATGTCAGTTTTCCAAACCCTTCAAGGTGCTGTTTGCCAATGCCCCTTATGATGGTTCTACACTTTTCAGTAAGACCGTCCAGGAGACATTAGTCCAGAGTGAGAAGGACTGGAAGACACTGTCTGCTGTTGGGATCCGCTTCTCTAACCCTCAAAGGTCCTTTTCTCAGAACCAGAGAGGGCAAAAGAAGATGTGGTTCCAGAAGCCTCCTTATTCCCGGAACACTCAGGGCTCTTCTTCACCCAGAGGGGGGCAGAATGGATGCTGGCCCAAAGGCAGAGGGGGTCTGTGGAGCTTTGGGTCTCAAGAAACTTTCTCGGACGGACCTAGGCAGCAACCCTAAGGGGTTGACCGACAGCTCTACTCTAGAGGCAGCCAGTGGATTATTGTCCTTGCACCCAGTGGCATGGGAGTCCATAACAACGGACTGCTGGGTGCTGCAAATCATATCCAGAGGATACTCTATCCCCTTTGTGGGTTTCCCCATATCTCCCAGATACCTCCCGGACTTACCACCCACACAAAGGGAAGCAGCAGCACAGGAAATTTCCAAGCCGCTAGTAAAATGAGCCATCAAAACCGTCCCCCCAGACCAGTCCAGATCAGGCTTCTAATCCAGGTTCTTTTTGGTGCCAAAGAAAACGGTGGACTTAAGGCCCATTCTGGACCTCCCTACCCTGAACCCGTCAGTTGCCAAAGAGAAGTTCCGGATAGTCATGCTACAGTCCATCCAGGTTCCTGCAAGAGAGCGACTAGATGTGCTTGTTAGATCTCCAGGATGCTTACTATCATATAAAAATGCACAGAAGCTCCAGGAGGTTCCTCCACTTCTGGCAAGGAGTCAGTCTTTACCAATTTCAAGCCCTACCCATTGGTCTCACCACAGCCCTCAGGGTGTTTAACAAAGTGATGGTGGTTGTGGCGGCTCACCTGAGGCTTCAGGGCATTCAGGTCTATCCGTACCTGGACGATTGGCTCCTCACTGCTCCCACCAGGCATCTACTTTCCCAAACCAGGGATTATTTCCTGACACTTGCCCTGCATTTGGGGATCACAATCAACACATCCAAATCTCTCCTAGAGCCTGTACAGGTGATAGACTACATTGGTGCCAGGATAGATTCTCTTCAGTGCAAAATATTCCTGACCTCGGAGAGAGTTCAAAACTTGAGGATGCATGTCTCCCTGATCTACCGTTCACATCTTCCAGCGGCGGAATCGGTGTTGAGGGCCCTAGGCTCGATGGCGGCGACCATAACTCTTCTCCCATGTACTCTGTTACACATGCGGATTCTTCAATGGTCCCTGTTGGAACTGCCATTGACTTATCCTGTTCAACTCAGTCAATTGTGTCGGTCGTCCCTCATATGGTGGATGAGCTCTCCAGACATTTTGGAGGGACGACCCTTTGTTCCAGCCCTGGGCCAAACCACAGTGACCACGGATGCCTCCCAACTCGGGTGGGGGGGCATTGTTCGGGCAGGACAGTCCAAGGCCTGTGGTCCCCCATAGAGACCAGCTTGCGTATCAGTTTCCTAGAGATGAGGATTGTCCTTCTAACATTGCAGGCCCTTCATGCCTTTCTTCCTCTGGGGATGATTGCCATTCAGTCAGACAACATGTCAGTAGTCTGGTATATCAACAAACAGGGAGGGACCAGATCTTACCCCCTTTGTCGCGAGGCCATGAGAATATGGGAATGGGAGATCTCCACTGTTTGCTTTCTCATTGCAACGCACATTCCAGGACGGTCCAACATTCTAGCGGACAGGCTAAGTCGGACCATTCTGATGCCTTACGAGTGGTCTCAGAATCTATCAGTAGCAGAACAGATCTTCAGCGAGTGGGGTCAATCTTGCTGCGATCTCTTCGCATCTCCTTCCAGTGTGAAGTGCAGCAGGTTTTTCACTCTGAAGCCCCTGCTGGGGAGTCCCCCAAAGATGCTCTAGTTCATGGTTGGCCTCCCGGTCTTCTGTATGCTTACCCGCCAGTATCTCTTGTTCCGAGGTTTCTGCAGAAAGCTCGTTGACTGGGGAACAAAGTGTTCCTCATTGCCCCATTCTGGCCTCGCCAGGTATGGTTTCACTTCCTTTGGTTTCACTTTCTGGCTCCACCTTGGATCCTAGATCCTATTCAGGATCTAATTTCACACTCTTACGGGGTGCCTCGTCCGAGTCTGGACAGCCAGAAGCTCACGACTTGGCTGCTCCAGTTCCCATAATTGCCAGGACTCCCGGACTTTCTTCCTCAGATCTGTTTTGGTAACTGCTCATAAGTCTTCGACCACAAAGGTTTATCACAGCAAGTGGAAATGTTTTTCTTTCTGGGCCTCTCAAAGGAGTTTAGACCCTTTCACAGCTCCGATTTCTGCTATTCTTGATTTTCTAGCTGATATTTTCCTGCACGGTGCTAGTTCGTCTACTATCAAAGTTCAGCTGGCTGCCATTTCTCATTTTCATGTGGGCGAGAATTCTGCCTCCTTAGTCTCTTTCAGACTGTGTAAAGCCTTTATCAAAGGCACCTTTTTGTTACACCCCCCGGTCAAGGATCCTGTTCCCCTATGGGACTTTACTATGGTTCTTCAAGCTTTTGTCGCTCTGCCTTTCGAGCCTGCTACAACTGCAGATCTGAGATTTTTATCTTGGAAAACAGCTTTTCTGGTGGCTATAACCTCTGCAAGAAGGGTTTCAGAATTACAGGCCTTCTCCATCAAAATTCCATATATGATTTTTCACAAAGACAGGGTTTCCCTTCAGACCAATCCATCCTTTCTTCCTAAGGTGGCATCACCAGTCAGTATCAATCAGACTATCAATTTGCCTGTGTTTTTTCCTAATTTTATGAACAAGATGGAATACAAACTCCACATGTTGGATGTTCATAGACAGTTATGATTCTATTTACACAGGACAAAAAATTTCCGTAAATCTGATCAGTTGTTTGTTTCCTTTTATAAACCCCTTTTGGGGAAACCTGTCTCCAAGGTCACTGTAGCTAGATGGATTTCTTCATGCATCCTACAAGTCTATAAGGACAGAGGCATATCTCCTCTAGGTCAGGTAAAGGCTTATTCCACTAGGTCCATGTCTATGTCTTCGGCCTTTTGGTCTAGAATGTCTTTGGATGATATTTGTTCTGCATCTACTTGGTCCTCATCTCATATGTTTATTTCTCATTACAAATTAGATTTGACTTCCAGAAGAAGAGCATCCTTTGGTTCCACGGTGCTCCGGAATATCCTTCCATGAGGGCCTCCCAGGAGTTTTAGAAGCTGGGGACTCTGTCCCACAAGTTGAAGACCAAATGAAGTAAACTGCTTCAGATAAAGAAGTTATGTACTCACCATAATGTTCCATCTGAGTAGTTGTACTTCATTTGTCTTCAGCCGTCCCTCCTTCCTTCCCCTGGACCTTGGCACATGATCAGCCTACGGGCTGCAGTATAGGTCACAAGTGTATTTATCAGGTCGGGTTCTCAGTATAAGTTCAGCAAACTCGATCTGGGGATGGAAGGCAGTAGAGGTGTATTATGGGTAAGCAGAAGAGTCTGGAGCTCAGAGCTTATGCTAGCAAAAGTTGCCGGCTCAGATCCAATATGGATCTGTAACCCACAAGTTGAAGACAAATGAAGTACATCTACTCAGATGGAACATTATGGTGAGTACATAACTTCTTTTTTCTAACTTGCCACTTATTCTTGTGCCCATTGTTGTTTGTTAGGCTAATCCTGTGTATATTTGCTGCTGCTTCTTTTATTTATTTATTTTTTGAACCCATGTCACATTTTCCCTGGCTTTTTGCTTCATTAAAAAACACTTAATCCCCTCTTAACTCTCAACAAACATACAAAACTATATACACTTTCCTTAAAGTGAAGATGTTCAATATTAGAGTAGTCTAAGATTTTGGGGGGTTATCATGAAAAGATATGACCAGGCATGCATGTCATCAAACTCTCTAACTGCCAGGATCCTGAGCAGAGTTCTATATGTAAAGCAATTATTACACCAAATGTTTAAGAGCTTTCTTGACACCAGGTGGACCGCTTGTGTGGTCTTCATTTAACTGATAGTTCTTCCACTATTTTATTTATCTAAGGAGAGCTACTGTTTTTCTTTCTGTGAAGCTAATGCTATTTATGTTATAGTAACTTATTTTGTTTGGACAGTCATTCTGTATTAGAAGATTTTATTACTTTGAATGCTTGTGAAAAAAAATTGTTTAAATCTGCTTTTTTAACTTTTTCTAATATTCTTCTGTAGAATTTATGTTTTAAGGGCAGGTCTTGTTGCTTTTGGGGACTGTCAGGGTATTTTTTTATTTTTATTTTTTTATCTCAAAAACTAACTTTTTATCCAGCACTGAGTTCACCAATTATAAACTTCTCTAACTATCTTTAAGACTTTCTTAGTGAATGGACCTATGGTACAGTTACCTTGCTCCTCAGTTCTTCCTTCCCCTGTCTGCAAGAAGAAGAAGAAAGTTGTCAGGGAGTCTTTAGGTGTCAGGTTCGCTCCATTTTTTTCCTCAGTTACAGATGGATCACTATTATGGCCAGATTTGGTTCCTTGGACCACTTATTGTTTTCCTTCTGGTGTAGCACATACAGTCACCAAGGACCAGTGCATAGACATGTCCTGTGGGGATGTAGGTTGCCCTTTGCAGGCAAGGGAGAACCACTCTTGTCAGTCTCATGGTAAGGGGCGTTAGGGAAAGAGAGCCTTAGCCACAGGGTATTGTGCCTGCTTTGGGTTGACCCTTTTCCCGGGAGGTTCCAAGGAAAAAAAAAAACAAAAATTCAAAGAAAATGTGGCTTCTTCTGTTTCTCTTTCAATGGATAGGGAAGATTTGCTAGGGAATTAATTTCTATTTTTTCTTTACCAAAGAAAACAAAGAGTTACTTCTCTTTCTATCTCCGGTCTTCAGTCAGAAAAGCTGGGATTGAAGGGAGAATATTTTTGCTTCAGGATTTTCTTCAGAACTTAAGATTCTGATTCTGTTCTGAGGGAAGTATTTCTTCAGATTTACCTTCAGTAGACCTTTCTTTTTCTGAAACTTTATCTAACAGGCAAGTAAAAGTTGTCCTTCCACCTCAGCTCACATTTTCAAAATGCAAGTTAAGCAGCAGTGTCAAAAAAAAAAAAGAGGATTTTAAAAACCAATGGCTAGTAAGCTGTAAAAAGAAAGGGAAACTGATCATCATTGATAGAAGGAAAACCATGTGTGTTCATTATGATTGCTGTTACAGTAGTACTAACTACTGGAACTTCTCCAGGGAGCAAGGACTTTGGGAGGCATACTCACTGTACACACTTCAGCACAGTGTTTGTGGTGGACAGGTAGCACAACCAGACACTAGGATGCAGGGGAGAAAGCTAAAGGCAAGGGTGCTGGAACCACAGGACAAAGAAGGGGGGGGGTGAGCGCCCTCCCACTTTTATAATTGCAGCAGGGCCAACAATTTAAATGAAAACAAAAAAAAAAAGCTTCTTCTCGAATTGGAGGTAACGTCTTCTCCTTTAAGGAGGACCATGCGTGCGCCAATGTGGATGTAAACCTATTTTGCACTCACACGTGGAATTTTCCATTGAGGGAGAACATAAGTAAGTTTTGTGTGTATGTGTGTGTGTGTGTGTGTGTGTGTGTGTGTGTGTAAGCGGTTTTGTTCGTTTCTGTATGAGAGAGAAAGTGTGTGTGTGTGTGTGTGTGTGTGTGTGTGTGTGTGTGTGTGTCTGTGTGTATGTGTGTAATTTGAACTAGCCGTTCTGTTTGTTTGAGAGGTAATGTGCGTAGGTGTGTGTGTTAGTTACTGTGTGAGAGAGTAGGTGTGTGTGTGTGTGTGTTTTTGTGTGTGCATATGGAATTTAAACTAGCCATTTGTTGCTGTATGAAAGAGAAGGTATTTGTGTATGGCTATGTGAGAGAGTAGGTGTGTGTGTTGCTATGTGAGAGAATGTAGGTAGTTAGGGTTGTGTGTTTAACATACCCCTCAACTTTCCAGATTTAGCTTCATAGTTTTGGTCTGTTTCTCATAAAATGTGTGGTTTTCTGGCAGAAAATAACCCAAAAACGTTCTGGAACTCTCTTTCCTCTTTACTTAACCCAGGCTCTTTGCAAAATCCATCTCTCTCACCTCTAGCATGAACCCACAACAAATTGCCCGCAACTTCAGCAGTCATTTTATCACCAACATTCAAAAACTAATCAAGGATTCACCAAATAACTTGCAGGACACAACTATCTCCTTACCTGATAGCACCACCCTTACTACTTCATATTCTTCAAGCAATATTCATACAGCATCTTCCTTTATAATTTCACCAATACCTACCTCTCTTATATTTAAACTCCTAACCAAACTAAAACCCTGCTCTCTTTCAGCTGATAACATACCTCCTGAATATCTACAACTTGCAGCAGAAGCAATAGCATATCAAGTTAGCATCTTAATAAATCACTCCATTTCTGAATGCTGTGTCCCCCAGCTGTGGAGAAAATATGATCTGAAGTAGTTACTTCATTTGATCTGCAACCTGTGGTTAGTCGGATCCGACCTCGGATCCGAACTGGCAGCTTTCCAAGCTCCAAGATCCGAGCTCCTAGCTCCTCCCCCCTACCCATAATCCCTTACTACCAACCACATTACCTCAGATCATTTTTTGCCGTGGCTAAAGACAGTTCCTTCATAGTGAAGAGCTCCTGGCCTGGTGAGATTGTTCTATTTATAGACTTTTTTTGTTGGTTAAACTTGTGTGTGTGTGTTTTAAAATCAAACCCTTTAAAAAAAAAAAAAAAAAACTAATCTTCCCTTAGTTTAACTTTATCTCTCCCCCTCCCCCCTTAGTGTTTGGGTGTGTGTGTGAGAGAGCTTTATGGCTGAAAGTTCTAAGGCCATATTTTCAAAATGTACTCAGTGTGGCCACAAGCTTTCCCCAGCTGATGGCCACACTCAGTGCGTTTTGTGCCTGGGGGCAGCCCATCTATCGGAGGCCTGCCAGATATGTGCGGCCTTCAACCCCCGGTCACTCAGGGACAGGAAGAACAAGCTGATCCTGGTGGGAAAACTTCCCCAGGAATCAGCTTCTTCTTCCTCTCCCAGCCGGGTTCAAGCTATTCCTGTAGCTTCGGTGCCGGCTACTCCCTTAGCTGTACCCGGGACTCAACCTCCCTTATCAAGTACCAGCTCTGTGGAGTCTAGTGCTTCTTCCCACAGGGAGAAGAAGCATAAGGACAGAGAGGGTCACAGATCAAAAAGGCGGGCCGAGTCTCATCCCTCGGCTCCGCCTGAGAAAATTCTGAAGTCCCCAGTGAGGGTCTCCGGATCCTCGTCCTCTCGGCTTCATTCACCTTCTTTTTCTCCGGAGCCGGAGGAGGAGGATAGGTCTCCCTCGAAGTCTTCGAGGCAGCCCTCCTGGCCCGCCTCAACTGCCTCTTCGCGGTCTACACGGAGCATCTCCGAAGCAGACATGGATCGGATGATGCGAAGATTTCTGCAAACCCAGATGCAGATGGGGATGCTCTTGCCCCCCCCTTTGGGAGGGAGTGCAGCCCCCATTTTTGCCCCGATCGCTCTTCTCCGACCCGTTTTCGGGTCTCGGAGTTGTCGGATCCAGGCCCTTTCGGACCTGGGGATACGTCGGCGCCAATAGCGATTGTGTCTTCGACGCCGACTATACCTTCGAGCTTGTCGGATCTGAGCTCTCGGGGCCGAGGGTTGAGCATCGGATCTGAGGGGGTGGTTGTGTCTTCGGCGCTGATTGGGTCGGAGCACACCACTATCTCGGGTCCGGTTGCTTCGGCTCCGACCCCGATCCTATCCTCGGAGCCAGGGAGGTTACTTTCTCAGGCTGGGGACAGTGAATCTCCCTCGACTTTTGAGGTAGTGGAGAGGGTACTGTCGAGGTCATCCAGGTCCCCGACCGGGCCTTCGGATCCACCAGTGCCCCCACTGTATCAGGGTCTGTCTTCAATCATCCGTCCATCTGGACAGCCTGCCCAAGCCCTCCAGTTGGTTCCTATGGAGGAACACCACCCTGCGGACGAGCCCTCTTCGGACAGTCCCGCCGAAGAGGCGCCTCGGAAGCATCAGTGCAAAAGGAGGCACTTGGACTCCCCCGAGTCCATTACCACGGATACGGATTTAATGATACGGAGGGCTCCCCAAAGTCACCCCCTGAAGATGTCTCCATCGGAGACATCATGGAAATGTTGCGTATAAGAGGGGGGTGGTCTGCCCAAAAGCCCTCCCTGGACGAGTCTGTATTTCCGGAGGCCTTTGAGGCAGGCCCATCTACCTCCTGGGTGTCCCCCCCAGCCGACCCCTTAGTGGATCTAATTACCACCAGGGCTTGGAAGGAGCCCGACACCATGGAGCCTATCCCTAGATGCCCAGACAAGGTCCTCAGCCCTCCCACTGATAGACCTTCTTGGTCCAAAGGCACGCCAGTTGATGCTGTGTTGGTGGCGGCGGCCACTAGGAAAGAACTTGCCCAGGAAAGTTCTTCGGTCCATCCGCCGGACAAGGAGTCCCGGGCGTTGGACCATATTGGGAAGCGGATGTTTGCTTCAGCGACCTTTGCCATAAGGTCGCTGAACTACATGGCACACACCATTAGGCTACAGTGTGACTTAATTAAAGAATACGCTGCCGCTGCAGCCCCTCCGGAGTCCATGTCGGTCCCAGACAAAAAGGTTTTTGAGACTCGAATGGCCACTCTAAAGTCCATATCAAACACATCTATGCGGCTTCTTTCCCATGCCACGAAAGGAGCCGCTAGAGCTAGCAGAGCTGGAGTGGTCTTGCGACGTCACTCCTGGCTCCGCCTTTGTGACTTCACGGAACCCTTTAAGGCGTGCTTCGCGAACGCCCCTTATGATGGTTCGGCCTTATTTGGCTCAACAGTTCTCGACACGCTGGTCCAAAGCGAAAAGGATGGGAAGACGCTGTCGGCCGTTGGAGTCTGCTTCTCTAGCCCCCAAAGATCCTTCTCCAGGAATCAGAGGGGGCAAAAGAAGCTGTGGTTCCATAAATCTCAGCAATCCCGTCCTGCTGCGGACAACTCGTCCTCTAGAGGCAGAGGAGGACAAGGTGGACGCCGGCCCAGAGGCAGAGGGGGGCCGCGTAACTTCGGGTCTAGAGAAACTTTCTCGGACAGACCCGCGCAACAGCCCTGAGGGCTTGCCCGACTGTCCCTCTCTGGAGGCAGTTGGGGGGCGATTATCGGAGCACCTGTCAAACTGGGAGTCCATTACAAAGGATCGATGGGTGCTCCGGATTATATCCAGAGGTTACACTATACCGTTCACCCCCCCCCCCCAAACCCAAAGCTCTACCCGATGTTCCACCCCATCAGAGGGAGTCCGCAGCTCTGGAAATTTCAGAGTTGCTAAGAAAAAGAGCCATCCAGCCCATCCCCCCAGATCAGTCCGGGTTGGGTTATTACTCCAGGTTCTTCTTCGTGCCAAAGAAAACGGGGGACCTCAGACCCATCCTAGACCTCTCGTCCCTGAACCTGTTCATACCCAAGGAAAAGTTCCGGATGGTCACCCTCCAATCTATTCTCCCCCTTCTGCGGGAGAACGACTGGATGTGCTCGTTAGACCTCAAAGATGCGTACTACCATATACTAATGGACAGATGATCCAGGAGGTTCCTCCGCTTCAGGAGCCAGTCATTATCAGTTCAGGGTTCTTCCATTTGGCCTAACCTCAGCCCCCAGAGTGTTTACCAAAGTCATGGCAGTGTTTGCAGCCCACCTAAGACTCCAGGGTATTCAGGTGGTCCCTTACCTAGACGACTGGCTCCTCACCGCCCCCAACAGGCATCTACTGGTTGTGGCGAGAGATTACGCCCTCTCTCTGGCCTGTCATTTGGGCATTTCAGTGAATCTAAAGAAATCCTGCCTGTGCCCCACTCAAGCCCTAGAATTCATAGGGGCCAGGTTGGATACTCGGATCTCCAAAGTGGTTCTTACATCAGTCAGGCTGAACAATTTATCTCTCCAAGTCTTAGACATTCTTCGGAGCCCCGCTCCTCCAGCAGAATTAGTCCTGAGGGCGCTAGGGTCTATGTCAGCAGCGATCGGCCTTTCTCTTCATGCCCGTCTGCGAATGCGAATGTTACAGTGGACTCTCCAGGTCTAATGGTCGCTATCGGTCCATCCCTTTGACATGCCGATTCCCCTGAGCAGGGCATGCAGGGACTCCCTTCTTTGGTGGTTACAGGCTCAGGAACTCAAAGAAGGGAGACCTTTTGTGATTCCCCCAGTCAAAGCCACGTTGACCACGGACGCTTCCTGCCTCGGGTGGGGCGGGCATTACGCAGGCAAGTCCATCCAAGGCACGTGGACTCCTCTAGAAGCTGCATTGCATATCAACGTCCTAGAGATGAGGGCAGTGCTTTTGGCGTTGCAAGCTCTTCATCACCTTCTTCCTCTAGGGACTATTGCAATCCAGACGGACAACATGTCTGTTGTCTGGTATATAAACAAACAGGGAGGGACCAGATCTTACCCCCTGTGTCGAGAAGCCATGAGAGTGTGGGAATGGGCGATTTCCACCAACCACTTTCTGGTAGCAACGCACATTCCGGGATGGTCCAACATATTAGTGGACAAGTTAAGTCGGGTATTCCTCAGCCCTTACGAGTGGTCTCTGAATCCATCTGTCGCAAAGCAGATATTCCTCAAGTGGGGTCAACCTCGCTGCGACCTTTTCGCGTCTCCCCTAAACACAAAATGCAGCGATTACTTTGCGATAGTTCCCCCCAGAGGGGAATCCCCCAGGGACGCTCTGGTTCATGCTTGGCCACCCGGTCTCCTTTATGCGTATCCTCTTCTTCCTCTGATGAGGAAATTCATCCAGAAAGCCTGTCTGTTGGGGAGCAGAGTGATTCTCATAGCCCCATTTTGGCCTCGACAAATCTGGTTCCCCTTTCTGCAGTCTCACAGTGTGGCTCCCCCGTGGATTCTGGATCCCAGACCAGACCTAATCTCGCATCCGACGAGATGCCACACTCCGAACCTGGTCAACCTCAGGCTCACGGCTTGGTTGATCCAGTTCCGTTAATGGCTAGGACTCCCGGTATCTCGTCCCCTGTTAAGGCCATTCTGGTGGCAGCTCATAAGCCATCCACCAGAAAGCTCTACAACAGTAAATGGAAACGCTTTTCCATCTGGGCAAAGAATAAGGAATTGGATCCCTTTACGGTTCCTATTCCCACTATCCTGGACTTCCTGTCCCTTCTTTTTAGACAAGGAGCTAGTGCGTCCACGGTTAAGGTCCAGCTAGCAGCCATCTCTCATTATCACGTAGGGGATGGCATAGATTCTTTGGCGTCAGCAAAAATATGCAAGACCTTCTTAAAAGGCGTGTTTCTCTTAAAGTCCCCTGTTAAGCCGGCAGTTCCTCCATGGGATCTTACCTTGGTCTTACAAGCATTAACAAGACCACCTTTCGAGCCGGCGGCCTCAGTGCCATTAAAATTCTTATCTTGGAAAACGGCCTTTTTGGTCACTATTACTTCAGCCAAACGAGTCTCAGAATTGCAAGCTCTGTACATTAAGCATCCATACCTTATTTTTCACAAAGATAGAGTGGCCCTCAGGACTAATCCTTCCTTTCTGCCTAAGGTAGCCACAGAGGCTAACATTAATCAGTCAATTAACCTTCCTGTTTTCTTCCCAAATTTCCAAAAGAAGGGTGAATACACATTGCACAAATTGGATGTACACAGACAACTAAGTTTTTACTTGCATAGGACTAAAGATTTTCGCAAGTCAGACCAGTTGTTTGTTTCCTATGCTAAGTCAGCCATGGGCAAACCAATTTCTAAGGTGACAGTGGCAAATTGGATCTCTCAGTGTATTAGACAGGGATACACTTCATCTGGGAAGCCAGCTCCGGTTAGCGTGTGTGCGCATTCTACTAGATCTGTGGCTACCTCGACGGCTTTTTGGTCTAGAGTTCCGGTAGACGATATTTGTTCAGCAGCTACCTGGTCCTCTTCCCATACATTCATTTCTCATTACAAACTGGACATGATCTCCAGAAGTAGGGCTTCCTTTGGCTCCGCGGTGCTTTGGAATATCCTTCCGTAGGGACCACCCAGGGTCTTTAGGTAAGCTGGGGACTCTGTCCCACAGGTTGCAGATCAAATGAAGTAACTACTTCAGATAAAGAAGTTATGTACTCACCATAACGTTCCATCTGAGTAGATACTTCATTTGTCTGCAACCGACCCCCCCTGCCATCCCCCGAACCTCGGTAAGGTATTGTTCCTTTGGAGATTTTCTCCGTCTTTAGCCTATGGGGCAAAATAACCGATCTGAGGTAATGTGGTTGGTAGTAAGGGATTATGGGTAGGGGGAGTAGCTAGGAGCTCGGATCTTGGAGCTTGGAAAGCTGCTGGTTCGGATCCGAGGTCGGATCCGACTACCCACAGGTTGCAGACAAATGAAGTATCTACTCAGATGGAACGTTATGGTGAGTACATAACTTCTTTTTATAACTCCATTACATAAGGGTGGAAATTCACATAACCTCTCAAACTGTAGGCCTATCTCTATAGTCTCTCTTTTATCAAAAATTTTAGAAAAATGCATTCAGACTCAATTTCTGACGTATCTCTCTGAAAACAATCTACTTGCCCTCACCCAACATGGCTTTCGTCCTGGTCACAGCCCTACTACAGCCTTTCTCTCTTTTTCAGATACTGTAAATAAAACCATTGATGATTGCCTCTTCACTTCTGTCATCCTGTTGTATTTATCAAAGACTTTTGATACAGTATCACATACCAAAATAGACTACATGTATGATTCTCCAGGTTTCACTAAAATCTAACAGACAGTGAATTGTGTAGACTAATTGGAAGTGTACCATCCACGAGAATAAATTCACAGGAGCATAACAACCTTAAATATCCTCTGTAGTCAGTACTACTGTCTGAATACCACCACTATTACAACCCCCATCCTCAAATATGAACGATCCTTTTTAATAGGAAGCATTTCTGTATGTAGATATGATAGGGAATGCAGATCCTTAAACATGGCTACTTTCTTTCTGTATCTAATCCACCTGACACATGCATGCAAAGCTTTAGTATATGGTAATTCATTCACTACAGCTGTGGAGGTGGTCGCCAAAACCTCCGATACAATTTTACAAAGGTCTTTAATGGATTGGTGAGCACGTTTCTTTATTTGCTCACACACCTTACATACCTCAGTTTATAAAGGATCTGGCCCATGATAATGACCTGTACTTCTTTGTAATGTATGTCCACTAGAACTACTCTCTGTCACACATCGTCCCTTACATTTATCCCTTTGTTTTTTCACGCAACACTAATAGTACTTTTCACCAATGCATTTCTCCAGGTGATACTTATAGCCATCAACAAATAACATCTCCTTCTCTTTTTGACTTTTTTCAGTATTATAGCAATTTCCAGTAGTCCCTGGTGTATACTCCACAGTATCTGCATTAGCCGGCTGAAAACATAATTTTTTCATAGTAATTACCCCATATCATACTGCTGCATTATACAGTAAAGTTTTATAGACTTATACATAGCTGTCGATGTCATACTTACATTTGATTAACCAGCTTATGCTGTACAGTTCTGTATCCCTTAATAGTCAGCATCTAATCCACAACAACTTTAGCGTACATGCCGGTAACCTACTGACGTTTATATACAGTGACTACCATTAATGTCACAGTCTTAAAGTCGAATGTCCGAATTCCGAAGTCACCTACTCATTCGAAAAATGACATTTCGCACTTTTTAAATTCGAACAGTTGAATTCCTGCTGCACTCCTTTTGAGACCCAGACATTCAACTAATTGTGCTTCGGTTATATGGTGGTAAACCTTTTTTTTCTCTTAAGAAGTTCTTAAGCTTTTTCATTTCTTAAATAAGAATTACCACCACTTTTTCTTTCACTCACCAGGTCAGCAAAGTATCCTGTTTTTGAGCTTTGATCAATTTTGTGCTGTTCACTATTGAGGTGTGTTTCTTGTAACAGCAGTACTTGAGTATTACATTTATTCATGTATGTTAATATTTTTTGAGACTTCTGGTTGTTAGTCAACCTGTTACATTCCAGGTCATAAAGCTTAATATTTTGTATTTATTTAACATTTGTTTACTGGGAAACTCCGACTGGGACAGAGCCCATTTTAAGCAGAGGCCCGGGGAGAAACCCTCCAGATGTATGCCTTTGGAATGTCTTTGGAAAGTGGGAGGAAATCAGAGCACCCAGAGGAAACCCTTGCAATTGCAGGGAGGACATGCAGACTCTGCACAGAAGGCATTCCAGCTGATAATTGAACCAGAGAACCTCTTGCTGTGAGGCAGCAATCCTAACCGCTGCACCACTGTGTCGCCCATTAATTCTCATATTAATCATAAATTATTGTTTTTCCCCTTTGTGCTTTCTTTTCTTTTTCCCTACTGCTCCAATACTACTTGTTAACATGTCTGTAACTGCATCCTTTTTGCATACGTTGTCTCTGTGCTCCCACCCCCAATCCCCCAAAAATCTACCTCTTTTCCTAATCAGTATAAACTTGTACAAAGCACGCATCAGAATGCATTTCTCAAACTATTGAATCTGAGCTTTTGGTCGACAGTATTTTCATACTATAAGTAATTGTATTATATATGTATCTCATATTCTCTAATGCCCCCTGACCAACAAGGACAGATACCTTGAATTCTTCAGTTTGTTGCACCTTTGGATCCTCATTGACCCTCCAGTTTGTAGAGCAAAGCAGTACATATAAGGTTCACTGTACCTGCATCCCTTTTCTGCATGTCATTACAACTATTGATTTGATCCAAATCTATTGTCATTTAGTTCACCTACCTTGACCCTATTTTACTTTGTCTGCTATCCTTTCATGATAATCGCCTGTAATGTTGATTGTGGTAATTTCCCCAATCCTTAAGGAGCAAATGACACTTGTTTTTCGATGACTTCTAAAAAGATACCCCTTTCTCGCCCTTCAGACTGCCTATTACACATGCCATGTTTGTTAAGTAGTTTGCAGCAGTTAACCAGTAGGTTTCTACATTAGTAGTTATTCTTGCCCTCCTTAGCAAATTCCCCTCATATTCATTTCCTATCTGCAAGAGGACAGCTGGGAAAAAGAAAAAATAAGAGAATGTTCGGCTTTTTAACATGCCTGATTATATTTTATCATGTGTTCAAAATTCCTCAACATACTTTATTACAGTTGTCTTGTTTCTTATACTTATTCGTGTCCCCCTCCCTGACCTTTGTGTATTCTTTTGTAGTACTTTTTGTTTTTCCCTACCTTATATGCACTTAAGTCAAGCGATATACAACTACCCCTATTATGGAGGAATTCTCCCTCGTTGTATTTTTATTTACCACTTGTGTTACTTACTCCATTTAGGTAGATGAATCAGGAAGTCATTCAGAGAGTAAACATGGTCAGTATGTGGATATCATGTCAGTTATGCGCATTACTGCTTCCTCAGGCTGTCCTTTAGCTCCTGCACATCCCTTGTCCCTTCTTGCATTTTTCTTTGGAATATTGGGAAGGGCTGCATTGGTAGTATCTTGTATTTTCTTTCCTATGTTGTTTTTTGTCTCCAGATTCCAGTTCATAGAAATGATACCCCCTTCACCTCCATGAAGCTCCTCCTGCCTGCTTTGCAGATCTTGAGCAACTTGTTTTGGGTTGAAATAGGTTTCTAGTCCAGTGAGGTGTAAAAAAAAAACATATTTAGATGTGCTTGCTATAGAAGTTTAAACCTTAACTTCAGCTCTCTATATGCTTTTATTGCTGGAATGAACTTCTTTGTTCTCCTTCTCGTCTTATTGGATTAGTCGTTATTGATATAATTGTCCGACCTTCAGAGTGAGGCCCTTTCTCCATAATTTCAACATTTTGAAAGGTTTGAAACTTCTTTATTGGGATTCTTGGGATTCCTCTGGGGGGGGGGGGGGTGATATTTGGTGGGCTCAATCAATTTTAATATTATGCTGCGGGATACCTATCCATGTGCTTATATAATTCATCATATATTCTCCACAGTCCTTATCTTCTGCTAGTTCAGGCACTTGAGGTCATTTTGCCTGGTCTCTTGTTCCACTATTCTTTCTTTCAGCTGCTGTTCTGAAGCCTGTAGGGTTGTCAGTGAATCTGAGTGGGCTGTTAATATGTCTTCTATTTGTGAGAGTTTCTTGTTATTACTGGACACATAGTCAATCAGAGTTCGACTAATTTTTAGTAGTTCTGAATTTACTATATCCTTGGTGGTCAGGAGCTCTTTCACTGGCTTGTTACACATTTGCTGTCATGACCGGAAGTGCAAACCCCAGTGCATTCTTAGTATAAAAAGGGCATCCCCCCATGCCAACTTCAGTTGTTTCTTGTTGCAGTATGCCTTACTAAATGATTCAGATCAGCAGTGTCATTGGTCTGGCATTTTGGCCTCTGTCATTAGATTGGCAAACCGTCACTACACCATTGGGAACATTTTCTTTATTCCTATTTCATTATTGTTAGTTTATTGTTAAAATGTTAAGGTTGAATAACCTGTTCTTTAGGGTGTACACACGCCGGAAAAGCCTATTAAATGTGTATGTGATAGGCAAATTGCAGTTAACGGCTGTCATACATAGTGAGTCGTGTTTTTTACTGAAGCACAGTGCACTTAACTGTAGTAGTAGCCAGGGCTCTATTAGAACAACAGTAAGGAGATGGAAGCCCCTAGTGAGGAGATAAACATTTGACAGCATTAATAGAAGAATGGTGATCCAGAGGAAGCAGAGTGCAAGAAAATACTGCTGTTATTAGTGAGTCTTGATACAGAGAAAGCATTCAGCAAAGTAAGATGGGCTTTTTTGAGTAAGGTAGTGGAAGCATTTACATTCCTCATACAGTAATAAGGTTAATTACAAAGATGTATGAGGGATCGAGGGCAAAAATCAAACTGGGAGGGTTCCTCTCTGATAAGTTGTGTCTGAACAGAGGAACCAGGCAGGGATTGTCCTCTTTCCCCTTTGTTATTTGCATTGTATTTAGAACCACTGGCAAAGAAAATAAGGGTCTCAGAAATTCAAGGATATAATTGGTACTGTGTTCAAGAGAGGTTGCCATTATTTGCAGATGGTTTTATTTTGTACCTGATGGAACCAAAAAAGGACACATCAGTGTTGTGGTATATTTTGAGACCATTTTGATTTTTTGAGATATAAAATTAATGAAGATAAAACAAAGGTTATTGATATAAACTATGAAACCACACATGAATTAGTCTAGCAATATCCATGTTTATAGGGACATGATAAAATGAAATACTTGGGGATATGGATTAAAAAGGATTCTGTTATAGCAGCTAAGGATTTGTGAGAATAGACTAAAGAAAAGATAATATAAAGGATGAGAAACGGGAAGATGTTACTTATGGATATGGATAGCAAGCAGTAAAAATATTTTTAGTCCCTTTAGTTTTATACACAGGTCAGGCATATTTTTTATCAACCAGAGGAGAAGGTTTGGACAGTAATAAAGAGTTGAAGGATTCTGTTTGAGAGGGAAAGAGGGCAAGAGTCAAGTGGGATAAGTTAACCCTCTCAGTAGAACATGGAGGTTTAAGATGACCTGATTTAGGGGTATTTCAGATCTACATAGTTAAGTGTCTTACACATAATACATGCAGAAAGCTACAATTCAAAGTGAAGAGGGATGAAGAAGAAGCATGAGGGTAATTCAAAATTAAGAAAAGAATGAGATTTTGAATGCAGATCCTTAAGGAGAATAACAACAGTCTTATAGAATATTGTATTCATAAAGTATGCTGAGAACTAAGCCAACATGGGAATGGAGGAAGAGGGCAAAGGAACCAAGGTACTGGGAACAAATAATTAGAGAAAGAAAGGTAATAGAATGGGAAGAGGCCACGAAAACATTTGGATTGTAAGCTAGTGTTTGTCTTTCTTATCAGGGACTGATATCAGAATACAGACAAAGAGAAAGGGTAGGGGAATCCTAAATGAAAAACCTGGACCAGTTGAGTTTTTAATTGAATCTGGAACAGAAGCAGCTGTTAAAAGAGGGATAATTAGTAGGGCATATAAATATTGCACAATAACTATAGGAACCAATCAGAAGAGGTCAGAAAAGATTGGGAAGAGAGATTAGATATGTAATCCAGAAAGAAACAATGGGAGGACATATGTATGGCTGCCAAATATGCTACAAAATCTAGATGATTTACAATTTTTTCCTGGAATATTTGCATAGATACTTTTATATCCCAAGCATACTCCAAAGATTTTTTTCTGCAATTAGTTGGGAAAGAAAGAAGTAACTGGAAACTTATGTTTTCAAAGTATAATGAATTGGCAGATTTTAAGAATTCCCTACATAGTACTCGGTCAGCATATTTTAAAAATTCCCTACATAGTACTCTCTCAGGAATACTGGCTGAGCAGATTTTTTGAGGTGGGATACAGGATCTGAATTGTCTATACACAGTAATGCTTTTTTAAGTTTAATTCTGGTGGCTGCGAAAAAAGTAATTGCTAGAAAATGGAAATCAAAATCTAAACCAAATGTATATGAAGTATTGAATATCGTAACACAGATAAAAGAACAGGGAGTGGGATTTCTAGAAAAGGGTAGGAGTAAATTACTTAGAAAATATAAATTCTGAAAACAATACACGCAGAAAAATATTTTGGAGGAGGAGTGAGGTTTAAGAGGAAGCACGAGTAGTGATTTACGTAATGTTGTATAGATTGTACATCACATATATCACTATATTTCCTATAATGTTTTGTAAATGTGAACTTAATATGATTTGATGCTTTTAAATAAATGTAAGTTTGCCTGTGTCACAAGTGATAATTCATTAAAAATTATTTTCAAAAAAGAGGAAAGGGAAGCCCTCTCATCAGAACTGTCTAGAGAGAAAGAGGCTTGAGACCTTCTCCCCTTCTGGACACTACATCTTCTGATATTTCTTTACCCACTGCAGACATCCCATTAGAGGAAGAATAAATACAGAAAGAAAAGGACAAAAGTGGAATGTGAAATTGTTCAGCCTTATAGGCATTTTAAGGTACTTTTGCAACCCTTGGCCTAGGCATATGCATCATCTGAGACCTCTAGTGTTGTCCCTGTAGGAGCCACCACACCTTCAAAACCTGGAACATTTTCCCAAGCTAAAGACCTTCTTAAGAATGTTGACCCAAATGCCCCTCAGCAGTTATGTGCCTACAGCATCCATTTATTTATTTTTTTATTCTGAAGGTGGAACACCCAAAATGTTCTTTGTGTTTCACTGTTGCAGTCATTACATTTGGGTAATCTGCTGGCAGGTTGTCCTCAGTCGGCCTGAATTCCAAAGTCTTGGGTCCTGCATCGGTTGCTGTCTCCTCTTTCATGACGTCAGGTCGTCAGGGGTATAAAACATGCAGCCAACGCCGTTTTCTTTAGTTTTTCTTGCCGTGCGGTGCCCAAAGCAGAAGCATTTCGCAAGTGCCTGTCGGCTGACTACTGAAATATTCGAGTTTGAGTTTCAGAACCGAAGTCTTCACTAAAGCTAAGTACCCCATTGGGGAAACTTTTTTCTTGCTCCATACAGATGTCAGAAAAAGTTAATAATTGTATTACTTGTGGGAAGCAAATACCTCATAAGGATTTCCATTTATACTGTATCCCTTGCCTAGGCCCTGATCACAACGTGCCTGGCTGTTGGTTTTGTGCTAGATTTAACCAATGCACTATTAAGCGTTGGTATATTTTTGCCTCAAAGTATTTTGGAAACAGATTTAACTACCCAGAAATGTTATCGGATAGCAGTCCGACTACCGGAGTACATAAAAAACACAAAGAAAAGGACAGAAAAAAGCAGTCGAGATCCAAAACCGACGACAAAGCTTCTCCTAAGCCAGTCGCCGGTTCGCCAGTACTCATTGAGGCGCTTTCGCAGCCCTTGATACCCGCCACCTTCGAGTCGCAGGCCTCTACCGACACCCATGTGGAGTCTGGCATGCCGCAAGATACTCATGGTATAAAATATGACATCTTCTCAGTCAAGCTTTCAGCAGTTATTTATACCTCAAGTAACAGGCAGACCTTGATTTTAGTCCCCCTTCTTGTGCTTTCTTCCAAGATCATTTTGAACTATCCCAGGTTATTTTAGAGATTATACAACTCCTGTGGCCTGCAGTGAACTAGCTGTCAGTATTTGGAGTTATCCTTCACTAAAAGGAAGAGAGGTCATCTCCTCATAGGGGTTCCAATTCCTCATACAGTCAGGAGGAAGACCTGTCTTATGCTTCACAGACATCTTATCCACTTGAGAGTAACACAGACTCTGAAGACTGCATTTTCACCAGAAGGCATTTCATTTGATGATACTGTATATAGAATGAAAATCATTTCAAATGAGGTAAAGAGGTCTTCGACTTACAAAAACTTTACTGAAGTTTAGTGACCTGAGCTTGGAAGACTGTAGCTAGTGGCTTTCCCTTTCATCTTAGGAGCTTTGGAGGCTGTCTTCTTTGCTGCATGTTTTAATTAAGGCTTTTAACCCCCCCTTCCCCAAAAAAGCCTGACCGATTCTATAAGGTCTAATATTCTCACAGCTTCTTCTATAAAATCCTGCAGTTGATCCGTCTGTGGTATCCTTATATCTAGGAAAATGGATCGATACTGATTCTAACCCCTCATACCTTCCCAAACAGCTGGGGAAACTTGATTCTTGAACACTTTCGGTAGAAAGTATGTAAGGCTGCTACCATGGCATGCAGGGTAATGAACAGTCAAACTCACATGATTAAATGTCAACGTGAGCTCAATCACTTAAAGACAAAAAGGGGGGAGGTGTCTGATGATGCTTGGAATTTTGTAGTCCTACAAGTGACTCATCTGGTTATTCAGGTAGAAGAGCATTATAATGTGTCTATGCTATTGAAGTACTGCCCATCCAAAAACTGGCTGTACTGTCATTGCCAAGATAAAGGTAAACAGGTGAAAGGAAAAAGAGTCCTAAAAAAAAAAAGAAATAGGGAGATCAAAAAGGGCAGCCTGCTCCATGTTTCTTCATTTCCAGTATGAACCCACCACCCCAACCCTTGTTTCTCCCATCAACCTAAAAAAAAAAACAGTAGACATACAAGTTAGATGGCCAGCTGGCACAGTTTTGTATGTGTACTCTGAAGCCATTACCAAAGATATACAAGTCTGTAGACTACATTTGAAGTCAGTTTATATGGATTTCACTTGTGCCAAGAGAACAAAATGAACTCGTTACCTACTCTTGTAGACAAGCTTTTACTTTAGCAGTAACTTACTTGTGCCATAAAAAGGAGCAAGGTAGCACTTTCTTCTCAGACTCTTTCTAGTGCCCAGAAAGAAGTATCTCATTTTGAACCTGTCAGGGTTAAATACCTTTCTAAGGGTGCCAAAACCAGAATACTAACCTTGCAGGCTGTCTTTCCCTTTCTGTCTCCATATGTTTTGATAATAACCCTGGATATCAAAGCGGGAGAGGGGATGGTTAATGATCTAGAATTCTGCAAGAGGGCATGATGGCTTTGGATAAAAATGGGAGACGTCTGGAGTGTGATAGCTGATATGCATAACTAGGAGCTGTTGGTCTCCATATATGGTGTGGTCCTGAGGCATGAGTAAGGCAACATTGTTAGTTACAGGAAGCAAACAATTTATTTTCTTCCTCTAGTTTACTTATAATTTTAAATTGGTAGTTTTTTTGCAGCGATAGCCTTTTTCAGTCGCAGTGAAAGTTATCACATAGATGGTGAAAAAACAGTAAAATAAAACTGGAAAGAAGATGAGGGAAATATTGATGACCAGCTTTTCATGCAGTAAGTAAAACACTTTCACTTGTTTTATAGTATAGGACCATTCTAAAATACACGCCATGATGGTGACGGAAAAAGCACAGCTATGGTGGAATGCTCATTGGACAGTCAACTGTTTTAGTCCAGACAGGTTTTTTTGTACTGAGAAAATATGTGTTTTGCATTGAAAATGTGGTGGATTTGTTAAAAGTAATGAAAGGTTAAAAGCATATACAGTACCTTCAGGCATATACAGTACCTTCAGTACTATCAGCTGGTTTTGTTAACTGCACTTCTGAGAAAGCTTTAAAAGTAGACTAGCTACTTATTCTACTGTATTTCTGCCTCTTAAATCGTTTTTCAGTTGTGCACTTGCCTTGCTTTATTTTAAAAAGTTTAAATTGCTAATTCTGTAAAGTTTTAAATTGCATTTACTGTCTAGGGATACACACTCAAATGTGTTAGCCTTTTCTGTGCTTATTTACTGTATCATTGCATTGTCTAGCCTGTTTTAACCAAAAAAAAAAAAATACTATCTTGTTTGCTCGTTTCCTGCCTTTCCTAACTAGTATAGTCCAGATCCCAGGCTTTGCTGGTTTCAGGACTTCAGTTTCTGTATTCAGAGTTATCCAGACCTTGCTGTGGTAGAGGGAGGTTGTACTGCTTACTAGTGGGAGTAGTGAGCATTGTACTGCCTATCTAATGCTAGAGGAGTGGTTTCCAGCTCTGGAATTGTAATGTTATTGGCCATTTGGGGCTGATTTCTATCCCTTTCAACTTTCTGGATTAAAAACGCATGTTTGTGTGCTCTTCAAATTTTCCTTTAGAACTAGTTGGTTTCTCAGTAGTAGCACTAAAATCTGAATCCCTCTGACTATCACTTACTCTGTAACCTGCTGGAAAGCACTAGGAAGCCTTAAACTGATACAAGCACTCAACTCTCCCTGTAAATAAGGAGAAATTAATCGTAGGCACTAAACAGCCTATAATTGCAAAGTACCTTGCTTAGGTAAGGGAAAACAGCTCTTGTAATTTACAAAAGAAACGCCAAACCAAACATGTCCAAGGGTCAGCTTCCAGTGATTTCTCTTGTCCACCTGGTGAATCTGGGCATATTGGGCCAATGCAGCAATTGCCTCATGTACACAGACAACCCTCTCCTCCTGCCACCCAACACTGCAACCTGCAAGAGATGCACTTACATAGCCAAACTGGAAGCAAAGCTCTCTCCAGCCAAGATTGTGCTAGATAGTCAAGAGGAGAAGGTTAACACCTGCACTACACCTCAAGCAACACATATCCCTTCAAAACCCACACCACCAGTACCCACACATAGTAAGACTAAAGGCACATATGTGGAAGCCCTTAACATTAACCAGCCAAGCAACAAGGACCTCCAAAGCTGAAACGCAAGCAAACACCAATCACAACCAATGTGACACATAGCTCAAAACACCAGTGTGCCACTCAACAACAGCCCCTAAGGCAAGACAACATACCCATCACTTTAGTCATAGGTGACTCCATAGTCAGGCACACTAATGTCCACCCACTTACTGTCAGCTGCCTGTCGGGAGCCAGGATCCGCCATATAACGGATGCACTCAAGTTACTCCACAACAAGTACAAATACGACTTTGTCATTGTCCATGTTGGAGTGAATGACTTGAGACATACCTCCCTGGACTACATGAAAAGAGACATGGAAGAGCTCTTGGATCATGTGGCCATGGCAGGTATGACCCTAACCCTGGGTAGCATCCTGCCTTCGCCCAGAATTATACCACAGTATAAGGATAAAGTGATTGACTTCAACAATCGGCTACGCTTCTGGTGTAATTCAGAGGGTATCCAGTATCTGTCTGCTTGGGACGACATGATCGACAAACCACAATGCTTTGCCAGAGATGGTCTGCACCTATCGCCCCTGAGATTCAGGTTACTGGCTAAGGCTCTTGCCACTCCTGTAGTGCCTTTTTTAGGCAAGGCTCAAATGACAAAACCACCACCGTAACAGATAAAAGCATGCAAAATCTGAAGGTAATGCTACTCAATGCTAGAAGTCTAAACCTCAAAATGCACTCTCTTGAGGCACTTCTAAAAATGGAGAACATCGATATTTGTGCAGTAACTGAGACCTGGTTCAAGGCTCCAGAGAGCACCCTTGCAATACAAGGTTAGAACTCGTACCACACTTTTCGGCCACCAAACCAGGACCGAATCACTAAAGGTGGTGGAGTGTCCATATTCACCAAGGATGTTCACACCTCCAGAGTAGTTGCCCAACACAATGCATCTGAAATACTACAGGTGCAACTAACACTAGATAAGACTACAATCCAAATTGTAGATTGCTACAGATCCCCCACCATGCCCCAAGATTCTCACTACATTTTTCTAAACATACTGGAAAATATTAAGATACAACCAAACACCCTAATACTGGGTGATTTCAACTACCCTCCCATTAATTGGGAAAACTACTCGGGTACCAACACTTTTGCCCTACAGTTCTTGGAATTCATAAATTCTAACGCCACTGGATCAACTAATCCATAGTCTCACCAGGGGCTCAAATATCCTTGACCTGGTCATTACCAGTATGGGAGAACGATGCTCCACACCAGTGGTCACCCCCCCCTAGTTGGTCAGGTCTGATCATAAGCTACTCACCCTTGACGTCCGCATCCCACCCTCACCCCCCAGAAGGGAAACCTCCATAAAAAAACTTCTCCAAAGCCAACATCATGCTACTCAAGCCAGAAGTGACAAACTTAATGACACCCACACAGACGGGAACTGAAAGTTTTACTGCTGAATCCTACACTAAGGCACTGTATGAGCATATCCATTTGTGCATAAATAGTGCCATTCCAAATAGAACCAAGATGCTCTCCTCCAAAAAAAGGAAGCCAGTCTGGTGGCCCCCTGCCATAAACAAACTATACAACAGAAGGAAGAAACTGTTGCAGAAAAGAGGAAAATACTAGGATACAAAAACTCCCTTACCAGCCTCAGTAAGAAGCTGAGATCCCTCATAACATCCTCCAAAGCTAGTTACGAAAATAAAATTGCCAAAGATTCTAAGGACAACTACAAGGCATATAATAGTTATGTCAAGAATCTAAATGGAAATGTTCAGATATGCTCCGAGCTACAACAGAATGGCATTAAATATACTGATCCCAAGGATATTGCCAATATCCTGGCAGATCGATTCAGTGCCAACTTCACCCCCCTGTCATCCCCTAAAGGGCTCATCCCAATACCAAAAGATTGTCAAATTCTGGTATTCATGGCCACACAGGTAAAAAACACACTCTCCAAAGCTAACAATACAGCATCCGTGGGACCAGACGACATCCCGGGCTGTGTACTACATGAACTAGAAAATGAACTGGCACCCCACCTAAGTGTTATGTTTAATCATAGCCTCACCTCAGACTTCGTGCCCAATGAGTGGGGCACAGCTACAGTTATCCCACTCCACAAGGGGGGATCCACCTTGGATCCCAGGAACTATCGTCCCATCAGTCTGATGAGCCTGATCTGCAAAGCCATGGAACGCATTATCATGAAACTTATAAACAAAGACATTGGCAACCTTTAAACACGGGACCCCACCCAGTTTGGTTTCGTGAAGGGCCGCTCTTGTTTCCTCAACCTGATTGACTTCTTCAAATCAGTCTCCAGAGCTGTGGACGAGGGTAAGGCGGGTCACACAGCCTATATGGACCTAGCCAAGACCTTCGACACCATCCCCCACTCTGTAATCATAGATAAACTTAGTAAGCTGGGCATTAATCCCTACGTCACTTGATGGATTGCCAACTAGCTTACTGACAAAACCCACACTGTAAAAGTAGCCGACTCCAAGTCCAGCTCCAGACAAGTGACAAGTGGAGTACCTCAGTGTTCAGTCCTGGGACCACCCTTGTTTGGCATCTACTCCTCCGAAATACAGGCCAGCACTAAGGGACTCTGGCTAACAAAGTTCGCAGATGACTGCAAACTGGGAGCCATTATCGAATCCCCAAATGATGTGGATATTCTACAGAAGGGCCTTACAGAGACAGATGCTTGATGCCAGAGACATAGGCTCAAACTCATTGCCAAGAAATGTATAGTTATCCCCTTTGGGAAAAAACATGTACCCATGAATTACCACGTAAGTGGAAGTACACTTAACACTGAAAGTGTGATAAGGGACTTAGGGACACAGGTGGACAGTGGTCTCAGTGGTCTCACCTTCAATGACCACATCACCACAACAGTCAGGAAATCCTTCTATGTGGCACACCTCATCACTAAGGGCTTTTCATCCAGAAAAAAGGAGGTCATTGTCCCACTGTACTCATCCCTCATTAGACCCATTATAGAGTACAATGCCTCGTTTGGTATGTACCTCACAAGACTTCTGCAACAGTTGGAAAGGCTGCAGAAATACCTCACTAAAAGAATCACAGGCCTAAAGCAGATGCCCTATGGTGACCATCGAAAAAAATTCCAGCTATACTCTGTCATATATCGTCTACTCAGAGGCAATCTCTGCTTAACATACAAGGCCATGTCAAACCTAGAGTTGTTGGATATGCTACACTTAAAGAAATCCCAGTCCCTCAGAGCCACACGCTCCAGGGATCTAAACCTGGTCATCACAATGAACAAAACATGCTTGAGGGATAGGTTCCTGTCACAGAGACTCCCCATACTCTGGAATAGACTACCCATACATGTCAAGCAGAGTGCCACTTTGGCCCTCTTCAAAAGGAACCTTGACGATTGGATGGGAGATAGAAAATTCACCCCGGGGATCACATCAGTCACCCTGGTAGACAGGGGGACAGGGAAGTAAATATTCTGGGAAGAAATTGCCGGGAACTGATATGGCTAGGCTTGTATAGGCCGTAGGGCTGATAGCCTAGTACCAACCTATGAACCTGTGGTTCAGTTAGTGTGTTGTGACTGAAGCTTGACAACTCAGTACCATGTTATCAAAGTTGTTGATGAGACAATTTGGGATCCTCCTATTTGTTGAGGTTGAGGAAAGGACAAATGGGCAACAGTCAGTTCTGAAAATGGAAAGATGCAGTCTTAAAAAAAAAAACAGACCGGAGAATCTAGTACAAATCTTGGGTACTGTAGCATCTACAACTGTGTTGTACTTTTGAATTAGCATCCAGTACAGAAATGAGATACAGAGATATTAACAGCTATCAAGAGAAGAATGTAGATAAGTAATAACTACACTTCTGTAATCTGTGTAGGATGTCTGTGTGAAACAGGGCTAAACTCTGTGGAGTCATCAGTGTGACAGCATAACAAGTGTGTGTGTGTGTGTGTGTGTGTGTGTGTGTGTGTGTGTGTGTGTTTGCATATATATATATATATATATATATATATATATATATATATATATATATATATATATATATATATATATACAGAGAGAGAGAGAGTATACTTTTGCTAGATGAGTATTATGTCTGATTTTTTAATATAATGGGTTGCTGCTGTTCATAGACTGTAGCTTTTACCAGTTGTTACAGAGAAGATATTATGATATTTGCTAACTGAAAAACACTTTTAACAGTGGATGGTAGCTGTAGTAGTGCAGCTATAGTTCCCATTATAAAGTCATTCCTAACTGAGGAAGATGTCCCAGTAAATGTATCTCAGAGCAGTCCAGCAGTGGCTGGTGTAAGCGTTAAAACAAAACTCATAGTTTACTGACTCACATTTGGATACACCAAACAAGCAGCAGATCTTATCATTCATATATATATAACGAGAGCACCATGGTAGACACATTCATCTTCTACTGTCTTGATTGCCCTTAGCAGAACTGGAGAGTTGCCCAAGCATAGAGGTTACAGAAGAGCATCACTGTAAATATTGCATGCACACTTATTACACATACATAAACTTGGTATGCGAGTATGTGAACACAGTAATTTCATCTAAGCAGAACTACAAAATACTAAGAAGCAGAGTCTAAAATCAAAATGCTACAGTAAATACATCCAGTTAAAACACATAAGCAAACAACACAAAAAATGTTAGAAACAGTTGGAAGACAGTTTGGAAAACTAGGTAAAGTCCATCAAAAATGTACTTAATACTGCATGCTTACAGAGATCATCAAGTGAATATAGCGAATGGCAGTCAAACTTTCATATGTGCTGTAGTCCTGAGAAACAAGTTGCACTGCTGTGTTAAACAGAGAAATGTATTTTCTCTTTTTATTATGTTTTTAATTTTAAGTCATGACAATGCAGTGATAGACTGTTTTCAGTGTTACTGAAAGCTATGTCAAAGCTGAAAAAACAATAAAATAAAACTGTTGGTAGGGCTTGAGGTGGATATTAAGGACAAGTTGTCAACCCTT